>NC_041389.1:22188920-22208257 GCF_002162155.2 Triticum dicoccoides | reverse complement strand
TTTGAATAATAATTGACATGTTGTAAATATTTGCAGAAACTATGGAGCACTCCCGAGACGAAGAAATAGAAGCGATGTTGGGGGACATAATCGCAAATGGAAGTGATGATGTTGCGTCATTTCTCCTCGACACCGATGGTCAGCTGGAAGGACTGGATGAAGAAGAGGGCTATGTTCATGATGGCTTCGGCCCATTAATGCCGGTACGAGAAGAGGACTATGTTCATGATGGCCCCGGTGACACAATGGAGGTACAAGAAGGAGACCGTGCTGACTGCTCCGGTGACCGAACCGAGTCCGGCCAGGTATATATATATTAGTTAAGCCCGTGCTGACTAGTTAATTGATGCTTCCATTGTTTTGGTATATGTACACATATTAATTACTCTCGTCTTTCTTCCTTATAATTTCTAGCCCTCCGGATTGAGCACAACTTCGGTAAGGAGACGAGGCCCGAAGAAAAAGTTGAGCTCGGATGAAAAGTTTGAGATCATAGAAATCGCGCCCGACGGCGAACCGATTGAACCCATCCGGACAAGGAAGGCATTTTCTGCTCAGTGCGGGGTTCTTGTTAGGGACAAGATCCCGATCAGCATCCAGCAATGGTATAAGCCTAAGGAGGAAGACCCTGAGGTGTCTTATGTCAATGATATGCAGAAAGAAGATCTTTGGACTGAGCTGAAGGCAAATTTCACCCTACCGCCAGAGGAGGATCCGGAGAATCCAGTTAAAGAGCAATTAATCAAGTCTTGTGCTCTTAAGAAGATGGCAACCCTAATGAGGAGGTGGAGGAAAGAGCTGAACCAGTTTGTCGAAAAAAAGACACCAGAATTCATCGGCAAATATGAGAAGATCAAAGATCACTGGCCCGCATTTGTGGCCCACAAAACATCGGAAAAGAGTAAGAAGATATCGGCGAGCAACAAGGAAAATGCTGCGAAGAAGAAGCTTCGCCATCGCACGGGGTCAGGTGGCTACCTCAAAGCCCGACCTAAGTGGTCCAAGGCTGAGCATGATCTGCTTTAAAAAGGGATCGAACCAGAGACAATGTACTGGCCAGACCGTTGCCAGACTTGGTTCTTCGGGGCTGGCGGAACCTTGGACCCTGTAAAAGGGAAGTGCCAGTGGACGGACGAGCAACTGGAAATACTAGTCAAGAACCTTCGACACTATATCGCTGCAGCACAGCGAGGGACGTTCCTTCCAAACAGGGAGAAGGACGAGCTCACAATGGCCCTTGGGAATCCTGAGCACCCTGGACAGACACGAGGCACGCCAGGCTCCATTCCGTGGAAGGTTGGTTTTCCGGACGCAGGGGGTTACAAAACCCACGAGAGGAGGAAGAAACTAGAGCAGGACCAACTGCAGGCGCTGCTTGGAAGGGTAATGGGGCTATAGGATCGAGAAGAGGAACGAGAAGCAGCAGATCGCAACAAACTACCTGCCGAAGCTTCCCCCGAAGCTACCCCGCCATCTCAGCGGAGAAGCAGCGTGGCTTCCACCAAGCTGCTTCAGCTGGAGCATGTCTTGACGGCTCCTGCCAGCTATCCCGTGGATGGTATCACGGAGTCTCAAAGTTGCCACATTATGGCGCGATGGATGAATTTGAAGGTCAAGGCGGCTGTTGCCCAAGTTTATCCTAGTGGACCCGGCACAACTTATCACTGCCAGCCGATTCCAGAAGGATATGCTAAGGTGATGGTGGATGAAATAACGGAGGGATTTGAGGACCTCCCGCTTGACCACCCTACCGGTGAAGGGGAGACTAGGCTGGGTTCTGCTGTGAAGACTCCATGCCTATGGCGGAAGGAGCTCATCAACCTTCCGAACTAGACGCCTCCGCCTCCTCCTCCTCCTCCGGCGAGTCAGGGCACTCCGCCTCCTCCACCGCCTCCTCCTCCGGCGAGTGACGATCAGGGCACGCATGGCGGCACTCTGCCTCCTTCTCCGGCGCGTGGCGGCACTCCGCCTTCTTCTCCGCCTGCGCCGGCGCTCCCGAGCAGCCAACAGCCTCCTCCTTCTCTGCCTCGCCAGCAAGGGCGGAAGAGACCCGCCACCGCCCCGGCTGCTCCGGCGCATCGTACTCCTTCTCCTCCGCCTCGTAAGCAAGCACGAAAGAAGACAGACGCCACAGCTGCTCCGTCTGCTCCGGCATCTAGCAGCACAACCAGAGGCGGGAGGCAATACAAATATGGTCCATCATCTCTCAAGCCTCTAGAGAAGTTACCGTACGAGAGGTCCGAGGAGGAAAACAATACGATTGTGCGGACCCACGTGAAGGGATTCTTTGAAGGGGTGAAAGCAAAGAGACATCCACCTCCGGAGGAGAAGGTAGATCCGGTGAAAGCAAAGCGCACTATCTTTGCCCTGAGGAAACCACCAAAGTCTCCGCCGAGAACCAACTATGAGCACATTACTGAACAGACATATCTCCAAGCCAAGCAGTCGGGAACTACTGTCAGTGATAAAAGGTTAAAAGAACGAGCAAAGGGGAAAAAAATTGCCCAGCTCGGCGAACAAGCATAGCAATCGTGCCCCCCGCTCAATGTGTCTAATGCTCCGGGGATGGTGCCCGGTTATGGCAATCTTGAAGATTACCTGCCTGACGATGCACTTCCTGATTTCATGGAGGTGGACGAACACAGATACGAGTACGGGAAGCCTCTCGTCAAAGATGAAAAATCTCTGACAACAATAATGCGAAGATTCCATAGTTGGTACATGAAAACCTGCAGAGAGTCTGAGGGGACGAACAGTTTGTATCTAAACATTAAAGAGGAGCACGACCTCGTTTCAAATGATCTGTTGTGTGTTCCATTTGAGGAGTTCTTCGAGTTCTTCAATCAAAAGGCCCTCGATAAATTAATGGTCTTTTGCTACTGCATGTAAGTACTATTTCTGTCATTAAGTCTCTATATATAGCTCGGCTCTTTCATTGCATGTATTTATAATTAATTATCCTCAATATATTATGCAGATTGAAGATCGTCGAGTGCAAAAAACAAGAAATTTATGATATCGGGTTCATTAACACAAATATCATAGATGTATTTCTGGTTGAAAACAACGTCAAAGAGGCCGAGGACAACTTGCTACAATCGTTGATCAAAAATCAAAACAAAGATACCATATGTCAGGACCCCGACTCAATGCCACATCGATCTAGCATGTAAACACCTCATATCACTTTGCGGCCTCACGCACGGTATCCCCACGGGCGTCGCCTTAACTTTGCCCGGGACCGTTTGCGCCTTTTGGCACACGTATATGATAGTGTCTCTAGCATCCATATGATAAGGAGCCCGGGCTGACATGGCTAGTCGTAAACCCAAAGTGGCACAAACTTACAGGGACAGGCATCCATGACCCAGCATCGAACGTGTCGGTCATCAGCGAGTGAATCCAGGCTGTAGCAGGACTCCGGCGAACTGGGCTGTAGCGGGCTAACAGGACTCCGGTATTCATCACGTGACATTTCCCCGAAGGGACAGACACATGAACGAAGAAGGACACATGCCGGCCAGCCTAAGTGTTCCGGAGCAGTAGCAAGCTACCATGGCTCAGTGGAAGCACAAGGAGACATTTCCCGGTAAGAGAGGCTACTAAGGATAAACAACTAGATAGTCAGATCCCACACATACCAAGCATTTCAATAACATACACACAATATGCTCGATATGTGCAAATACAACATGGCATCACAACATGACTCTACAACTCAAGTATTTATTCAATAGGCTCCGAGGAGCGAGATATTACAAACATGGGTTTCATGACCCAACATTCAGAGCATACAAGTCAAACCACATGCGGAAGCTTAATATGTCTGAGTACAGACAACTACAAATGAAAAAGGCTGAGAAGCCTGACTATCTACTAGATCCTGCCGAGGGCACAAGATCGTAGCTGAGGTAACAAGCTAAATGTCGAAGTCCACGTGGAACTACTAGCAAGACTGAAGTCTCTCTGCAAAAACATAAATTAAGCAACGTGAGTACAAATGTACCCAGCAAGACTTACATCAGAACTAACTACATATGCACCATTATCAACAAAGGGGTGGTGGGGTTTAACTGCAGCAAGCCAGCTTTGATTCGGTGGCTATCCTGAACTACGATTGCAAGTAACTCTTTTGAGGTGGCGCACACGAGTCCACATATTCACCATATCAATACACCACTATGGATCCGCTCCCGTCTCCCTACGAGAACGCCATCCATAGCACTCACGCTTATCTTGCGTATTTTAGAGTATCCACTTTCACTTGTCTATGAACTGTACAGGCAACCCAGAAGTCCTTTTCCGCAGACACGGCTATTCGAATAGATGATGTTAACCCTGCAGGGGTGTACTTCTTCACACACGCTCTCACCACTTACCGCCGTTTACACGACATGTACTCGGCAACCTTCAAGTGGAAGCCCAGCGAGGGCGTCGGCCACGACCTGACTAACCACACAAGTCTCTTGTCCAGGTTTATCGCCTATTCGGGTTCCATCCGCAAGGAGATCCGGCTGGGGTGTCGCTCACGGCCCCAAATGATGTGTGCAGGGTTCCCAAGCCCACCCCGACGGGTGGATCTACGCTTGGTACACCGTGCCACGGTGCCTAGTCTGTCCCAAGCCCACTGTACCGGGTGCCACTTGGTAGACTACTAACACTACCTACAAACACGAGAAACTAGTTGCAACTCCTGGACAGAGATCATGTTGATTAATAAGTCGAGAGGGGCACTTAAGCATTCCAATGCGTGGTAGTAACTGTTCATGGATCACAAACACAGAACTCAGTTCCTGAGGACGGTTTCAATGAGACAACCCACCATGTACTCCTACATGGCCTCTCACTGCTACCTTTACCAAATCGTGTTCACACACTTAGCTCACACACAGTAGGACATGTTTACACACCTCCAATTCATCCCCGATGAATCAGACCTGACTCAACTCTAAGCAGTAGCAGGCATGACAAACAAGCATGAATGAGTAGGCACATCAGGGCTCAAACAACTCCTACTCATGCTAGTGGGTTTCATCTATTTACTGTGGCAATGACAGGTCATGCAGAGGATAAAGGGGTTCAGCTACCGCAGCAAGTAACATTTGAATCGTTGTTGTCCTAATGCAGTAAAAGAGAGCAGGAGCGAGAGAGTGGGATTGTATCAGAATGAACAAGGGGGTTTTGCTTGCCTGGCACTTCTGAAGATAATATAGCTCTTCATCGGTGTCATCGATCTCATCGTCGGAACCACGTCTACTGAGAGGGAACAATTACCGGCAACAGAGAGGAAACACAATCAATGCAATGCAACATTATGATGCATGATCATGACATGGCAACATGCAGGTGTTTTGAGCTTATGCAGCTAGCAACAAAGTTAAATGAAGTTGGTTTGAACCCTAAGTTCAAATCCAAACTCCATATGTGAAATTCAAATGTCATTTATATGATTTGTGCTAAACAGCAGCTATAAGTTGTTCTAACATGCATTAAAATGGTACAGATGGATAGATTGGATTTTTCTGATCATTTTTCATATATAAATTATTTCATTTGGAGTTACGGTTGAATTTCTATGATTTTTAGAACTTTAGGACATTTTCTGGATTTTCCTGAATAAACTTAAATCCAGAAAATGCTTTACTGCATCAGCATGACATAGGTGTGACATCATCAAGTCAACATGGGCGGTCCAGGTCAAACCTGGCCAGTGGGGCCCACTGGTCAGTGACCAAGTGCTGGCTAGGTCACAGACAGGTGGGGTCAGGTCAACGCCCACATCAGCATAGTCAAAATTGACACGTGGGCCCACTATAATTAGATTAATCTTAATCTTATGTAGTTAGTCGGTTAGTTAGGCAGTGGGGTCCGGCTGTCTATGTCACTGTGGTTAGTTAACTAGGTGATTAAGCCCTAATTAAGCGGCCACGTCATCATCATGGGATCTACGCCGGCGATGACCAAACCGATGGCGAGAGCTCACCGGACTCGCGATAGGGACGGCAACTCGATGCGCTGCTGGCACCAGGGGGGCCTCTCACTCGTCCGCATCCAAAGGACCGGACGGGAGGCCGCGGGGTGGCCGGAAACAACGCCGACGGCGAGCTACGGCGGCGGCTGAAGCTTAGCCACGGCGGGGGAACTTCACAGGAGGGCGGTTTCACGCGGAAGAGAGACGGAGAAGGGGCGGTGGCTCACCGCGGTTCCAGCAGAGGCGACGACGAGGACGGGGGCGCACTGGACGGAGCAAATCGACGGTGGTGGTCATCGGCATCCGAGGAGGAGGAGGAGCCCGATGGCGATGTTGCTGCGCTTCCGAGGATGTGGGCTTCGGCGGGGAGAAGTGGGCGTGGGGCGAAGCTCGGGGGTACGTTTGGGCGGCGAGGGGTGGCTGGTGGCAGTGAGGACGATGGGTGGCGGCCATGGCTGCTCCCGACCGAGCTCGGGGACGAGCGATGGAGGGAAGGAGAGGGCAAGGGAAGGGGGGAGGGACAGAGGAGATCAAGGGCGTCTCCAGGTGCAGGGACAGGGAGGGGGATGAGCCTCCTGCGCGAAGCAGGAGGTGGCGTCGACGCTCGCGCGCATCCAGCACGCAGCTTCTTCGGTCGGCGGGGTCGAAGATGACTGGCATCTTGGGCTAGCTGGGCTGAGCCAGCTACAGTGTAGGTAGGCTGGGCCAGGTTAGTTTCCTTCTCTCTCAGTTTTCTGTTAATGTTTTTCTATTTTTCTGTAACTTCTGGGCTTTATTAAAAATACCAAAACGTTTCCAAAAACCCTGAAAATATTTGTGGGCTCTGTTTGGAATATTTCCAACAGCCCTCACTTAAGTTCAGAACTAATTGAGCATTTAAAATATTATATAGCATTTAAATGTCCAATTGCAAATAGCATATGATTTAATCCAGAGCCCAAATATGTCATGGAAAAATGTGCAACACCTCTGGTTAATGTTTCTAGCATTTTCCAGAAATGATGAACATTTTTGAAAACCATTTGGATTCACTGAGAATATTTTAGTTGAACCTAGTGGATTCCATTGATGCTAGGGTTTAGGCAATCCCCATTTCAGGTTTAACTGAAATTTAAACATGATGCACACATAAAGGGCTAGCCTAGTTGCATACCAGGACTAGGGATGTGACAACTCGCCCCCACTAAACAAGAATCTCGCCCCCACTGAGAAAGTAAGTACTACTGGCTAGCTAGTTGCGCGCATCTCCCGTTGATTCTATAGCTATCTTTCATCAATGCCATTTATAATGCTTCATTATCAGTTTGATTGACCTCTATTTCTCGTAAAGTGCTTGTGGCAGGAGGAAGGGAATGATTTCTGTGGATACTACGTGTGCGAGTTCATCCACACCGCGACTTTGAAAAACAAGCGGGGCTACTCTAGAAGACAATATGAAGTGCGTAAGCAATAATATTCACAATTTCATTTTATTACACCATCATTTCTGTTGAGTTTCATTCATATATATGTATTAATTAACCCCCTTCTTAAAATTAGACGTGGCAGATGCGGGATGAACTCCTAGAACCAGATCACATGAAAGCAATTCAAGAGGAATTGGCGGGATTCTTTCTTGAACACGTCATCAGTAAAGCCGGAGAATACCATGTGGAAATTGATTTCAAATGCTAGGGGTTTGTAATTAAGAGATCTTATACATATTGTACATGTATGTAGCCAGTAGCGTCGGATACATGATACGAAAACTTGTTGTTCGACCAATCTCTCGAAGAAGGAGAGGCTGATCCATCACTTCTCTCGGTATGCATGACGAACTTCTGTACTGAATGGTTCTCTCGATCACTTATGTATATATAGTGCATAGCGTCGACCAAGCACGAACATAAGAGATGACACTTCTCTCTATTAATTAGCTCGCTAACACAATATATGAAACACCTAAATTAACCCCCCAAAACCCCCAACCCCCCTCCTTTCAAAAAAAAACAAAAACCCCAGCCACTGGAATGCAGACGCGTGGATGCCTTTTGGTCCCGGTTGGAGCCACCAACTGGGACCAAAGGCCCCCTGACTGGGCTCGGCGCACAGGGCCACGTGGAGGCACATTGGTCCCGGTTCGTGTTTGAACCGGGACTAACGGGTGGAGGTATTAGTAACGACCCATTAGTCCCGGTTCATGAACCGGGACTAAAGGCCCTTACGAACCGGGACTAATAGGCGTTTTTCTACTAGTGCATCCTCGTATTTCTTCTCCGATATTTGGGTTTTGTTTGGCCAACTTGATCTATTTATCTTGTAATGGGAAGAGGTGCTTTGTGATGGGTTCGATCTTACGGTGCTTGATCTCAATGAAAGAAAGGGAAACGACACGTATGTATCGTTGCTATTAAGGATAACAAGATGGGGTCTATTTCCACATAAATAGATCTTGTCTACATCAAGTCATCGTTCTTATTGCATTACTTCGTTTTTCCATCAACTTAATACACTAGATGCATGCTGGATAGCGGCCGATGTATGGAGTAATAGTAGTATATGCAGGCAAGAGTCGGTCACTAATCTTGGACGTGATGCCTATGTAATGATCATTGCCTTCATATCATCATATGATTATTGGAAAAAGTCCAAAACAAACCTTGATGTTGTAGGCGCTAGCGAAATTGAACCCCGAAGTCCAAATTCCTGAAATCGTCACTCTCAACTCACGAATCCCGGTCTAATTTGGACCTTGACAAGTATTCCCAAACAGGGATTGTCGATGTGGCAAGTCGTAGCCGGGATTGCTTTGTTTTTTCTTTTGAGAGAGAGGGAGACGGCCGTTTCGCTGCGTAAAAGGTGGCCCGGCCCAGTGCGACGGACCGTTCGTTGATCTATTCGAGGAGAGCGTCCGCTGTCTTCTCCTCTCCCACGACGGCAATGGCGATAGGCGGCGGTTGATTGATGACATCGGTGACGATCGTGGCGGTGTGCGACGGCGAGCGACGGGCTAAGGTATGTCTCCATCGTCCTCCTCCTTTGGGCACCATTTTTTTACCTCTGTCTACAACCTTAGGGTTAGGGTTGGAGGGGCGGAACGTGCTGTGGGTTTGTGGGTAGAAAGACTGGATTTGGTGCGATTAGGTTACCTTTTTTGCGTTGAAATTGTTCGTAATAGCACGAGTAAGTGATGTTTCTTTGTTTATTTCAGTTTCATCATGGATCCTATGGAGATTTTGAATGTTCGATTCCATTTCGCTGGCGTGTTCATCGGCAATAATGGTCCCAATATACAGTATGTGGGGGGAGATGAAGAGATGTCAGAGATTGAGAGAGATAAGCTGTCACTCCAAGAGGTCAAAGGCTTTTTGAAAGATCATATGGAGTTGAAGGAATCTATGAAGTTCTATTTTTGGTTGCCGGGGAAATCACTGCTGATGGCTTGATGTTTTTGAATGATGACAGTAGATGTTTGCAGATGGCAGAGTACACTGAAGTGGGAGGAGTAGCAGACATATATGTCGAGTACCATGAAGAGGAGAACAGTGAGCATAGCAACAATGGTAGTGATTTCGAAAAATATGAGATCATGGAGCTAAGCAATGATGATTTTGCACCTGACATTGTAATCAGTGCAGACATAGTTGAAGGTACTGAAAATGTAGTGATTGTTCCTGATGTGATGATTCCTGATGACAGTGGTGTGATCACTCAAGTCATTATCAGTCCAATGAAGCAAGTTCATGGTAGAAGAAGGGAAGTGGCAGCAGAGAATGTGCAAGATGATGTGGTAGCCTCTCAGTTTCCAATATCTCAGGTGTCCAATCCAAGTGAAGCAATAGAAACAACATCTTCTGATTCAGATAGTGAATCTAATTTGGACCCTAAATATGACCTCACAGTGAGGACAGCGGTGAAAATTCAGAGGTTGTGGAGCTCTGAAGGCATGCTAGAAAATTCAAGAAGAAGATGAAGGACACGGAGAGTTGGATTGGGAGATCATCCAATGATCCTGTTCCAGTTGATCTGATTGCAAATATGGAGGAACAAATAGAAGCATAAGAGAAGGAGTGGGATTACGATTCATCTGATGAGGATTACTCATACGATGAAGACTCTGATGGACAAGAAGTGAGAAGGAAGAGCAGGTTTCCTAGATACAATAATGAGACAGAGATTCCACATTTCAGCTTAATGATGGTATTCAGAAGCAAGAACCAGTTTGTGAAAGCACTGAAGAGGTATGGACTGGTCACCAAAAGGAGCATCATGTTCCTTAAATCAGAGTCAGATAGGGTTAGGGCCATATGTGGATGGGATGGTTGCCCTTGGCTGCTCTATGCTTCAAAAAACTCAAGAACCAACAAGTTCCAGATAAGCAAATTCAATGATGAGCACCATTGTGCACATAACAGAAACAACAGGCTTGTGACTGCGAAAGTTATAGAACAGCGGTACGGGCATTTTATTCTAGCTAATCCGATGTGGAAAATTGAGAGCATGAAGGCAACAGTACTGCAGGACATGTGTGCCGATGTGTCTCCTTCTAAATGCAAGCATGCGAAGAAGATTGTTATGGAAAAGTTAATGGCTGTAATGAAAAGTGAGTACACAAGGGTTTTTGACTACCAAGAAGAGTTGCTTCGAAGCAATCCTGGTAGCACAGTTGCAGTTTGCTTGGACCCAAAAAACATGGATCAGAACATTTTTCAAAGCTTTTATGTGTGCTTTAACACATTGAAGTTGGGATTCAAGGCTGGTTGTCGGAAAGTGATAGGTTTAGATGGTTGTTTTTTCAAAGGAGTAGTCAAAAGAGAGTTGTTATGTGCCATTGCCCGAGATGCCAATAACCAGATGTATCCAGTGGCTTGGGCAGTCGTGGAGCAGGAAACAAATGAGAGTTGGAAGTGGTTCATTGGGTTGCTTATCAAAGATCTAGACATCAACAATAATGGAGAAGGGTGGGTCTTCATTTCAGATCAGCAGAAGGGTCTTATTAACGCCATGGCAGTTTATCTACCAAATGCAGAGCATAGGATGTGTGCTCGACATATCTATGCGAATTGGCGGAAGAAGCATAGGGCGCATGACTGGCAGAAAAAGTTCTGGGCAGTGGCTAAAGCATCCAACAAACAAGACTTCAACTACTATACAGCAAAACTTGCACAATTAACACCAGAGGGTGTGCAGGACATGATGAGAACAGAGCCGGGACACTGGGCTAGAGCTTTTTTGCAGTTGGTGCCAACTGTGAGTCAGTTGAAAACAACTTGTTCATGGAGAGCAGCATAGTAGTGCCAAGCATATTTAAGAAATTGAAGAGCAGCATAGCAAGGACACAGTTCATGGAGGTGCTCTGGAATGGAAAAGACAACTTTGAAGTGAAGCTTTTAACTGAGAGGAGAAGGCAGTACACAGTGAGCCTTGAAAATAGGACATGCTCATGTGGTTATTTTCAGTTAGCAGGTCTGCCATGTTCTCATGCAATTACTGCGATCTACAAGTGTAAGAAACTTGTGAAAGATTATATTGATCCTTGTTACTCAGTTGATACCTTCAACAACATATATGAGCATTGTCTAGAGCCTGTAGAAGGTGAAGAACTGTGGCCAATTTCTGCCAAGCCTAGGCCTCAAGCTCCAGGTTATGTGCGAATGCCAGGCAGGCCAAAGAAAAATGCAAGGAAGAGGGAAGAAACTGAAAAACCGAAGCCTACCAACAAAATGAGCAAGCATGGCACTATAATTACTTGCTCATTGTGCCATTACACTGGCCACAAGAAGGGAGGTTGCAACAAAAACCCAGACCGAGGCAAGAAGAAGAATGCGCACCTAGTGAAGACTACAAAAAAAAGGAAGGCGTCAGATGTAATTTAGCATGCCTCTACTGAATTTACATGATTTCTAGTGATTTATCTCGAATTTAATTTATCTAGAGTTTAATATATCTTCATTTTTGTGCTTGTAGCAACCTGGTGAATCATCAACACAACATGCAACACCAACTGCACCACCAACTTCAGCAGCAAGGTCAAATGCAGCACCAACTGCAGCAGCAAGGTCAAAAGCAGCCCAAATTGTAGCATCAAGATCAAATGCACCACCAACTGCACCAGCAAGGTCCAAGAAGATAGTAGATGGAACATCTGCTGGAGCATCCACATTTAAGCCTCCAAGAAGGATAGTAGCTGGAACATCTGCTGGGACACATGGTGACACAGCAAAGAAGACAAAGAGAGCACCTGCATCATCCCTTCCTAGCTTCAAGTTCTTTACCACTAGTGGCAATGTGTAATGGTGCCAAGTATTATGCAAACATTAAGGCTATGTAATGTTGCAAACCTTCAACGGCATCAGCTTTTGTAATCTATTGCAAACATGGATTTGATGTTCCATATGATATCTACTTATAATTGCCAGACATATTTGCTATATATTCTGTGTGTACCCTCAAATTTGCTATATTTTCGGTGTGTACCTCCATTAAATGGCTGAAAAATGTGTTATGTTCTACCATGGTCATGTCAATTTTTTGCTCAATTGATAAATATGAAAAGCATTTTCGTACATTCAACTTAGAATAAATTGTACAAATAACCACTGTTTGTTCAAACACTACATAAAAGTGGATACACTGAGTACATAAAACTGCATACACTGCATACATAAAGCTCTCAAGTCACTACTTCTGCATTCTTCTTCTTCAGTTTCGAATGTGGTTACATCTTCAGAAATTGCCCTCCCAACTGTGGTTGCATCTTCAGAAATTGCCCTCCCAAGTGTGGTTGCATTTGCAGTAATTGCCTTCTCCCTTCAGCTTCCAAACCTCGTCTCTCAAATCCAGAGGGTAGGACGATGGCAAGGTTCATCTTCGGCCTGGTGGACCATCGTTGGCCTAGTGGAGCTCGACATCAGCGCCACGATGCACCTGCTCGTCGGCCTCTACGTCTTCAGCACCGCTGTCTCCGCCAACATCTCGTAGGCCGCTACAGCGGCCTCCGGCTTCCTGCTCCTGCGTCGCCCCGCTTACCCCATGCCCACTACCGCCGCCGCGGTGGGGCTCCTCGACGTCGCGGCGGCTGGGGAGCAGGACAAGCGGAGGACGAGCGGAGGCCGGTTAGGAGGACGAGTGGAGGAGCGGACGAGCAGAGGAACCACAGAAGAGCTCAAAGACCACGTCGCGTCGCTGCTCCCGCCATGGAATCCCCAATCGCCTCTGCCCTCGCTCTCGCTAACCAATCGCGATTTGATTTCGTTCCCCAATTCCCAACGATTATAAGCAGAACGGTCAACACTTACATCGCTGGCCCACCACTAAGTAAAATCCCAGCCACGTCACCATTTTTTAACTGCAAACCCTGTCAGGGTCCAAATTAGACCGGGATTAGTGAGTTGAGAGTGACGAGGTCAGGGATTTGGACTTGGGGGTTCGATTTCGCTAGCGCCTACAAGATCAAGGTTTGTTTTGGACTTTTCCCATGATTATTTGAAGTTCTATCAATTGCCCAACATTAATTGTTTTCCCACGATTTGCTATTTTTCTCGAGAGAAGCCACTAGTGAAACCTACGGCCCCCGGGTCTCTTTTCATCATATTAGCCTTTGCGATCTATTTTTCTTTGCATTTATTTTTAGATCTATTAAACCAAAAATACAAAAATACCTTGCTACAGTTATTTGTTCCACAATCTATTTATCCTATTTACCACTTTTATCTCACGTTATTTGCCTATCTTGAGGCGCTGTACCCGAAAGGGATTGACAACCCCTTTAACACATCAGGTTGCGAGTATTTGTTATTTGTGTGCAGGTGCTGTTTACGTGGTGTGAGGAGGTTCTCCTACCGGTTCGATAACCTTGGTCTCATCACTGGAAATACCTTCCGTCGCTATACTACATCATCCCCTTCCTCTTTGTGGAAATACCGACGTAATTCTAGCAGACATCATTGCCCCATAGAAAGTGTTTCGATGACGGGCACTTGTAGAGGGTTTCCCGGTGATGTACCGAACTCGCTTTCCCCTTTCTCGCTTCCTTAAACCTAGTTGAGAATTTTGGATGCTTATATTTCCATTATGAAAAGGGGTTATGCCTGGTTAAAAAAATAAGCGTCAATGTTCATCATGTGTACTATGCCGCTTTTGAGAAGGGAGATGCCGAATATGCTGACCCAAAGGAGGTAGTGATTGTGTTTGGTCTTGTTGAGGTTGTGTAGAGCTCCGAAGAAAGTTGAATTGGATGGACTAAAGTGAAGTAGTTGACTTGATCAGGATGTATAATGTTGGATACAGATAACACATTCATTGGAAGACAATGCCTCTTGTCTTCAAGTTTCATTGGCAAGCACATAATAAGAATGTGTTGGCCTCACAAGATAAACCTTTCGAGTTATTTGCCACATAAAAGGTTGGTGCTCCACTCCACATTGACTTGAATCGGTGTGCATCATCATGTGATGCTAGTAGCCCGGTTCAAGATGATCCACATGTAGATCGATGTGTACCATCATTGTGCCAACCTCCAACAACCCAACCTTTGAGTCTGGTTCAGAATGGCCATATCTCATGATAGCTTAATCAAATTGTAATGATTGTCGAATCTCTTGGTTAAAATCTATTTCGCGTTTCTAGACTTGTCGACTTAGCTTTAATGTACTATTAGTATTTACCGAAGTAGATTGTTAAGTGTTTCGTTGAGATAACCATAATATGGTCTATTCCAGTATCCGTAGAGGTGATATATACATTGTTGATTTCATTAAAAGATCCCAACCTCAAACATATCTTGTTGCAAAATCTTCTAAAGATTGGTTATGGCATAGAAGAGTAGGACATGTTGGTATGCACAATCTTGATAAGATAATAAAAGGCAATAACATTCTTGGTGTTAAAGCTGTTATCTTTGATTAACATAGACTTTGTAGTGATTGTCAAGCAGGAAAATAGGTTTGAGGAACCCATCCCGTAAAGAATATCATGACTACGATGAGACCACTTGAGCTACTTCACATGGATCTCTTTGGTCCTTATGCTTACAACAGCCTTGGTGGTAACTCTTTTAGTTTGGTCATTGTTGTTGATTTTTTCAGATTTAGGTGGGTATTTTTTCTTGATATATTTGGCGGTAAGATCACTACTGGAATTCTGGGCTACGCCGGGTGTAATGCTCTTTGCCGAGTGCTAAAACACGGACACTCGGCAAAGAAAGCTTTGCCGAGTGTCACTCTCGGCAAACCCACATTCATGGCAAACTGTCATCTTTGCCGTCACTACCTCACAGCAAAGAGGCAGCGCACGACAAACCCTGCAGATGCCGAGAGCAGCTCACGGCAAAGAGTAGCCACGTGGCATGCCCGTCCGCAGCAGACGGCTCCGTCAGTTAGTGCGTACTTTGCCGAGTGTCACTCTCGGCAAAGCATAGCATCCTATATTTTTTCTGTGTGTTCTTTCTAACTGCAATGTGGTCCCACTGGTCACATTTATCAGTAAATTTTTTAAATAACTTGCTAATTTTTTTTGAAAAAAAATTACGAGAGTGAGGACAGCGTGGCCCACATGGGAGCTGACAGTTTACATAGCTTTGCCGAGAGCTAGTCTCGGCAATGCTCTCCTTCTTTTCCGAGAGCTACTCTCGGAAAAGTTGTGGCACAACAGTAGTGTCCCAGACGACCGTATTTCCGAGAGGTGCTCTCGGTAGTCTATCTTTTTCCGAGTGTTGCTCTCAGAAATCTTTCCCATCCATTTTGCTCACAAGCTCTTTCTTTTCTGATCCCTGCAGATAAAAACAACTACAGTGCAATTTGATCATATATAGGCATAATTTGATCTTGTCCACACATATATAGGCATAATTTGATTATATATAGGCATAATTTGATCTAGTCCACATATATATATATGCATAATTAGGGATAGTCCACACATTGTCACACACAAGTCAAATGTATTATACTAGTAGACGTCACACACAAGTCGCAAATTCATACGTATTGTCACTACTTGCAAAACACGTGCACGTCACAATAGAAGTATACTTGTTCATATATAGATCATCTTGAGGCGGAGAGGCCAACGGGTTAACATTCCGGAGGAGGAGGAGGGGCATCACTTGCACTTCTTCGAGATTGCATAAGAACCTATAAGAGTAGAGTCACGTGAGGGTGGTTTGTCCCTATGTAATGAATCTTCTACTCTAGTTTAGATAATGTTCTACCTGTAGTTGATCCTCAAGCACCTTCAACCTCTTGTTCGTGTCTTCCCATTCCTTTTCTCTGGAGTCCTTCTCAGCCTGCTGCCTTTGCTCCTCTTCAACGGCCCGCTGCTCCTTTAAATCCTGTAACATGGCATTAGGCTCATATAGGTTGGAACGGTGCTATTTAGAGGCATGGATATAAATAAAAGATTAGGATGCTAACCTTGAGACGCGCTATCTCACGTGCTGCGGTGGTTGGGCGACTCCGTATGGACGGAGTTGATCTGGTGCTCGACGCGCGTATCTTGTGCAGCTTCCAATGCCCGGAGGTGGCGATCGCCCCATTGCAAAGGAGGTGGCGGCCATGGCCCTTCCCCTCGCCAACAATGATGAGAAGGTCGGGGTCAAGGGGCTTGGACGTAGGTTCGGCTTCCTGCCCGTGCACCTCCTGGAAGACCTCTTTGAAGGTACCCCACTTCTCCTCCGTCGACTCGCTGCAGAACTCGGCACCATCCTTCCCCTTGTGGCCTTCTCTCCAGGCTTCCAGGACGTAGACCGGGTGACCCTCCTTTGCCTCCTACAGAATTAACCATCGTGTTTAATGAACCAAGATGCACCGTGCGAAAAATTAACATCTTAATCCACTTACCATGTGTTGCTTGAGAGCGGTTAGGTTCCGGCTCCCCTGGACATGAGTCGGGCCTATCATTTTGGCTCGATCGTTTCCCGTCTCCACATGTTGCGCCTGCCATGCTGGGTCACACCACATGTCAACCAGGGCCTCCCAATAATCATCCTTCATCCAGGGTTCCTTCACCTAGTCAGACAAAATCGAACAATTGAGGAACAAGAGGGATGAATCAAAGTACTAGAAACCGATGTAGTCACTTACCACTGACAGGTATTCTTCTCGCGACATGTTGGTCTGGCAAGCAGTCGTCCTTGTCATCTTCTCTCCCTTCTCATCGAGCGGTCGACACTCCATCGCGGCTTTGTACCGCAGCATGTGCTTGAGGTCAGAGAGTATCTTTCGGGCAGATTTCACGATGCCTTTGATCGCCTTCTGCTTCTCACCATCCACGCAAGCAAATGTTTCCTACAAGAAAGCATAAGGCATCTTCTCACCATCCACGCAAGCAAGGATTTGGATATGAAAAAATGCAGTGGTCGGACTGAAGATACTTACAAAAAAAAGCATTGATGACCCGAGTGGCCATAGTGACATCGTGCTCATCATTGTTGTGTAGGTAATGCTCCCAGGTGAAACCTGACGATGGCGGATCATCATCACCCAACTTGGACAATCCAGGGAAGTGCTTCCTCAAGAGGGAGCCGATGACGTGGTTCGGCGGGCGTGCCCCCTTAGGTTGTGTCGGGATAAATTCCGACTGACTGCATGATATAAAAGACAAGCATATGTGAGTGTCAACGTTGTGGCATCCAAAATATCATGCAAATGAAATGCTTGCTTACCCCTCTCCTATCGGGCAAATGACAGGACGGTTGCTGGCAACAGTTGGTTCCGGGACCTTCCCCGGACCACGCGTGGATTTCTTCCTCTTGGAATGTTGCTCGAGGTAGACCCTGAGCCGTCCGAGGCCTCCATGTCGCCCGACTCGGTGGCGAGCGGACCTGGTGTTTCTATGTCCACTCCTACATCGCCATCCGATGATGATGATGCCTCGGTTGTGGCCTGATGGGAGGCGAACGACTCGGTCCTATCAATCGGGACTCTCCGGTACTTACTACCAGTGCTCCCATCAGAATCTGAAAAACAAAATATATATGGTGAATATTAACCATACCACTTGTCCAAAATACATGAAAAATTGACTGAAAAGAGTACGGAGGCAACAGGAGCATATTATCATGGGATTAGCGCATGTATTGCTGCATGGGATTAGCAATTCACGGGTGCTGCAAGTGATTATAGGCTCCCAAGTGCAAGAACCCCATTCATTGTTTTTCTGATATTTTTTTCAAGTTGACTCCTTCTAACCAACAGATCGTCAATTATGTATAACTGATCCGTTTAAATGTTTCCTAGAACCAACATAAATCATTATACCCCTGTCACAAACCAAACAGAAGTCTATTTTGCCAAAATTTAGGAAGATACAATGGCTATGATCCAAACACCATAAACAGTACATTACAGTAGTATACAGCAGCATAAACATGTTGTGCAACTCAAACATCCTAGTGGAGCACCTAAAAATACCTAGAACTAGATCAACATGGACCTAGTGGAGCACCTAAAAATACCATATGAACTGACTTACTAGCCCCTAGTGGAGCACCTATGAACTGAACTTTCCAAATTCTGATCTTCTTCAACAAAATTTGCATATGTTCAGTGGGATGGGTGTACACACCTGAGGGTATCTCCAGCTGTCGCGCTACCAGAGGAGCTCCGCTGCGGCGGCCATCGTTGGGTAGCATCGAAGAGCCGCCACGCCGGCCGCCGGCCATGAAGCACCGTGGCGGCGACAATTGGGGGCGGTGGAGGAGGGGTGGGGGCCGTAGTTGGTGGCGGCCGCAGTTTGTGGCGGCAGCGGCGGTGGCGATTTCGGCATCATCGGCGGCGGTTGGGGGCGGTGGAGGAGGGGTGGCGGCCGCAGTTGGTGGCGGCGGCGGCGGTGGCGATTTCGGTGTCGACGGTGGCGGTGGCGCAGGGAAGAGAGGGGGGGAATGAAGATAGAAACGAAAGGGGAAAGGTTAAGATCAAGGTTAGATGCTTTACCAAGAGCAACACTCGGAAAAGGTTCCCATTACCGAGAGCCGAGAATCGACCCTCGGTAACCACTACTCTAATTTTTTCCCCTTCTCCTTTTGTTTTTGTTTTGCACTATCTTTTTTTATCTCATATTTCATATGCTTTTACGACCAAAGTTTATAAATTCCATGACTTTTGACCGTGGCCTACCCCCTCTCTCGGTGCCGGTCAACTATCTAGACCGGCACCGAGAGAGAACTTTAAAGAGTTTAAAGTAAAAAATATGAGAAGAAGCTGTCCTTGACATGACACGTGCCTCACAAACCACACACACGGGCGGGAACGTCGAGGACCGGCTGCGTCCGTCACCGAGACAGAATCTTTGGTGGGTGATCCTGTGACAGAACAAGCCTAGACTTGGTCTGTCATCTCGCGATGGCATGCACTAAAACGGAGAAGCAGTTATTCACCATAGACTACAC
>NC_041389.1:22177904-22188608 GCF_002162155.2 Triticum dicoccoides | reverse complement strand
TACATGCGCGTGGCCCATGCATATGCATGCAGGGGTGGTGTGCTATTTGAATAAGCAACGCACATCCTTGACATGACACGTGCCTCGCGAACCACACACACGGGCGGGAACGTCGAGGACCGGCTGCGTCTGTTCCGGAGATAGAATCTTCGATGGGTGATCCCGTGACAGAACGGGCCTAGACTTGGTCTGTCATCTCGCGATGACATGCACTAATACGGAGAAGCAGTTATTCACTGTGGACTACACCCTCTCGATGCCGAATAATGCCCTAGACTGCCGGGGCCACCGGATGGGTGCTCGATATGGAGACCGCTCGAGGGAGGGGGGAGGGCACCCCTACATACGCATGGCCCATGCATATGCATGCAGGGGTGGTGTGCTATTTCAATAAGCAACACACGTCCTTGACGTGGCACGTGCCTCAGAAACCACACACACGGGTGGGAACATCGAGGACCGGCTGCGTTCGTCCCCGAGACAGAATCTTCGGTGGGGGATCCCGTGACATAACGGGCCTAGACATGCACTAACATGAAGAAGCAGTTATTCCCCATGGCCTACCCGCTCTAGGTGCCGAACAACACCCTAGACCGCCGGGGCCACCGGAGGGGTGCCTGTCTCTAGAACCGGACGAGGCTAATCCGAAGTAGAAAACACAAGACGGTAATTATTATGTGCTAAGGTTGTTTGCCAAGTGTCTGTGTCAAAACCGGCGGATCTCGGGTAGGGGGTCCCGAACTGTGCGTCTAGGCGGATGGTAACAGGAGACAAGGGACACGATGTTTTTCCCAGGTTCGGGCCCTCTTGATGGAGGTAAAACCCTACGCCCTGCTTGATTAATATTGATTGTGTGTGTTACAAGAGTGGATCTACCACGAGATCAAGGAGGCTAAACCCTAGAAGCTAGCCTATGGTATGATTGTTGTTCGTCCTATGGACTAAGGCCATCCGATTTATATAGACACCGGAGAGGGCTAGGGTTAAACAGAGTCGGTTACAAAGGTAGGAAATCTACATATCCGTATCGCCAAGCTTGCCTTCCACGCCAAGGAAAGTCCCATCCGGACACGGGATGAAGTCTTCAATCTTGTATCTTCATAGTCTTGGAGTCCGGCCGACGATGATAGTTCAGCTATCCGGACACCCCTAGTCCGTAACTCCCTCAGTAGCCCCTGAACCAGGCTTCAATGACGACGAGTCCGGCGCGCATATTGTCTTCGGCATTGCAAGGCGGGTTCCTCCTCTGAATAATTTATAGAAGATCGTGAACACCAGGATAGTGTCCGGCTCTGCAAAAATAAATTCCATGTACCACCGTAGAGAGAATAATATTACACAAGATCAATCTGCTGACGTATTCTGCGGCGTGACGTCACACCACTTCCCAGCCTTTACTCAAATTGTTTTTATTGTTCCACCTCAGCGTGTTTAGCGAAGAGGTTTCCTTGGCATGTCTTGTCTAAGCAGAGATCGTGTTCCCCTTATTCCGGGATTCCCATCAATATGGACGTGGGTAACCCAACCGCGCCATTGATTGTGACGCTTGGGAGATAAGCGAGTTTTACCAGGCCGGTGGGGACGCATGTTTCTGTCCGCCCATATAAGGGGATAAAGATCCAACCCTTTTACCTGCGCCTTCTTCCTCCTTGGCTTATCCATCTCCGCGAACTCGAGCTCCAGCGCCCAAGTCTGCACTTATCACCTCAACCTTCTCCAACTATGTCCGGAGCGGGAGGCAAGTGGATGGCCTCCTCCGTCACGGAGGGGCAGATCCAGAAGCTGCACGACGCCGGATACTTGTCCAGCGACATCGCGCACCGGCTCCCTGACGAGGGAGAGCTCATCCCCACCCCCAGGCCCCATGAGAGGGTAGTGTTTCTTCCCCATTTCCTCCGTGGACTGGGCTTCCCACTTCATCCCTTCGTCCGGGGGCTCATGTTCTACTATGGCCTGGATTTCCATGATCTGGCCCCGAATTTCATCCTCAACATCTCGGCGTTTATCGTCGTGTGCGAGGCCTTCCTCTACATCCAGCCTCACTTCGGCTTGTGGCTCAAGACCTTCAGTGTCAAGCCGAAGGTTGTGAAGGGCAGCCAAGTGGAGTGCGGAGGCGCCTTGGTGGGCCGGATGTCGCACGTTACGTGGCTGGAGGGCACTTTCGTTGAAACCATCAAGGGGTGGCAATCGGGGTGGTTCTACATCACCGAGCCGCGTGACGCCGATTGGGCGGCGGCCCCTGAATTCAGATCCGGCATCCCTACACGGCTCACCTCCTGGAAAGAGAGTGTCCGGATCTGGGGGGATTCGGAGGAGCTGATCGAACTCCAAGCCTGTATCCAGAAGCTGGTGGACAAGAAGCTCAAGCTTGTCAACGTAGTCTAGGTCATGCTCATCTGCCGGATTCTCCCGTGCCAACGACGGGGCTTCAACATGTGGGAGTTCGATCCGGCGCAGCACCAGACCCTGAGCGGGCTCTTCGACACTACATACGAAGATGTCTGGAAGGTGCTGTTCAAGGGCGCCGAGGTTCCCGGATCGGCTACCGAAGATCGCGGATTCCGCTCGCAGCGTCCAGCTGACGAGGTAAGTGATTTTGCCACTTGTTTTCCATAGTTTGACTCTATGCGGGATCTAAACTCCCTTTACCTTTGACAGGACTGGCTGGCGAAGGCCGAATGGACTATCTGTCCGGCCCCATTGCCAGAGGACCCAGTGGACGCCCGCCTAACGGGGCTGCTGGCTCCGGCACCCCACGTGGTGCCGGAGAAGAAGGCCAAGAAGAAGGCCACATGGACTCAGAAGAGTTCCCGTTTTTAGGTGCTATCGAATGATGAATCCGAGGCTGACTCCTCCCACCAAGGCGAGGAGGAGAAGAAGAAAGCCTCTCCCCCCTGCGGGGGGTGGGAAGAAAACGAAGGCCTCCCCAACAAGGGAGGCCGAAGGGTCCAAGAAGGGAAAAACTCTTCCCCCGGACTGCTCCGCCAACGCCAGTGACAACAACGAGGACTGGCCTCCAAGGGCCAAGCCCCTGGCGAGATCGTAAGAATCCGGACTCCCGGATAACTTCAAGATTTTTTCTTTTCGCCACATAATGTCTTTCTAATGTGGCATACAACCCGGCAGTCCGCCCAAGGATGATATTCCCGTTTCGTCTAGCGGGTCCTTGGGTGCGTCGGATATGGATTTCCTTCCGACTGCCTCCACCCCCCGTGCCGCGGACGACACCGAGGTGGGATCCTAGGAACGGACCCACCAGGAGGAGGAGGCCCCGGAGGTCTCACAGGACACCCTCCCGGACTTTGCACCGGACTCAGCCCCGGAGGCCACAGTGGCTCCGGAGTCCAGCGGGCGACCCCTTCGTAAGAAGGGCAAGACCGCGACGCCGGGTGCCTCCGTCCAACCAGAGGTGCCGGATAATTTGCTGGAGGCGCTCAACGGTGCCTCCATCAAAGAGGAACACCGCACTGTTATGAGTGCGGTGATTCAGAAGGTTTAGCTCGCCAAGAGCGGGATGACCGAAGCCTGCAGCAGCCTTCTAACAGGCTTTGAGGTAAGAATTTCAATATATGTAAAATGGTACCGCATAGACAGTAGCCCCTGATGCTCGGTTCGGTGTTCGGAAAGAAAAGCCAGACTAAGGATCTTTAGAAAGATAAACGCAGGAGTCATAAAAAATATGTCAATATGGGATTGCAGGCTGTGCTGCTGACCTCCGCCGCACTGACTGCGGAGGTCAATACTTTGAAGGAAAACCTCGAGCGGTCCGAGAACGAGCTCGGCCATGCCAAGAAGCAGCTCGAGGAAAAAGAAGGTGAGTAATAACTTATGAAAATTGTACCTTACAGAAAAGGATTTGGTTGCAAGAAAAATGATAAGGATAACGTGGGTATTGTAGGGGCCACTAACAAGGTGGCGACCCTGAAGGAGGCGGTAGCCGCGGCCGAACGCAATGCGGCCGCGGAGCGGACCGAGCGAGAGAAGCAGGAGGTGCGGGTGGCGGAGGTACAGCAAGAGCTCCAGGATCTCGTGAAAAAACATGAGAGCTTGGAGCGTGACTCAAAGACTCGAGAGTCTGAGCTTGCAACGGCTCTTGAGAGTGCCAAAGCCGCTAAGGCCGAAGCCTACAAGGCCCTCCAGGAGATTGATGCGGTGAAGAAAATAGCAGCGGGTAAGGCATTTTTCATGCAAAGTAAGCATGTGAGTGTTAATTACCTGTTGCTTACCCGAATTCGGAGCTCTCCAGGAGCGTTTGCAGATCTTCCTCGCAGCGTGTCCGAGGAGGGGAGCTCGACGGAGAAGGTCTTCTGGTCTCAGTATGCTGAGGCCGAACATTCTACTGGGCCGAGGAGGGGAGCTCGACGGAGAAGGTCTTCTGGTCTCAGTATGCTGAGGCCGGACATCCGGTGCCCCTTAGCGACCAGCTGAAGCAGCTGGTCGAGCTCCACAAGGCGGCCGAACAGGCCATGAAGGGCCTCATAGTTCGGCTGTGGCCTAAGGAGGCCATGCCTGGGAGCTACTTCGGCCTGGTGCGGCGGCTGGTGGATGCGTGCCCGTGGGTTGAAGTCATCAAGCATTCCGCTTGTATTGAGGGTGCCCGTCGGGCCCTTGCCCGCGCAAAGGTGCACTGGGGTAAGATGGATGCCCAGAAGCTTGTGACGGACCCGCCACCAGAGGGCAAGGAGCATCGAACGCCCGAGATGTATTATAAGAGTGTGCTGAAGGGCGCCCGCACTATTGTGGGTGAGTGCTCGAAAGATGTAATATTTGAGTAGACTCACATTTTGTTATCCTGTGCGCTGAAAACTTAGTTCATATGCGCTAAGCAACGCTTGTTAATTTAAAATATTACCTTCTATGCTGCTGTTTATCAAATCTGAGAGATGGCAAGTTGTCGTCTTCATCCCCCATGCCACGAGTGCTGGGGTGTTCGGGATAAACTTGAGTGCTCTTTTTCCCATTTTTGGGTCCATCTAGGAGGCGCTCAACACAGCGAACAAGGCAACCGGACTTATAATGCTTGAACACTCTCACTTAGCCATAGGATTCTATAATTTTAAATTTCGGCGAAGCCCCTAGTCTTTGGAAGGCCGAATTTGGGGCGCTATCCACGCCTTGGCCGGATAGTATACGACTCCTCGCTCTAAGCGGCATAAGTCTTTAAGGACTCGCAAAAAACCTCTCGAACAGCGACCGGCTCTCGCCTCATCATGACGGTCAGTTTTAGCTTTCTCCACTGAGGCGTTAACCCAGCTCAACTGGGGCGCAATCGCAATGGTTCTCCAAGTGCTATCTTAGCCGATATAACGGAACGTAAGGTACCAAAACATGGGAGCCGGGCAAACCGAACTATTGACCCAAGACATGATTCGGAGCCGATGCATATAGTGCTATAAGTTTGGGGTGCCGCACTTGTGAAAGTGTTCGGACTCATCACACCATAATGCGGGAAACATAAGCCCCTGGTGTATATTAGCCGTACCAAAGTGTACGGGTGCAACATGCCGTGAATGAACATATGTATGAAAAAGAAATACAATTATAAGCAAAAAGGTGCTGCATTGTTTTATTCAGTAAGTGCTGCTACGAATGCAGAATGATACAAATAGTGCGATAAACAAGGGATGGGACTATTAAACATGTCCCCCTCCAGGGGTAGGCTGCAGATTGGTGTAAAAAATGCTCGTAATGGAGACCACCTGTATATTCGTTGTAGCCTTTATCCTTCCCTGGCTGTTGCATCATGAGTTCGGCAGGTCTGCTGCTGGACAGGGCCTCTGACAAACGGAGTCCTGTGGGTAAAAAATAAAAGGTAAAAAGAAAAGAAAAAAGAACGACACACTTGAGAGCCCCTGGTGTGGTTGAGCCGCAGTCTGGGTTTATCGTGGTCGTGCCCCTCTCCCCATGCCCATGGTATCTTCAGAGCGTAATGGTGTACGTGAAGGACCTGCTTTGACGTTTCGCAGGAGCTGGGGTTGGGGCCGCACTGCTACGCGTGCTCGGAACGTGCCAGGTGGTCTTGTTGTAAGTTACTCCGGGCGCGCTTAGCTGTGTCCGGCCGCTTAACGGCCGGACTCTAGAATTGCCTTAAGAGGCTGCATTCCACTTCTGCCGCGAGAGCCGCTGTATGTTCCTCCGTGCGGAGAGAACGTTCAGTGTTTCCGTTAACCGTGATGACTCCTCGGGGGCCTGGCATCTTGAGCTTGAGGTATGCGTAGTGCGGCACCGCGTTGAACTTTGCAAATGCGGTACGTCCGAGCAAGGCATGATAGCCGCTGAGGAACGGGACTATGTCGAAGATTAACTCCTCGCTTCGGAAGTTATCCGGGGATCCGAAGACCACTTCCAGTGTAATTGAGCCTGTGCAATTGGCTTCTACACCTGGTATGACGCCTTTAAAGGTCGTTTTGGTAGGTTTAATCCTTGAGGGGTCTATGCCCATTTTGCACACTGTATCCTGGTAAAGCAGGTTCAGGCTGCTGCCGCCGTCCATCAGGACTCTGGTTAGGTGAAATCCATTGACGATTGGGTCTAAGACCAGTGCGGCGAATCCGCCGTGGCGGATGCTTGTGGGGTGGTCCCTTCGGTCAAAAGTGATCGGGTAGGAGGACCATGGATTGAACTTCGGGGCAACTGGCTCCATCGCGTAGACATCCCTGAGTGCATGCTTCCGCTCCCTTTTGGGTATGTGCGTTGCGTATATCATGTTCACCGTCCGCACCTGTGGGGGGAAACCCTTCTGTCCTCTATTGTTCGGCGGTTGGGTCTCGTCCTCGTCATCGCTATGCATCCCCTTGTCATTGTTTTCGGCAATTAACTTGCCTGCCTGCTTGAATACCCAACAGTCCCTGTTAGTGGGGTTAGCTGGCTTTTCGAGGGTGCCGTGTATCTGGCACAAGCGGTCGAGTATTCGGTCCAAATTGGACGGACCCGGAGTAGTTCTTTTGAATGGCTTTTTCCGCTGACCGGGTTTAGAGCCTCTGAATCCGGCATTGACTGCCGTATCCTCAATATTGTCGCCGTTAATGTGACGTTTGTTTTTGTTACGACGCGGCCTGCCATTTCGGTCCTTGAAGTCCGGACTGCCAGAATTTTTGCTGAGGTTGTTGCTGCGTGCTAGCCAGCTGTCCTCACCCGTGCAGAAGCGGGTCATGAGTGATGTGAGGGCTGCCATGGATTTCGGCTTTTCCTGTCCCATGTGCCGGGCAATCCACTCGTCGCGGATGTTATGCTTGAAGGCCGCGAGGGCCTCCGCATCCGGACAGTCGATGATTTGGTTTTTCTTGGTTAAGAACCGTGCCTAGAATTGTCTGGCCGATTCGTCTTGCTGCTGAATTATGTGGCTTAGGTCATCAGCGTCTGGTGGTCGCACATAAGTGCCCTGGAAGTTATTGAGGAATGCGGCTTCCAGGTCCTCCCAACTCCCAATTGACTCTGCTGGCAAGCTGTTGAGCCAATGCCGGGCTGGTCCTTTAAGCTTGAGGGGGAGGTATTTGATGGCGTGAAGATCGTCACCAAGGGCCATGTGGATGTGAAGGAGATAGTCTTCGATCCAAACCGCGGGGTCTGTTGTGCCATCATAGGATTCAATATTGACGGGTTTAAACCGTTTCGGGATTTGATGATCCATTACTTCATCTGTGAAGCATAGTGGGTGTGCGGCGCCTCTGTACTGGGCGATATCACGACGGAGCTCAAGGGAGCTTGGTCTATTTTGTTCGGCCCGGCCGGACTTACTGTGTCCGGTGCGACAGTTGTCGTCACGTATCGTGGGATGCCCACGTGATCCATAGATCGATCTTGATTGTCTTGCCTTATCCTCCAATATATCTCGCAAGTCCGGAGTGTTCCCCTGTGGCCGTGTGCTTTTCGAGCGATGCCAGGGTACGGGTCTAGTAAAGGGCCTAGAGGCCTCTCTATCGCGACCACGGGGTGGTCGGTCAGCCGTATTGTCTCCTGGTGATGCGGGTTCGTAAGCATCCTCCTTAATCGGGGGAGCAGCTTGCGTTTAGGGTAGCTTTTGGAGGGGCGTTCGAGCTCATGCTCTTCGGCCGCGAGGACTTCAGTCCATCTGTCGGCTAGCAGATCCTGATCAGCTCTAAGCTGTTGCTGCTTTTTCTTGAGGCTGTTCACCGTGGCCATAAGCCTACGTTTAAAACGCTCTTGTTCGACGAGATCCTCAGGCACGACGAATTCGTCATCGTCGAGGCTCACTTCATCTCTGGAGGGAGGCGTATAATCCTCTGCCTCTTCTTCTGCCGCTCCTTCATAAGGGCTGGCGTCTCCGTCCTCCTGCGCTGCATCTTGCTGGAGTGGGTTGTCTTCGGCACTGTCCGGTGTATTATTGTCTCCGGTGCCGGAGTCTTCATTCTTGCTGTGGCGGGATTTAGAGCGGCGCCGCTGACGCCGGCGCTTGGGCTGCTTTTTGGAGGGGTCATCCTCCTCTGTTCCTTCGCCATTCCCATCTTCTGGGATATCCACCATGTATATGTCATATGATGAGGTGGCTGTCCAGTGCCCAGTAGGCGCTGGTTCTTGGTCGTCTCCGGTATCGTCGTCCATACCGTCGATGTCCTCGGAGTCGTAGTCTAGCATGTCGGTTAAATCGTCGACAACGGCTACCCAGTGGGTGGTGGGTGGGCTTTGAATTTCTTCGTCATCCGCATCCCAACCGTCCTGACCGCAGTCCGGTGAGGGCTCTCCTGATAACGAGAGATACTTTAGAGAACTCAAGATGTCACCGAAAGGTGAGTGTTGAAAGATGTCCGCCGCGGTGAACTCCATGATCGGCGCCCAATCAGAGTCACGAGCTTTATGACGGACAAAGTCAGTGTTCGGCTCTATCACCGTAGAGGTTGCAGCCCCCGAGGCGGTGTCTAGGCATCCATCCTCGATATGCGCAGCTGGTTCCGAATTGAAGATCGGAGCGGTTTCGAGTGCGGCCTCCAGGGTACTGTCCGGCTGCAGAGCTAAATCATGCTCACCGCGACAGTGCGGCACGCTCGGCAGTGGCTCTAATCCATCGAGGATCAAGTCCCCGCGGATGTCAGCCGTGAAGTTCAAACTTCCAAATCTGACCTGACGGCCAGGGGCGTAGCTTTCTATCTGCTCCAGTTGGCCAAGCGAATTGGCCCGCAGTGCAAAGCCGCCAAATACGAAGATCTGTCCGGGGAGAAAGGTCTCACCCTGGACTGCGTCGTTGATGATGGTCGAAGAAGCCATTGAGCCTATCGATGACGACACAGAGGAACTCTCAATGAAAGCACCAATGTCGGTGTCAAAACCGGCGGATCTCGGGTAGGGGGTCCCGAACTGTGCGTCTAGGCGGATGGTAACATGAGACAAGGGACACGATGTTTTACCCAGGTCTGGGCCCTCTTGATGGAGGTAAAACCCTATGTCCTGCTTGATTAATATTGACGATGTGTGTTACAAGAGTGGATCTACCACGAGATCAAGGAGGCTAAACCCTAGAAGCTAGCCTATGGTATGATTGTTGTTCGTCCTATGGACTAAGGCCAACCGGTTTATATAGACGCCGGAGAGGGCTAGGGTTACACAGAGTCGGTTACAAAGGTAGGAAATCTACATATCTGGATCGCCAAGCTTGCCTTCCACGCCAAGGAAAGTCCCATACAGACACGGGACGAAGTCTTCAATCTTGTATCTTCATAGTCTTGGAGTCCGGCCGATGATGATAGTTCGCCTATCCGGACATCCCCTAGTCCGGAACTCCCTCACCAAGCATGAAAGAAAACAAAAAAAAAGTATAATACATATTATTGAGAATGCACAAGAAGGAAATAGATCTAGGTGGATGCTTTACTGAGAGCTGCTCTCGGAACAGGTGGCAATTACCGAGAACCGGGAATTGACCCTCGATAACCACTGCTCTAATTTTTTTACCTTCTCTTTTTGTCTTTTTTTGCACTATCTTTTTTGTATCTCATATTTCATATGCTTTTACAACCAAAGTTTATAAATTCCATGACTTTTGATGATTTTTTTCAAAACTCAACTTTAAAGAGTGTAAAGTAAAAAACATGAGAAGAAGCAGTTTTTGACCGTGGCCTGCCCCCTCTCTCAGTGCCGGTCAACTTCCTAGACCATCGGGGCCACCAGATAGCCCATGCATATACGTGCGATGTCGTCCTTTGAGAGCACAAGAAGTTTCGAGGCCAACAGAGCAACAGGACCCGCACTTGCTGCACAAACCGGACACATTCCCTCTCGATACCCATAGACTATCTCAAAAAACGTGCCTAGACTTGTTCTGTCATCTCGCGATGACATGCACTAACACGGAGAAGCAGTTATTCACGAAGGACTACACCCTCTCGGTGCCGAATAACACCCTAGACCGCCGGGGCCACCGGATCGGTCCTCGATATGGAGACCGCCCGAGGGGGGGGGAGGGCACCCGTACATGCGCGTGGCCCATGCATATGCATACAGAGGCGGTGTGCTATTCAAATAAGCAACGCACGTCCTTGACGTGGCACGTGCCTCAGAAACCACACACACGGGCGGGAACGTCGAGGACAGGCTGCGCTCGTCCCCGAGACAGAGTCTTCGGTGGGCGATCCCGTGACAGAATGGGCCTAGACTTGGTCTGTCATCTCACGATGACATGCACTAACACGGAGAAGCAGTTATTCACCATAGACTACACCCTCTCGGTGCCGAATAATGCCCTGGACCGCC
>NC_041389.1:22168972-22177401 GCF_002162155.2 Triticum dicoccoides | reverse complement strand
GGGGGGGGAAGGGCACCCCTACATGCGCGTGGCCCATGCATATGCATGCAAGGGTGGTGTGCTATTTGAATAAGCAACACACGTCCTTGACGTGGCACGTGCCTCAGGAACCACACACATGGGCGGGAACGTCGAGGACCGGCTGCGTTCGTCCCCGAGACAGAGTCTTCGATGGGCGATCCCGTGACAGAACGGGCCTAGACTTGGTCTGTCATCTCGCGATGACATGCGCTAACTCGAATAAGCAGTTATTCCCTGTGTCCTACCCCCTCTAGGTGCCGAACAACTCCCTAGACCGCCGGGGCCACCGGAGGGGTGCCGGTCTCTAGAACAGGACAAGGCTCATCCGAAGAAGAAAACACAAGACGGTAATTATGATGTTCTAAGGTTGTTTGCCAAGCATGAAAGAAAACAAAAAAAAAGTATAATACATATTATCAAGAATGCACAAGAAGGAAAGAGATCTAGGTGGATGCTTTACCGAGAGCTGCTCTCGGAAAAGGTGGCAATTACCGAGAGCCGGGAATCGACCCTCGGTAACCACTGCTCTAATTTTTTCCCTTTCTCTTTTTGTCTTTTTTTGCACTATCTTTTTTGTATCTCATATTTTGTATGCTTTTACGACCAAAGTTTATAAATTACATGACTTTTGATGATTTCTTTCAAAACTCAACTTTAAAGAGTGTAAAGTAAAAAACATGAGAAGAAGCAGTTGTTGACAATGGCCTACCCCCTCTCTCGGTGCCCGTCAACTTCCTAGACCACCGGGGCCACCGGATAGCCCATGCATATATATGCGATGGCCTCCTTTGAGAGCACAAGAAGTTTCGAGGCCAACGGAGCAACAGGACCCGCACTTCCTGCACAAATCGGACACATTCCCTCTCGATACCCATAGACTATCTCGAAGAACGGGCCTAGACTTGGTCTGTCATCTCGCGATGACATGCACTAACACGTAGAAGCAGTTATTCATGAAGGACTACACCCTCTCAGTGCCGAATAACGCCCTAGACCGCCAGGGCCACCGGATGGGTGCTCGATATGGAGACCGCCCAAGAGGGAGGGAGGGCACCCGTACATGCGCGTGGCCATGCATATGCATGCAGGGGAGGTGTGCTATTTGAATAAGCAACGCACGTCCTTGACGTGGCACGTGCCTCAGAAACCACACACATGGGCGGGAACGTCGAGGACCGGCTGCGTTCGTCCCCGAGGCAGAGTCTTCGGTGGGCAGTTCCGTGACAGAACGGTGTCATGTCGCGATGACATGCACTAACACGAATAAGCAGTTATTCCCCGTGGCCTACCCCCTCTAGGTGTCGAACAATGCCCTAGACCGCCGGGGCCACCGGAGGGGTGCCGGTCTCTACAACCGGACGAGGCTCATCCGAAGAAGAAAACACTAGACGGTAATTATGATGTGCTAAGGTTGTTTGCCAAGCATGAAAGAAAACAACAACAAAAAAGTATAATACATATTATCGAGAATGCACAAGAAGGAAAGAGATCTAGGTGGATGCTTTACCGAGAGCTACTCTCAGAAAAGGTGGCAATTACCGAGAGCCAGGAATCGACCCTCGGTAAACACTGCTCTAATTTTTTCCCTTCTATTTTTGTCTTTTTTTTGCGCTATCTTTTTTGTATCTCATATTTCCTGTGCTTTTACGACCAAAGTTTATAAATTCCATGACTTTTTATGATTTCTTTCAAAACTCAACTTTAAAGAGTGTAAAGTAAAAAACATGAGAAGAAGCAGTTGTTGACCGTGGCCTACCCCCTCTCTCGGTGCCGGTAAACTTCCTAGACCACCGGGGCCACCGGATAGCCCATGCATATACATGCGATGGCCTCCTTTGAGAGCACAAGAAGTTTCGAGGCCAACGGAGCAACAGGACCCACACTTCCTGCACAAACCGGAAACATTCCCTCTCGATACCCATAGACTATCTCGAAGAATGGGCCTAGACTTGGTCTGTCATCTCGCGATGACATGCACTAACACGGAGAAGCAGTTATTCACCGTGGACTACACCCTCTCGGTGCCTAATAACGCCCTAGACCGCCAGGGCCACCGGCTGGGTGCTCGATATGGAGAACGCGCGAGGGGGGGGGGGTTGGCACCCGTACATGCGCGTGGCCCATGCATATGCATGGAGGGGCAATGTCCTATTTGAAAAAGCAACGCACATCCTTGACGTGGCACGTGCCTCAGAAATCACACACACGGGCGGGAACGTCGAGGACCGGCTGCGTTCGTCCCCGAGACAGAGTCTTCGGTGGGCGATCCCGTGACAGAACGGGCCTAGACTTGGTCTGTCATCTCGCGATGACATGCACTAACACGAAGAAGCAGTTATTCACCATGGACTACATCCTCTTGGTGCCGAATAATGCCCTAGACTGCCGGGGCCACCGGATGGGTACTCGATATGGATACAACTCGAGGGGGGCGGGCACCCCGACATGCGCGTGGCCCATTCATGCATATGCATGCAGGGGTGGTGTGCTATTTGAATAAGCAATGCACGTCCTTGACGTGACACGTGCCTCATAAAACAGAACAGGCCTAGACTTGGTATGTCATCTCGCGATGACATGCACTAACACGAAGAAGCAGTTATTCCCCGTGGCCTACCCCCTCTAGGTGCCGAACAACGCCCTACATCGCCGGGGCCATCAGAGCAACATGACCAGCACTTCCTGCACAAAACGGACACGTTCCGACACCATTAATAAAAATAAAACACCGGCATCCACCATTAAGAAGAAGGCCTATCACTTTGAATGTTCTCTGCTCAGGACAAGTGAACATTCAAAGTGTCCATCTCCTTAACAAGAGTGTAATGAATATCGAAGCTTACTGCATCTGGACTATCCCACTATTTAAATAGGTTTTGTTGCTTGTCTCTAGATGAGGTGGGACTAAACTTTGATGGTGCCCTAATCATTAACGAGAGCGACTCTCGGCACCTGCTCATTTACCGAGAGCTTGGATTCGACCCTCGGTAACCACTGCTTTACCGAGAGTCCTCTCGGCATAACTGCAATAGCCAAGTGCCTCCAACTTCCAGCGCATGCCTCTTTGTCGAGTGCTGCCCTCGGTAACATTTTGTTCCCAGTTCTGTTCATACTGTTTTTTGCTCGAGTTGGTGCCGCAAAAACATTTATACAATACTCAAACTTGCATTTCAAGTCACACAGGTTAACAACAAACTCACATAAGCATTAATCCATAAATAGTTCACACAAGCTTCATTTCAAATCACAAAGTAGCCCTTTAGTACAAGTGCCTACTTAATAATTAAACAACAAAGTGGTCTGCATGCATGCACCATATGATAAAAAGCAACACCACAATTATGAGAAACTGAAAGAGAATTATGAAGTTCTTCAACCCACTGAACCAGCTAAGCCGTGTCTGGCTTGCACCATTGCGTAATTCTGTTTTTCTCTTTTGCTTAAGCAAATACTGATTATGATGATACTCTGTCGTCTCTCTATTGTTGAATGAGGCGAAGGAGTTGCCTTCATAATGAAGTATTTGTTCATTGCATTCCGACCATGAATTGTAGACTCCTGGACACCGTCCTCTGTACACCACATACCACTTCATCTACAAAAGAAAAAGAAATAAGGCACATCATACATAATCAACATAAGCATTCATCACTCATACAATCAAAAGCATCGCAAGTGGCCATCCAAGTCCATATCAGCAAGTACATAACTATACCACTAAATAAACATCAAACTATCTAGGTGACTACTCCGAGGTGTAGTCGATGAAACCAGTGATCGTCGAGTCAGAGCACGTGGGGGCATCACTACAGGAATCAGCTACTTTGCCGTCTGCCACGGCGGATGGCAAAGGCATGAACAGCGGACGGCAAAGGCATTTGCCGTCAGCCGCGGACGGCAAAAGGCTCCGGCAAAGTAGGCTACGGTAAACAGCTACTTTGCCGTCTGCTTCCTGGCAGCTGACGGCAAAGGCCCTTTGCCGTCTGCGGCGGACGTCAAAGAGAGCGGACGGCAATAATTGCGCTGTCAGTCCGTTAAGTGGCTAATGGCAGGCCTTTGCCGTCCGCCGCTGACGGCAAAATTTCTAGTGTCTTTGCCGTCCGCCATATGATGTCATCTACATGTCACTACATGGCAGGTTCTTTGCCGTGTGCCACTGTAGGCAAACTGACCAAATGGGTCAGCTCCCAGGAAGCACAGCTAGATGCCACGTGTCTTCTTTGTCGTCCGCAGCAGACGGCAAAGAGCCCGTTGCCGTCGGTGGCAGACGGCAAAGAGCCTGCATATTGGCTCTTTTATCTTTTTTTATTAAATCCAACAATTTTCATCACAAATATATATGACATATATAGATATATTTCAAAAGGCCATTACAGAGCAAACATATAAGATATCCAACACATAACTTCATCATCCAACCATATATATTACATGCATAGTTCCATCATACATAACAAGTTCAACATAGAGGCATCCAACCATATATATTACAACAGTTTCATCCAACGATACATGCATAGTTCAACGATACAAAAGAAACATAGAAAGGGATAAGGAGCACTCCATCTATGCAAGCTTTCGTCAAGTGAATGAAATCTGCAAAATGAAAAATAAGAAAGTTAGAACAAGAAGAGTAGAACAAGAAGAAGAGTAGAACAAGAAGAAGACTAGAACAAGAAGAGTAGAACAAGAAGAAGACTAGAACAAGAAGAGTATATCATTTATGAGCTAACTTACGTGAAATGGATCATATATGAGCTAACTAGGTTGAAATGGGTCGTTTATGAGCTAGCTAAGGTGAAATGGATCATTTATGAGCTAACTTAGTTGAAATGGGTCGTTTATGAGCTAACTAAGGTCAAATGGATCGTTTTTTAGGTAACTAAGGTGAAATGGATCGTTTTTTAGCTAACTTAGGTGAAATGGATCATTTATGAGCTAACTTAGTTGAAATGGATCGTTTTTGAGCTAACTTAGGTGAAATGGATCATTTATGAGCTAATTTAGTTGAAATGGATCTTTTTGAGCTAACTTAGGTGAAATGGATCATTTAAGAGCTAATTTAGGTGAAATGGATCGTTTTTTAGCTAACTTGGTGAAATGGATCGTTTATGAGCTAAATTAGTTGAAATGGATCGTTTATGAGATAACCTAGGTAAGATGGGTCATTTTGGAGTTAACCTAGGTGAAATGGGTCATTTTAAAGCTAACGTAGGTAAAATGGATTATTTAGGAGCTAATCTAGGTAAAATGGGTCATTTTTGAGCTAACTTGGATGAACTAGATCATTTATAAGCTAACCTAGGTAAAATGGGTCATTTTAGAGCTAACTTAGGTAAAATGGATCATCTATGAGCTAACTAAGCTAATTATGCAATTTTTGACATAAGTAAGCTAAGTACATATCGTTTTAGAGCTAACTTAGGTAAAATGGATGGTTTTGGAGGTCAGTAAGCTTATTAAGTCATTTTGGAGGAGAAGAAGCTAAGTCTAGGTCATTATGGTAAGCATTGGAGGAAATAAAGCTAAGTCTAGGTCTTTATGCTTGTGTTAAGCAAAACACTAGATAAACTTACCAAGATCCAGGAGGTGTAGGAGCGGGGTGGCTCGTGTCGGTAGCTGGAGAAGGATCGTGCGATGCTTGTCTGGAGTTACGCTGCACCAAAGATCATTTCCAATGTCTTGTTAGCATGATGACACTTAAATGTTAAGACTAGCAAGTAATGTCCATTCAAATGAAACTCACCGTGGTCCCATGAGCAATCACTGGCATCGGCGGAGCGGTCTGACCTGTCTTCTCGCACACAGACTGCACATTTGGTTTTGACGACTCAGTCATACTAGTTAGTAATGAGACAAACACTACATGAATGTTTTGGCTAATCTGCAGAAGAAACTTACCACAAGGAGCTCGTACATGGCCCTTGCCTGCATGTCATTCCGTGCCCTCTCCTCCTCCATCATCTTTGTCGTCCTCTCCTCCAACTCCCGCTGCCACTCCGCCGCCTCCGCCAGAAGTTTCTCCGTTCTATCTCTCTCACTATGTATAGCAGCCTGCAACACCACTCACATGACCATTTGTAATCATTGATGGAAGCGCACACAATGTAATGGAGAAAGATAACTGAGTATGTATCACTAACCTTGATGGCGAGTTGCACTGGCCGTTGACGAGGCCTTATCTCAGGAGCGGAGCTCGACTGGCGCGCCTTGATCTCCGGGAGAGTGCTAGCACAACGGATAAGTCCATCTCCAATGGCTATGGAGCCATGGGACCTCCCGCCACCAGATATCATCAACAGCTCTGGATCAATGGGACCCTGGCTCGGGTTAAAGTCCTCCCCTTTCCTCGCCTTCCCCTCATCTCTATATCTCACGAGCTTGTTATGGGAGGAGATGTTGGTGAAGTTGTTTGCATCATCGAGGTCAGACTGAGAGAAAGCCTTGACTTTCTTGAAAGAGGCAGTGTGGGCCATGGCATACAGGTCGTACACCTCTGACACCTTATCCGCCTTATTGTAGCGTGCCTGAAAGAGAGAAACAATGAAAATTAGTAATTAAAGGGCTCAAGCTAGCATGATGAATGAATTGCATGAATCATGAAGCAAACCACATACCCAGTTGCGCCCGAACTGATATAAGTTGGAGCTGCCTTGATGGTGTGGCACACCTTCCATTTGGGCACGTTTGTCCTTGGCCTCGTTGTGGAGGGCTAGCCATTGTTTTGAGCACCACTCATCGACCAACACCTCCCAACAATCCATCCGATCCGCACACCATCTCGGAGGCGCCTAAGTTAGCAAATAGAAACTTGAGCGCTATGGCTAAGAATTACTAAACGAAGGAACTTAAGTAGAGAAGGCCTTAAGAATTACCTTCATGTACTGCTCCTTACTCAGGAACTTATCGCGGCACGCCGGCTTGGTCTTCTTGATACCACGCAAGGCGTAGTAGTCTCGAACAGCCTGCACCCGAGCCTCGTGCCATAAGTTCTGGAGTAGGCGCTTGCAGACGTTCTCGATAACATGTGCCGCGTCCTCCTCGTATCCCTCCTCACAACTGTAGAATGTCTGCAATCAAATGAGACAATATTGATTAGTACAATTAATAACTAGCTAGTTGAAGATTTTTAAATGTGTAAAGAAGAAATTACCCAGAACTTTCTGATCACCATGTCTGCCCTCGTGTCGCACACGACACCGTCGATAATCTCATCCGGCGGGGCCGGGGCAGCCACGTAGTGCTCCCAGCTCAATCCAAGCTCTGGAAGCCGACCCTCACCAGGCAAAGTGACAAACCCCGGGAAGTTTTGCCGGCAAAGAACTCCAAGGACGGAGTTGGGCCGGCGGACACTATGATGGTGGTCCCAACCCCTGCAGCATGACAAGGCCAACGCATTAGTTATTTGAAAAAACATGAATGCACAAGGTACAAAAATATTAAATGCACTTACATACCTCTCCCCATCAGGGAAAATCAACCACCTCTGCTCGCGGGTCACCGGCACGGACGGGAGCCGTGTAGCACCACGCTGGTAGACGGTGCCCCCCTCCTCCTCAAGATCAGTCGGCTCCCCGCCATCATCAGCATGGCCACTCGGCTCCTCGGGCTGATCCGGCCAGGTACCCCATTCGGGCGTGTGCTCCTCCGGGGTCACGTGGGCCGAACTCTCGTGGGCCGAAGGCCAGTCGACCCGAGGCTCGTGGGCCCAAGACCCGTGGACCGGAGGCTCGTGGACCAGAGTCTGTGTAGCCTCCTCCTTGGACGAGTCCACCCTAGCAGTCACGTGCTCGGGTGAAACAGCTGGGGGTGGCGGCGAGGAAGGCGCCGTAGCAGTCACCCTACCTCCTCTCCCACGACCACGTGCCCCACCTCCTCTCTTCCTACCTCGTCCCCTGCTGGGCACCGCGGTCGACGAAGAAGGGCCCGGCGGTGTGGCCATACTGTCCAGCAACGCTCGGCGGAGAGGTGCGTCTGGAATGGAAGACCTCAGACCACGCTCCCGACCAGCGCCCACCATCTTTCAACACCTGCCATGACAAACAGTAAACGAAATTAGTACAACATAAAAAAAGACCGACATGAATAATAATATATGTATCACTTAAGTGTATCATCATCAAGTACAACATAAAAAAATGTAATACCTGACACTACTAATAATCTCGATCAGTATCATCAATAAATGCATAATACCTGACACTACTAATGTAATACCTGACACTACTAATAATCTTGATGGTGTCAGGGTGTTGTTTCGGGGTCGGGGTCAGGGTGTCGGGTTAGGCTTAAATCTAAACCTAAAACTAAACTAAAACTAAACCTAAAACTAAAACTAAATCTAAACTAAAACTAAAAAGGAAAAAAACAGAAAAAAGGAGGGGGGCTCACCTGGGGCAGGGCCGGTG
>NC_041389.1:22160945-22168129 GCF_002162155.2 Triticum dicoccoides | reverse complement strand
TCCGCCTATCTTTGCCGTCGGCCCTTTTGCCTCTTTGCTGTCTGCTGGCAGACGGCAAAGAGGTGGACCGTTAAGTTTTTTCCAAACGGGCGGGGGGTGAGGGCCACCTCTCTCTTTGCCGTCTGCCAGCGGACGGCAAAGATTCTTTGCCGTCGGCCAGCAGACGGCAAAGAGCACGCGGACGGCAAAGAGCTTCTTTGCCGTCTGCCATTTCTTTGCCGTCTGCTTTTGGGTAGCTGATGGCAAAGAGCTTCTTTGCCGTCCGATAGCACGGCAAAGAGCTGGCAGATGGCAAAGTAGCTGATTCCAGTAGTGCATCCCCCACAGTGGAGGACCAAGCATCGTCGGGAATGATGGTCGATGGACTCAATGGCTCCTTGCATGGTGGAGCCTTGCCCTCCTTAGCTGGGGGATTCTTCTTGGCCAGATCCACAAAAAACTTCATTAGGATCAGCTGTGGGTTCTTCTCAAGGAGTTCCTCCAAGCGGTACTCGGAGCTCTTCTCCATGTCCGTGGAGTCGACCCTAATGGAAGCTTCGCCGTTGGAGGCCATAGCCAAAAAATCGATCGATGCTAACACCTTTCATCACACAATGGAAAATAACATAAGAATCAAACATGAAAGATATAACATGAAGAGCTCACGTAGATCGACCACCATCATCAAAAGTCAATTTTCTTCCTCCAAGAACAACTCTTTCCGTGTCCGTGGAGTCGACCCTAATGGAACTTTCGATGATGGTTGAGTTGGGTGAGCCCCTCGCGCGTTATCAAGATATAACATGAGGAGCTCACCCAAACCAACCGTCATCGCTCAAAAGTTGATTTTCCTTCCTGCAAGAACAACTCTCATCGACACTATCTCACGTATCACATCGGTCACATCCGCACATAGCATCCATGCATACAACATTATCAACAATTATCTACATTTTTTCTTTAGAAAAATGTATCTACATGGCATCCATCCATCTATAAATCCATCAATCTATCTATGCACCGATCTATCAATCCATCCATCTATCTATGCATCCATCTATCAATCCATCCATCTATCTATGCATCCATCTATCCATCCATCTATCTATGCATCCATCTATCAATCCATCTATCTATACACACATGGAGAGGAGGAGGGGGGCTCACTGGAGGGAGGAGCTCGGTGTGGTGTGGGGGGGCGGCGTTGGAGGGGGCATCGGTCGGTGGAGGGGTGTTGGTCGGTGGGGAGCAGAGGAGGAGGGGCGCCGGTCGGTGGGAAGCTTAGTGAAAAAACAACAGGGGGAAATATGCTTATGTAGTCGACGTCATATTACCGAGTGCTTGTCGGTGTGGCACTCGGAAGAGAAATCAACTCTATATCTAGGTTAGATGATTTACTGAGAGCAGCTCTCGGAAAATACGTCCCCCTAGATCTAGGTTAGATGCTTTACCGAGTCACCCTCGGAAGAAGTAGACATTCCCGAGTGCCGAGAGCTGACCCTCGGTAAGTACTGCTCTAATATTTTTTCCCTTATCTTTGTGTTTTTGTTTGGCACTATCTTCTTTCTATCTCATTTTCATATGTTTTTACGACCAAAGTTTGAAATTCATTTGTTCAAAACTCAATCGTGGACTACACCCTCTCGGTGCCGAATAATGCCCGAGACCGCCGGGGCCATTGGATGGGTGCTCGATATGGAGACCGCCCGAGGGGGGGGGCACCCCTACATGCGTGTGGCCCATGCATATGCATGCAGGGGTAGTGTGCTATTTGAATAGGCAAAGCACGCCCTTGACGTGGCACGTGCCTCACAAACCACACACACGGGCGGGAACGTCGAGGACCGGCTGCGTCCGTCCCCGAGACAAAATCTTCGGTGGGTGATCCCTTGACAGAACGAGCCTAGACTTGGTCTGTCATCTCGCGATGACATGCACTAACACAGAGAAGAAGTTATTCACCGTGGACTACACCCTCTCGGTGCCGAATAACTCCCTAGACCACCGGGGCCACCGGATGGGTGCTCGATATGGAGACCGCTCGAGGGGGGGGAGGGCATCCGTACATGCGCGTGGCCCATGCATATGCATGCAGGGGGGTGTGCTATTTGAATAAGCAACGCACGTCCTTGACGTGACACGTGCCTCACAAACCACACACACGGGCGGGAACTGTTGGGGAACGTAGTAATTTCAAAATTTTCCTACGCACACGCAAGATCATGGTGATGCATAGCAACAAGAGGGGAGAGTGTTGTCCATGTACCCTCGTAGACCGTAGGAGGAAGCGTTCTGACAACGCGGTTGATGTAGTCGTACGTCTTCACGATCCGACCGATCCAAGCACCAAACGTACGGCACCTTCGAGTTCAGCACGCGTTTAGCTCGATGACGATCCCCGGACTCCGATCCAGCAGGGTGTCGGGGATGAGTTCCATAGGGGTGCCCCCTGCCCCCTGCCCCCGTACATAAAGGAGGGAGGGGGGAGGTGCTGCCGGCCCCCTAGGGGTGCGCCTGGAGGAGTCCTACTCTCACCGGGAGTAGGACTCCCCCCTCTTGCATTGGTGGAGAAGGAAAGGGGGGAGGGGAAAGAGGAAAGGGGGGCACCGCCCCCCCCCCTTCCTTGTCCTATTTGGACTAGGGGGGTGGGGGCGCGCGGCTTGCCCTGGCCGGCCCTCCTCTTCTCCCTCATGGCCCATGTAGGCCCATTAACCCCTGCGGGGTCCGGTAACCCCCTGGTACTCCGGTAAAATCCCGATTTCACCTGGAATGTTTTCGATATCCAAATATAGGCTTCCAATATATCAATCATTATGTCTCGACCATTTCGAGACTCCTCGTCATGTCCGTGATCACATCCGGGACTCCGAACAACCTTCGGTACATCAAAACTAATGAACTCATAATAAAACTGTCATCGTAACGTTAAGCGTGCGGACCCTACGGGTTCAAGAACTATGTAGACATGACCTAGAACTGTTTCCGGTCAATAACCAATAGCAGAACCTGGATGCTCATATTGGCTCCTACATATTCTACGAAGATCTTTATCGGTCAAACCGCATAACAACATACGTAGTGCCCTTTGTCATCGGTATGTTACTTGCCCGAGATTCGATCGTCGGTATCCAATACCTAGTTCAATCTCGTTACCGGCAAGTCTCTTTACTCGTTTACGTAATGCATCATTCCGTAACTAACTCATTAGCTACATTGCTTGCAAGGCTTATAGTGATGTGCATTACCGAGAGGGCCCAGAGATACCTCTCTGACAATCGGAGTGACAAATCCTAATCTCGAAATACACCAACTCAACATGTACCTTCGGAGACACCTGTAGAGCTCCTTTATAATCACCCAGTTACGTTGTGATGTTTGGTAGCACACAAAGTGTTCTTCCGGTAAACGGGAGTTGCATAATATCATAGTTCTAGGAACTTTGTATAAGTTATGAAGAAAGCAATAGCAACATACTAAATGATCAAGTGCTAGGCTAACAGAATGGGTCAAGTCAATCACATCATTCTCCTAATGATGTGATCCCGTTAATCAAATGACAACACATGTCTATGGTTAGGAAACATAACCATCATTGATTAATGAGCTAGTCAAGTAGAGGCATACTAGTGACATTAAGTTTGTTTATGTATTCACACATGTATTATGTTTTCGGTTAATATAATCCTAGCATGAATAATAAACATTTATCATGTTATGAGGAAATAAATAATAACTTTATTATTGCCTCTAGGGCATATTTCCTTCAGGAACGTCGAGGACCAGCTGCGTCCGTCCCCGAGACAGAATCTTCGGTGGGTGATCCCGTGACAGAACGAGCCTAGACTTGGTCTATCATCTCACGATGACATGCACTAACACGGAGAAGCAGTTATTCACCGTGGACTACACCCTCTCGGTGCCAAATAACGCCCTAGACCACCGGGGCCACCGGATGGGTGCTCGATACAGAGACCGCCCGAGGGGGGGGGGGTACCCGTACATGTGCGTGGCCCATGCATATGCATGCAGGGGTTGTGTGCTATTTGAATAAGCAACGCAGGTCCTAGACATGGCAAGTTCTTCACAAACCACACACATGGGCGGGAACGTCGAGGACCGGCTGCGTTCATCCCTGAGACAGAGTCTTCGGTGGGCGATCCCGTACAGAACGGGCCTAGACTTGGTCTGTCATCTTGCGATGACATGCACTAAACGGAGAAGCATTTATTCACCATGGACTACACCCTCTCGGTGCCGATCAGCTCCCTAGACCGTCGGGGCCACCAGAGGGGTGCCAGTCTCTAGAACCGGGCGAGGCCCATCATTTGAAAAAGAAACACAAGACGGTAATTATGATGTGCTAAGGTTGTTTGCCAAGCATGGAGGAAAACAATAAAAAAAGTATAATACATATTATGGAGAATGCACAAGAAGGAAAGAGATCTAGGCTGGATGCTTTACCGAGAGCGGCCCTCGGAAAAGGTTGCTATTGTCGAGAGCCAAAAATCGACCCTCGGTAACCACTGCTCTAATTTATTTTCCCCTTCTCTTTTTGTCTTTGTTCTTCACTATCTTTTTTGAATCTCATATTTCATATGCTTTTACGACCAAAGTTTATAAATTCCATGACTTTTGATGATTTTTTTCAAAACTCAACTTTAAAGAGTGTGTAAAGTAAAAAACATGAGAAGAAGAAGTTGTTGACCGTGGCATACCCCCTCTCTCGGTGCCGGTCAACTTTCTAGACCGGCACCGAGAGAGAACTTTAAAGAAGTACATGAACACTTCCCTCTCCGCGGATTGCTCTTTGCGTGTCTACGACTGTGGTCGTCGGCCTCCGGGGGCTAGCACAGCCGCCAAATCTTGTGTAGGCGGCCTCTCACAAGTCTTGAAGTGTTGTGGCGGTTGCACACGCCCGACACGCATCTCTGGGGTGTGCCCCCCCTCACGGACGGCGTCGCCGCCGGCACCTAAAGGGGGGAAACGGACGCGTCGGGTCTTCACGGATGGGGTCTTGCTGTGGCTTTGGCCCGGATGTTGCTCCAAAGTGTTCCTATGGGCTGACCTAACACAACCGGGTGGAGAGTTCCACTGATAAAAGCCCGTCCGTGCAAAGTCAGAGGGCTAGATCCCGTGGTCAAACGCTACAGGGTTAGGCAGGATGGCGGCCCTGGGGGGTAGCAATGCCACTGGAGCATCGCACCGGGCCGTCATACATGCCGTTCAGTGTGGTGGCATGTCCGAAGAGGCGGCACGCGTCTCTGAGGTGTGGCCCCCCTCACGGACGGCGATGACACAGTAGTAGATGTTCTGTGGTCATGATGCGGCGTGAATATTATTAAATACTCGGAGCATGATAAAATCATGAGTTTTTTACACGACGTGGGCACATGTGCTATAGGACTGATGGTAATTTTTCATACTTTTTGGTGATGGAGAAGTATCTGAACACTTCCCTCTCCGCGGATTGCTCTTCGCATGTCTACGACTGTGGCCGACGGCCTCCGGGGGCTAGCACATGCCACCAAATCTTGCGTAGGAGGCCTCTCACAAGTCTGGAAGTGTTGTGGCGGTTGCAAACTCCCAGCCCGCGTCTCCGGGGTGTGCCCCCCCCCCTCACGGACGGCGCCACTGCCGGCACCTGGAGGGGGGAGACGGACGCGTCGGGTCTACACGGATGGGGTCTTGCTGTGGCTTTGGCCCGATGTTGCTCCAAAGTGTTCCTATGGGCTGACCTAACACAACCGGGTGGAGAGTTCCACTGGTCAAAGCCCGTCCGTGCAAAGACAAAGGGCTAGATCCCGTGGTCAAACGCTATAGGGTTTGGCGGGACGGGGGGCCTAGGGGTAGCAATGCCACCGGAGCATCGCACCAGGCCCTCATACATGTCGTACGGTGTGGTGGCATGTCCGAAGAGGCAGCACGCATCTCCGGGGTGTGTCCCCCCTCACGGACGACAATGACACAGTAGAAGACGTTCTGCGGTAATGATACGGCGTGAATATTATTAAATACTCGGAGCGCGATAAAATCATGAGTTTTTTACACGACGTGGGCACATGTGCTATAGGACTGATGGTAAGTTTTCATAGTTTTTGGTGATGGAGAAGTATCTGAACACTTCCCTCTCCACGGATTGCTCTTCGCGTGTCTACGACTGTGGCCGGCGGACTACGGGGGCTAGCACATGTCGCCAAATCTTCCGTAGGCAGCCTCTCAAAAGTCTGGAAGTGTCGTGGCAGTTGCAAATGCCCGGCCCGCGTCTCCGGGTGTGCCCCCCACCTCACTGATGGCACGGCCGCCGGCACCTGGAGGGGGAAACGGACGCGTCGGATCTAGATGGATGGGGTCTTGCTGTGGCTTTGGCCCGGATGTTGCTCCAAAGTGTTCCTATGGGCTGACCTAACACAACCGAGAGGAGAGTTCCACTGGTCAAAGCCCGTCCGTGCAAAGTCAAAGGGATAGATTCCGTTATCAAACGCTACAAGGTTAGGCGGGACGGGGGCCCTAGGGGGTAGCAATGCCGCCGGAGCATCGCACCGGGCCCTCATACATGCCGTACGGTGTGGTGGCATGTTCGAAGAGGTGGCACGCCTCTATGGGGTGTGGCCCCCTCACGGCCGGCACCTGGAGGGGGGAACGGACGCGTTGGGTCTACGCGAATGGGATCTTGCTATGGCTTTGGCCTAGACTTGGTCTGTCATCTCGCGATGACATGCACTAACACGGAGAAGCAGTTATTCACCATGGACTACACCCTCTCGGTGCCGATCAACGCCCTAGACTGTCGGGGCCACCGGAGGGGTGCCAGTCTCTAGAACCGGGCGAGGCCCATAATTTGAAAAAGAAAACACAAGACGGTAATTATGATGTGCTAAGGTTGTTTGCCAACCATGGAAGAAAACAAAACAAAAAGTATAATACATATTATGGAGAATCCACAAGAAGGATGATTTACCGAGAGTTGCTCTTGAAAAATGCGGCCTTTGCCGAGTACTGCTGGACGGCCCTCGGTAACTACTGTCAGTGCGGCTCTCGGAAAAGCCCCCGAGATCTAGGTTAATACTTTTACCGAGTGTCGCTAAAAGTTGGCTCTCGGAAATGTTTCCCGCGGGGACTTATGCAAAATTTCCACCTCGCGCGCGCTCACTCCTCTGTTCTCTCTCTGTTTCTCTCGCCCCCATCCCCTCTGTCCGCCGCCGCCC
>NC_041389.1:22086620-22160635 GCF_002162155.2 Triticum dicoccoides | reverse complement strand
CGGCCAAGCTTCACCGAGCACCACCAGGACGACATCCCCTCCACTGAGCTCCACCTCGTCCGACATCCACCTCCCCCGCTGCCCCCCTACCCTGTTGGTGAGGCCCCCTACTCAATCTCAATTTTTTGAAATAAAAGGGGTTCCCCCCTCTCCATTACAACAAAAGATGTATATATATGCATATATAGTGAATAATGTGTGTGAGTGTGTGCTTTGTATGTGTTTGTGTCAGTGAGTGATGTTGGTCTATGTGTGCATATATAATGAAAGATTTTTTTATATTTAGGTGTGTATATATGTGCATATATAATGAATGGTGTATGTGAGTGTGAGTGTGTGGGAGAGGGGTGCTATTGATGTGCGTGTGTGCATGTGTGAGTGAGTGTGTGATGTGTGTGTATGGATATGTGAGTGTGTTTGTGTGTGGGGTGTGTGTGAGTGAGTGTTATTGATGTTTGTGTGTTTGACATATGATTGACACAACTTCATTCTTTCATGCAGGACATGCATCTATTTTGACAAGAGAGAGTGACTTCCGTTGCATGCTTCAAGGGTAATCTCTTCTCTTCAAGGGTAATCACCTAAATAGTCGCGTAACCTAGGTGTCTCCTGTTCGGAAGGGTTGTATCTATAAATATGCAAGTCTTTGCATATTTATAACCTCAACTTTTTCAAATTGTCCACGTTTTCCATGGACAACCCGAGGATGCTTAGACGGGTTGTTTTCATGATGTACTTAGATCCGAGACAGAATTTCGACAGTGTCTCCTTGTTGTTCTCTAGATACACATCCTCTTGACTTATTGCTGAGACGTGTATTTGGAGAACAGCGGGGAGGTGCTGCCGAAATTTTGTCTCGGGTCGGAGTACGTCATGAAAGCGGACCCAACCTACACATTCTCGGGTGGGATTAGGACCTATCTGTACCTATTACATAGCTCAGTGCATGTCGTAAAACCTGATGGAACCACTTGTTACATAAAAAAATTATGTCTGTGTTTCACTTTATATTAGAGGATGGAAGAACGTGAGTGGATGTACATCGGACATCCCAGCATGGAGGGTATGACCCCTGAGTGGAGGTCGAAGACCAATGATTTCCTGGAATTAGTATTTGCTGGAGAAACGCCAGTTCGTGTGATTTGGTGCCCATACACGGAGTGTGATAACCAGAATGAAAGAGATAAGATTACTATGAGTAAACACTTAGGGAAATATGGGTTTACGCCAGGCAATTATCGGTGGATCTTCCATGGTGAGACAGAACAGTCCAGGGCGGAGGTGGTGCGACAAAGCACCAGCGAATATGATACTCGGATAGAAAACCTGTTAGATGACATCCGCCGTGAGGATCCGTGGGAGGACCCGAACTCCGAGGAGAAGCTGGAAAGCCCTGAAGAGTATCATGCAGCTTTGTTTGCGGCACAAAAACCCCTTCACGCCCATACAGAGGTTACTCAACTAGATGGCATTGCACGCCTAATGGCCCTGAAGGCAAACCATAATATGAGCATAATTTGCTTCAATGAGTTCTTGTCAGTTATTGCTAGCCTGTTGCCTAAAGAAAATATATTGCCAAAGAACATGTACGAGTCGAACAAAATCCTCGGTTCACTTAAGATGCTGTACGAGCAAATACATGCTTGTCCAAATGGATGCATGTTATTTAGAAATGAACATAAAGATACGAATTATTGTGTCAAGTGCAAATCCTCTAGGTATATTGAGGTAATAGATGATGATGGTAGCAAGAGGCAGCTCACAATTGCCGTCAATATCCTTCGATATCTTTCATTCACAGAAAGGATCCAGAGGCTTTATATGACCGAGGAAACTGCCCAATATATGAGATGGGCCGCCGAAGGGAAGATGTACAATACGAAAAAGTTGCAACATCCACGGGATGGTGAAGCATGGAAGAAATTTGTTGAAATTCATAAGAAAACAGATGACTGGAAGAGTGTAGCTGTTGGGATAACAACCGACGGGTTTAATCCATATGGTTTGATGGCTGCCATATACAGTTGTTTGCCAGTATATGTTATCCCCCTGAATCTGACCCCTGGCGTTTGCATGCAACGACATCACATATTCCTAACGTTGATAATTCCAGGTCCTAACTATCCCGGGAAGCATATGAGTGTGTATATGGAGCCATTGGTGGACGACTTACTTGTTGCTTGGAACAACGCGGTCCGGACATATGATGCCGTTTCAAAGAAGCACTTCAATATGCATATCTGGTACCACACATGGCTACATGACCTACCGGCACGTGCGATATTTTGTGGTTGGTGTGTAAAGGGGAAGTGGCCTTGCCCAGTGTGTCGACAGCGTGTGACTTTCATTTGGCTGGCTAAGGGTCACAAGTATGTATGCTTTGACCAACTTTGGCAGTTCCTTTGTCTTGATCACCCATACAGGCAAGACGCTATGCACTTCCAAAAAGGTGTTATTGTTGATGACCCGCCACCACCTATTATGACCGGCGCCAACCTTAAGGATAAGTTAGATGCTCTCGAGGAAAAGCTCGATGGGAAAGGTTTTGTGGGATATGGAGAGACACACCAGTGGACTCACATTCCAAGCTTATGGAGGCTACCTTACTTTAAAGATCTTCTACTTCCACACAACATTGATGTAATGCACACTGAAAATAATATGGCGGCGGCCTTACTCGGCACGCTCCTCGACACCGAGAAGTCAAAGGATAACATTCAGGCTAGGATCGATCAAGCCAAACTATGAAACAGCCCAAAATTAAATTTGGTGCCTCGTGCAAAAGGTAATTCTTGGAAGAAGCCACCAGCCCACCCTTCAATGCCCCAAAGGAAGGAAGTTCTCCAATGGATTGTGAACAACTTGTACTTCCCTGATGGATATGCAGCTAATATCATGAGGGTAGTGAATATGGCTACAAAGCGAATAGGAGGCCTTAAGAGTCATGACTACCATGTATGGCTTGAGCGGATAATGCCTGTGATGATTCGAGGGTATGTCAGAGGATATTTGGCGAGTGATGGCGGAGTTGAGCTACTTCTTCCGTCAGCTTTGTGCCAAAGAACTAGATTATGAAGGGGTTGCAAAGTTGGAGGAACAAGCACCTGAGTTGCTATGCAAGTTAGAGATGATATTTCCGCCAGGTTTCTTTAATCCGATGCAACATATGATCTTACATCTCGCGTATGAGGCTATAATGGGAGGACCTATGCAGTTCCGATGGCAGTATGCACCTGAACGTGAGTTCAAGCATCTTCATGGGAAATGTAAGAATAAAGCCCGCATTGAAGCCTCCATAGCCGAGGCATACCTGAACGAGGTGGCCACGACCCCGACAAAGTACTATCATGACAGTATTCATACTAGGTTGAATCCAGCTCCTCGTTACAATGAAGAACCCACCAATAATGTTTCCGACCTTAGCCTCTTCGAAGGCCAAGGTGGCAAAGGAAGTGGACCGAAGCCTAAGAACTTTTCACCTACTGAGTGGTCGACTATTATGATCTATGTGTTGACCAACATGGAAGAAGTGCAACCATACATAAAGTAAGTGTAGGACACCATTATTGAGAACTACTCACTAGCTTTGAGTTCTAACTCGAATTCTTCTTATTGCTAGGGAATTCCAGAACGAATTCTGGAAGCTACCACGGCCTCCTAGCGACGAAGAATCAGCAGACCTTCTTGAAGATACCAATACTGATGGCGGTTTCATTTCTTGGTTCTCAAGAAAAGTAACTTTTCTAACTTTATGTTACTTCAAGTTGATCTTACTTGCCTATAATGCTTCCACTAATGAACCAGACAATTTCCTATTAATCGTGTAGGCATATCAGGAGGTTGATATGGACGCCAAAGTAAGAGAAGTAGCCAAAGGTTTTGAATACGAGGCCAAGTCATTTAAGGCATACGACATGAATGGGTATTGCTTCCACACTGATAAACACACACGTGAGAGGCCCAACCAAAGGTCAATAAATAGTGCGGTCTATTGTCTAGGGACAGATGGACGTCACTACTATGGAACCATCGAGGAAACTTATGAGTTGCATTATTGTGGTTTACAAGGAGTGAAGCCCATCGTATTGAGATGCAGCTGGCTCAATCCTGAGAAAGTGAGACGAATCCCTAGTATTGGCTTTGTCGAAGTTGAACGAGCATCAAAATATGCAGGAAATGATGTCTATATTATGGCTCAACAAGCTACACAACTGTTTTTCTCCCATACGCATGCACATCTACGGAATATATCGATCCCTTGAAGTGGGACGTCGTGTACAAGGTACCCTCGCATATCAAGGTACCTACCCCAAACAAGGATGATTACCATATAAACCCTAACACATACGAGGGAGAGTTCTTTCAAGAAGCAGACACTGACGAAGACGAAGATGATGCAAAGGAAGATGATGGCGTGCATCCCGAACATGATGCTATGGAACATGAGGCCATGGATGACATGGAAGTAGATAATGTAGAGGACGAATACGAGGATGTTTCTGACCCTCGAGATTTGGCATTACTTATGCGATGGCACATGGGGCTAGATGAGGATGAGGGCCCCCTTGAAGACTTCGAGGATGAATGTATGAACAGGCATGATAGCGATGATGAAAGCCCTGATCCAAATGTTGCACCTGATATTGACCCTTATTTCTAACAACTCCATGTAGTCATGTGAGAACTCTATGTATGTGTGTCACAAGTCTATGTATTCGTCTATGTAACAACTCTATGTATTCGTGTGTGCACCAACTCTATGTATTCGTGTGTGCAACAACTCTATGTATTTGTGTGTGTAACAACTATATGTATTATTGTCACAATTCCATTTATTCTTCATATGTGATTTATTTATTGTATTTACATCAAGTTGTATCATCTGTACTAACTGGTTTGTTCTTCTTCGTATTAGGTGATTGAAACATGACATGTAGCAAGAAGATTCCAAATGAAAGTTTGAAAAAAGTGAATGATCTGTACAATGATCAACCTGCTCGACCGGTGAAAGCGGTGGCCGCTCCTTCATCGGTTGCCACAACCGCCAAGAAGGCCAAAGGATTGGAGGGTCTAGACACCCGTCCGGCAAAACATGCGAAACAAGGTCGAGTACCACGCGGGGGAGGAGTAGGAGGCAGACGAGGAGGGGGAGTAGGTGAGGCAGGAGGAGGAGGCAGACGAGGAGGAGGACGAGGAGGGGGAGTAGTGAGGCAGGAGGAGGAGGCGGACGAGGAGGCGGACGAGGAGGGGGGTAGGTGAGGCAGGAGGAGGAGGCGGACGAGGAGTACGTAAAGCAGCCCGGGGTAGAGCACCTCTTTCTTCTCCTCGACCCACTGATGCAGTGCTTCACCGTGCTCGGGAGGAGGAAACAGAGGATGGGGATGAGGCGTGTGACAAGGAGGACGAGGAGGATTTTGCGGAGGAGGTGGTGGAGGATGAGGAGGAGGAGGTGGTGGAGGACGCCGCCGCCGAGAGGAGGCTAGTTGTTTGTCAAGTTTTTGAGGGTGAGGATGGACCCTCACGGGTGATAGAGCACCACGAGGTGAGTGGTTCACAACCGAGCGGTTCGACTATCAGCACTACTTCCATAGGGAAAGTGTGGCTGCGTGGTCCTTCAAAGCTTCCAAGACGTCCATATGTGCATAGAGATCTCTTGATTAAACCAATGGGAGAGAAGTAAGTGGTTATCTCGACTCATCCCATATAAATTGTACCTTTTGTCATTTCCTCACATATAATATGACTTCACTCTTCGAAATGCAGAAGCTTAGTAAAAGGTGGTGAGAGGTGTCTGCCACGGTCGCCGAGTGGCATCATTGGGGGCCTTTGTAGGTTAAATTATCCTGGACTGGTCACTTTGCCGAAAGGTATCATTGAGCCAGCTTGGTGATGGGATCACTACAAACTTGCACTGGATTTCCTGGATATGCGTCAGACGGTTTTTGATAACAGAGCCATGCGAGTGGTCAATGATTTCTGGGTAAGTCCTTTCAAACACCTAAATGTCAATACCAAAAGGTTTAAATTTGCCATAGTCATGATTTAACGCTACTCACATGTATGCATGTTTGTAGGATTTCTATACATGCGTTGAGGGTCAGAAGGATCGTGCAAATGTGGTGGTTGAGAATATTGCCAATAAACTAGTCCACGACATGTACGATGAGGAGTGTGTCCGGTTAGAGGTCAAGTATCACGCGGACTATCTCAACCATAGGATTTCCAAATAGGAGGCTCGAGGGACGCATCTTTCACGGGAAAATTACTTCAAGGCAAGTGACAATGGATGCTTGCAATTCCCTACACTACGGCAAAATTAGAATCCTTACTAAGATGTATTTGTTTAATTTACAGGTGATTCCTCGGTGGTGCGCTGACAAACATCCGTGCTGGGAGAAGATCGTCGAACGATGGACAGATCTAGGGTGGAAGGATGAACACAAAGTAATATCTGAACAGCGTAAGTTGATGGGGGATCGAGGACACTGTCAAGGCAACCTCACCATCCCAGGTGTCCTCTGAAAACATGTAGGCAACCACATCCTTTTCTTTTCATCATGTTCTCTTTCATTTGTGAGCATTCCCTTGATTGTTTGGATCACTTTCTTTTGTAGAAAGAAGACACTGGCAAGGATATCAGTTACTTCGAGGCATGGACCATCAAACGTACCAAAGACGACAAGGAAAATGACCCTCTCCACCCGGAGATGGACTAGATCAGCTCTAAAGCCCGGTCAGATGGAGAGAACTACACCAAAAAATTGAAGGAGACGTACGGGCCTGACGCTGATCCTCACATGCTACCGTTTGACCCTCTTGTGGCCATTGTCGCGGTAGGCGGTAGACCGAATGGCCGGATGGCGGTTCACCTCGGTTCTTTCATAACCTCCTCCCTTCCGAGAGTCAACACGCTCCGTGCTATGAGTACTAGCTCTACTCCTACCGTAGAGCATCACGTACCACATTCCGTGAGCATTATTGAGGATATTTAGGTCAGTGCTTCTTCATTGATCCTTCATGGTCCTTCTTCATTGATCCTTCTTCATTATTGAGGATATTTGCATTTCAACATGAATGATATTTGCATTGCCATATTGTAGACTCGACTGATTGACACCGAGAAAGAACGAGATGAAACCGGGCCAAGCTAAAGGCAGAAGATGATCTAGTGAAGTCTTTACAACATATGGTGGCCAATCTTTTTTCCATGCAAGGCCAACCGGTGCCAGAGATGCCACCGATGCCAGAGTGGAACATTGTGAGTTCCGTTCAAACTATTTCTATCACCATTTTCGGCATTACCATATGCATTCATCTCACTATTGGGTCAATCCATCACAACTCAACCCATCACAAGGGTTGAACAATGTTCCGTAGTTCCACCTCAAGTTGGTGGAGTTGGGGCAGCAAAGGGAATGATGCCTTCTAATGTTGATGTTATCACTCTGGTTGATGGAGTTGGGGCAGCAAACGGAATGATGCCTTCTAATGTTGATGTTATCATTCCGATCTCCAAAATCGCGTGAACTTCATGTTATGTTATGTTTGAAACTGTTCCTTGCATGTTGAGAACTCTTGCATCTTGAGACTTGTAAACTTGTGGTCTATTGCTTTTATGCACTATTGCTTTTATGTGGAATGTTTGTCAGAATCAATCATTGCTTCTTTTGTTCAATGATACCTATATGTGACATGTTCTATGTGTGATGAACTATATGCTGCTGTTGTATATGTTTCGCTACATGAAAGAAACAGAAACAGGGAAAAAAGGCTCCTGGGCACACCATTGCCGAGGGCGGCTCTTGGCAATGACTGTGAAACTGGACCAGAATGCACCCTTTACCGAGAGGCCTCTCGGTAAAGGATAATAACATGTAGCCCTCCTGGCAACTTTACCGAGAGGCCTCTCGGTAAAGGAAAAATAATTGCCGACGGTGACTCTCGGCAAACTATTTTCACGGCTTTTAGGAGAAGTGACGTGGCCCTCCCCTGTTGGTTGAGTTTGCTGGGAGTCATACTCGGCAAAGACAGAGTTTGCCGAGACAGGCGCTCGGCAAAGTTGGCCCTCGGCCTGCCCGCCTGGCCCCACATGTCAGGAGCTGACACGTGTCAGCCACCTACTGGCTCTCTTTGCCGAGCGGGGCACTCGGCAAAGTTGGCCCTCAGCCTGTTCGCCTGGCCCCACATGTCAGGAGCTGACACGTGTCAGCCACCTACTGGCTCTCTTTGCCGAGCGAGGCGCTCGACAAAGTTGGCCCTCGGCCGGTTCGCCTGGCCCCACATGTCAGGAGCTGACACGTGTCAGCCACCCACTGGCTCTCTTTGCCGAGCGGGGCCTGTCGGTGTCAAAACCGGTGGATCTCGGGTAGGGGGTCCCGATCTGTGCATCTTAGGCCGATGGTACCAGGAGGCAAGGTACATAATGTTTACCCAGGTTCGGGCCCTCTCGATGGAGGTAAACCCCTACTTCCTGCTTGATTGATATTGATGATATGAGTAGTACAAGAGTTGATCTACCACGAGATCGTAGTGGCTAAACCCTAGAAGCTAGCCTATGATGATTATGATTGTGATCGTCCCTCTCAGGACCAAACTCTCCGGTTTATATAGACACCGGAGAGGGCCAGGGTTTACATGGAGTCGGTTACAAGGAAGGAAATATAATATCCGGATTCACCAAGCTTGTCTTCCCCGCAAAGGAGAGTCCCATCCGGACACGGGACGAAGTCTTGAGTCTTGTATCTGCGCGCCACAATAGTCTGGACAAAGTGTACAGTCCGGCTGTCCAGATACCCCCTAATCCAGGACTCCGTCAGTAGCCCCTGAACCAGGCTTCAAATGACGATGAGTCCGGCGCGCAGTTTTGTCTTCGGCATTGCAAGGCGGGTTCCATCTCCGAGTACTCCAAAGTACTTATCGAACACTTAGACCGTGTCCGGATACGGAAGATGATCTTCACATACCACTGTAGAGAGGACAATATTTAACCAAATATATCCTACTGACAACTTTAGACAAGGCGACATGACACTACGGTCGGGCCATCATTCGAACCATTTTTCCATAACCGGCCTTAGCGCATATTGCGAGGCGGTTTCCTTGGCACATCTTGTCACAACAGAGATCATGTCCCCTTATTGCGGGATTTCCATCAATACGGGCATGGGTAACCCAACCGCGCAATCAATCATGGCTTTTCGGAAATAAGCGATTCTAAACGGGAAAGTCGAGAGGCGCATCGTTCGTCGCCTCTATAAAGGGATAAGGATTCCTCATTCTCACCCATGCCTTCTTCCTTCTCTGCTTATCCATTCCCACACCCTCGAGCTCCAGCGCCCCGGTTCACGTCCTCTCCGCATAGCCAAACATGTCCGGAGTAGGAGGCAAGCGGGTGGCCTCCACTGTGAAGGAGGAGCATATCGCGAAGCTCTAGGCGGCCGGGTACTTGGCCGCAGACATTGCGCACCGGCTGTCGAACATGGGGCAGGTCACTCCAACTCCGGAACCCCATGAGAGGGTCGTATTTCTCGCCCACTTTATGCGTGGACTGGGGTTTCCACTTCATCCCTTCGTCCGCGGGCTCATGTTCTTCTATGGGCTAGATTTCCGTGATCTAGCCCCAAATTTCGTCCTCAACATCTCGGCGTTTATCGTCGTGTGTGAGGCCTTCCTCTGCATCAGGCCTCACTTCGGCCTGTGGCTACGAATCTTCTGCGTGAAGCCGAAGATCGTCAGCAGCCAGCAAGCGGAGTGCGGACGTGCCATGGTGGACAAGATGCCCCACGTCACCTGGCTTGACGGCTCCTTCACGGAGACCGTGAAAGGGTGGCAGTCGGGATGGTTCTACATCACCGAGCCGCGCGACGCGAACTGGGCGGCGGCCCCTGAATTCCGATCCGGAGCCCCCATGCGACTCCCCTTCTAGGAAAGGAAGGGTCTGGCCTGCGGCGAACCTACAGAGCTGGCCGGACTCCAGAATTGCATCAAGAACATGAAGGACAAGAAAATCAAGCTTGTCAACGTGGTCCAGGTCATGCTTGTCCACCGGATCCTTCTGTGCCAAAGACGGGATTTTAATCTGTGGGAGTTCGTCCTGGCCGAACACCAGACGCTTCAAAAGCTCTACGGCATGACACACAAAGGCGCCTGGAAGGCTCTATTCAAGGCCTCCGAAGTACCTCCTCCCATACCCGAGGACCGCTGACTCCACGCCCCCCCCCCCCCGTCCGGTGAGTTTTTTAACTCCCACCGGATTCAGTTCTTCCCAATGTATTCATGGGGGAATTTTAAGTCATTGTGTGCATTTGGTTAGGAGTATGTGGAGACAGCGGAGCGGATTGACTGTCCGGCTCCATTGCCAGAAGGCCCGACGGACACTCTCCTAACGGAGATGCTAATCCCGGCTCCCTACAAGGCGCCGGAGAAGAAGGCCGAAAAGAAGGCCCCGGGGACCAGGGAAGGTATCCGGTGTAAGGTTGTACCAGAAGCCTCGTCCGAAGACGACGGGGCACACTCCTCCCCCGAAGGGGAGGAAGAAGAAGAGGAAGAGGATGCCCCGTCCGGAGAGGATGGGGGGCCTGAGAAGGCGAGCCAGGGGACGAAGAAGGGTCCCCGGCGCAAGGCCACTATACCCTTGTCGTCCGAGGACGACGAGGCAGGTTCCTCCCGCGGAGGCGGGGGAAAACATGAAGAAACTCTACCTCCCCGTACTAGGGAGGAGAAGAAGAGGAAAGCCTCCCCGGAGGGGGAGGGTAGGATGCCCAAGAAGGGAAAAGCGTCCCTTCCGGATTACTCCACCACTGCCGCCTATAGCGAGGAGGAGTGGCTGCCCAGGGGGAAGCCCCTGGTGAGATCGTAAGTATCCGCACTCTATTATACTTTAGGCGACTTTGCTTCTTAGTCTTACTATAACGCCGAACATATATGCAGTCCGGTCAGGGTCCATCCAGAGGTATCGTCTTCGGATGGGTCCTTGAGTGATTCGGCGATGAACTCGCTCCCAACGGCCACTACTCCTCACCCTGTGGATGACACGGAGATGTTGTCCTAAAGGCTCCCAAAGCAGGGGGAGGTGACCCTGGAGACGGCCCCAAGGTGGAGTTCCAAATGCCGGACACGCGGGGTACAAGATCCCCGAGGATCGTCCCAATGAGAGCCACAGCAAGCCGGGCTCTCAGTCAGATGTTGTGCCGGAACCTTCTATGGTTCCGGATGCGGGCAGGCGGCCCCTCTCTAGGGAGGGCGAGCCGTGCGTGCCGATAACTTCCATTACGCCAGAGGCGTCGGATAGTCTGCGGGAAGCGCTTCACGGCGCATCCATGGATGAAGAGCATCGTACTCTTATGAGTGTGGTGATTCAGAATGTTCTGTCTGCCAATAGCGGACTAACCGAAGCTTGCACCAGCCTCCTGACAGGCTTTGTGGTAAGTAATGAAAATGTGTGAAATTACCACCCGATAGGTAGTAGCCCTGATACTCTATTTGGTGTTCGGAAAGAAAAGCCGAACAGAGGGTCAATTATAATCCACAGGAGTCTAATAGTAAGTGTGCATGTGAATAAGCAGGCTGTGTTGCTTGCCGCTGCTGTCCGCACAGCCGAGGTCGCCGGACTTAAACGGGACCTGGAGTAGGCGCAGGGAGAGCTTGGCCTCATGAAGAAGCAGCTCGAAGAGAACAAAGGTGAGTGATACCCCGTTCGCATATAATGAAGGATAGACAAAATTGGTTATTCTAATGACAAAGCGTCGTGACTTTGCCATAGGGCCCGCCACCGAAGTGGTGTCTCTAAAGAAAGCGCTGTCCGAGGCCAAAGACAAGGTGGCCTTGGAGCGCAAGGAGCGCGAGAAGCAAGATGCTAGAGTGGGCGAGATATAGCAAGAGCTCCAGGAACTCGGCAAGAAGTTCGAGTCCTTGGAGCATGATCTTAAGATGAAAGAGATTGAGCTTGCTAAGGCTCTTGCAAGTGTGAAAGACACCAAGGCCGAAGCCGAAAAGGCGCAGCAGGAGATCCAGGAGGCCAAGAAGATAGCGGCGGGTGAGACATTCTTTATGCAAAGCAAGCATGTGTAGGAGACATTTCTTTTACTTACCGGATTCGGAGCTCTCCAGGGGCGTTCGCAGATCTGCCATGCAGCGTCTCTGATGCTGCGGAGTTCTACCGTGCCGAGGAGGGGAGCTCGGCGGAGAAGCTGTTCTGGTCCCAGTATGCTGGAGCCGAACACCCGGTGCCTCTGAGTGACCAGATGAAGCAGTTGGTGGAACTCCACAGGGCGGCCGAAGTGGCTATGAAAAATTTCATAGTCCGGATGTGGCTTGATGAACCCTTGCCTGCTAGCCACTTCGGCCTGATAAAGCGGATGGTAAATGCTTGTCCGCGGCTGGAGGTGATCAAGCGGTCTGTTTGCATTGAGGGTGCCCGCCGGGCCTTTGCCTGTGTGAAGGTGCACTGGGGCAAGCTGGATGTAGAGAAGCTGGTGAAGGTGGGCCTCCGGAGGGCAAGGCGCATCGCTGTCCCGAGAAATATTATGATGGTGTTATGAAGGGCACTCGCCTCGTGGCCGATGAATGTACCAAGGACACGATCCTTGAGTAAATGTATTTCTATCGTAGTTGTAATATAAAGACAAAGTTACTTGCGCTATGTAGCGCATTTTGATTTAAAATATTACCTTCTGTGTGGCTGTTTATAGGATTCTGAAAGTAGGCCAGTCGTCGGCTTCTGCCCCCACGTAACTAGTACCGGGGTGTTCTAGGAAAAACCCGGACACTCTTTATCCAAATTTTTGGTCCCTTAAGGAGGTCCGGCGCAGCGAACAAGGCAATCGGACTATGCGGCTTTATAACTTTCACTTAGCCATAGAAGTCTATAATTTTCAATTTCAACGAAGCCCCTAGAATACGGAAAGCCAAATTGAGACGCTATATATGCCTAAATCGGACGAAGCCGATTCTTCGCCTAAACTGGAGAAAATCTTGAAGGATTTTAAGACCTCTCGAACAGCGACCTGCTCTCGCCGCATCATGCCGGTCAGTTTTCGGCTTTCTCTACTAAGGTGCTCGTCCGGAAGAACCGGGACACAATCGCAGTAGTTCTCCCTGCACTACCTTAGCCGATATAACGAAACGTAAGGTACCAAAACAAGGGAGCCGGGCAAACCCAACTATTGACCCAAGACGTGATTCGGAGCTGATGCATATAGTGCTATAAGTTTGGAGTGCCGCACTGTTGAAATGTTCGGACTTGTTTTGCCGTATTATGAGGCGCCATAAGAAGCCCCTGGCAAACTGATCGTACCAAGGTGTACGGATGCAATATTAAATAAACATTTGTAAGAAAAAAATGCTCAAATAGGAATAATAAGTTGACGCTATATATGATCTCCCATTGATGAATAATACGTTTAAGCGTATGTTTACAATGGGTGCATTTAAGAAGAAGTAAATAGGACTATTTAACATGTCCTATCCAAGGGCAGGCTGCATGTAGGTATATAAAACAGGTATAACGATCGTGAACATATTCCACCTGGGTATTTCCTTTTGTGCGCAAAGCCTGTTGCCTCCTTGGTTTTCTCTCCTTTGTAAGTCCGACAATCTGGCTCTTTTGAAGAGGCTGCCCTAAAGCAGTGTCCTGAAAGGTAAAATGGGAGGGTTGTGAAGGTATGTTGCGGTGATACCGCACTGTTGACTGAGTCACTGCTGCGCCTCCCACCATGCTCATGGTATTTTGAGTGCGTAATTGTGTACGCGTGGCACGAATGCTGCTTTAATAGGGCTTGAGCGGAGGCCGGACTGCTAGTCGCGCTCTTGGCGTGCCTGGCGATCCTGTTGCGGGGTGATCCGGACTCTCTTGATGATGTTTGAGGTCGTCGATGCCGGGTTGGTGGTTTGTCGGAGAAGGCCGCATTGTACTTCCGCCGCGAGGGATGCAGTATGTTCTTCTGTACAGAGAGAGCGATCCATGTTTCCGTTGACTGTTATGACCCCACGCGGTCCTGGCATCTTGAGCTTGAGGTATGCATAGTGTGGTACCACATTGAATCTAGCAAATGCGGTTCGTCCAAGCAGTGCGTGGTAACCACTACGGAAAGGGACGATATCGAACATTAACTCTTCGCTTCGGAAGTTATCCGGAGATCCGAAGACCACTTCCAATGTTATAAAGACCGTGCAACGGGCCTCTACTCCAGGAATTACACCTTTAAAGGTGGTTTTGGTGGGCTTGATCCTTGAAGGGTCGATGCCCATTTTGCGCACTATGTCCTCATAAAGCAGGTTCAGGCTACTGCCGCCGTCCATGAGGACTCGCGTGAGGTGGAATCCGTCGATGATTGGGTCTAGGACCAATGCGGCTGAACCGCCATGACGGATGCTGGTAGGGTGATCCCTACGATCAAAGTTGATCGGACAGGCTGACCATGGGTTGAACTTTGGGGCGACTGGCTCCATCGCATAGATGTCCCGTAGTGCTCGCTTCCGTTCACGTTTGGGAATGTGGGTGGCGTTGATCATGTTGACCGTTTCCACCTAGGGAGGAAATTTCTTCTGTCCCCCCGTGTTTGGATGTTGGGCTCCTCGTCATCGTCACTGTGCAACCCCTTGTCCTTGTTTTTGGCATTTATTTTACTGGCCTATTTGAACACCCAGCAGTCTCTATTAGTTTGGTTTGCTGGTTTGCCCGGGGTGCCATGAATTTGGCACGAGCGTTCCAGTATGCGGTCTAGACTAGACGGTCCTTGATTGTTTCTTTTGAACGGCTTTTTCCGCTAACTGGATTTGGATCTGCTGAATTCGGCATTGACTGCCGTGTCTTCGGCGTTGTCGCCGTTGTTCCGTCGCTTATGTCTGTTGCGCCGTGGCTTGCCGTTATTGTCACGGGCATCCGAGGTGCCGGAATGTGGCGTGGTGCTAATGCGAGCCAACCAGCTGTCCTCGCCTGCACAAAAGCAGGTCATGAGTGTCGTGAGTGCTGCCATGGACTTGCGTTTTTCCTGGCCGAGGTGTCGGGCGAGCCACTCGTCACGGATATTATGCTTAAATGCCGCTAGGGCTTCAGCGTCCGGGCAGTCGACTATTTGGTTCTTTTTAGTTAGGAACCGAGTCCAGAATTTCCTTGCTTACTCTCTGGGTTGTTGAGTAATGTGGCTCAAATCATCGGCGTCCAGTGGTCGCACATATGTCCCCTGGAAGTTGTCGACAAACGAGTCTTCCAGGTTTTCCCAACTGCCAAGGGAATTTGCGGGCAGGCTGTTTAGCCAGTGCCGGGCGGGTCCTTTGAGCTTAAGGGGAAGATACTTGATGGCGTGTAGATCGTCTCCGCGGGCCATGTGAATGTGGAGAAGGAAATCTTTGATCCATACTACTGGGTCTGTTGTGCCATCGTATAATTCAATGTAGACGGGTTTAAATCCTTCTGGGAATTCGTGATCCATCACTTCGTCAGTGAAGTAGAGGGGGTGTGCGGCGCCTCTATGTCGGGCTATGTGGCTATGCAGTTCGAATGGGTCTGGGTGGCTGTATTCGGCCCGGCCGGACTTGTTGATAGTATGTCCGGCGTGAGGGTCATCATCACGTGTTGGGGCGCGCCCCCGCGATCTGTAGATCGATCTTGGCTTTCCTGCTTTGTCTTGCAGGTCTTGCCTATTGCCTCGAGTCGTAGTGTATTGGCGTGGGGGCGCGGGCTGGTATTCGGGCTGATATGCCGTTTTATCCCGGCCACGAGGTGGCCGGTCAGCCGTGTGGCATTCGAGTCCGTATTCCTCAGCTGCCAGGACTTCAGTCCATCTGTCTGTGAGCAGGTCTTGATCAGCTCGAAGCTGCTGCTTCTTCTTCTTCAGGCTCCTTGCGGTGGCCATAAGCCGGCGCTTGAAGCGCTCCTGCTCCACGGGGTCCTCAGGTACGCCGAACTCGTCGTCGCCGAGGCTAATCTCGTCTTCTGAGGGGGGCATGTAATTGTCCTCCTCTGAATATCCGTCCGTCGCCTGTTCGTCTGGGCTAACCTGCCCGTCTTCCTGCTCGGCCTGCTCGAAGGCGGGCTGATCAGGGTTGTACTCATCTGCGGCGGCACCGGATTGTTTTCGTCTCCAGTGCCGGTATTGCTATGGCGGGGCTTGGAGCGGCGCCGACGACGCCCATGCTTTGCTTTCTTCCCTGATGGGTTATCCTCCATTGCCTCATCGCCATTGGTTTCTTTCGGAGTGTCCACCATATATATATCATATGAGGAGGTGGCTGTCCACCGCCCCGTGAGCGGTGGCTCCTATTCTTCTCCTACATCATCGTCCATACCGTCGATGTCTTCGGAGTCGAAGTCAAGCACGTCGATTAAGTCATCGACCGTGGCAATGAAGTGGGTGGTGGGTGGGCAATGAATTCCTTCGTCGCCCACTTCCCACTCGAGCCGGACATAGTTTGGCCAAGAGTCTCCTAACAAGGAGAGAGACTTCAACGAGTTCAGCACGCTACCAAAGGGCGAGTGCTGGAAAATATCCGCTGCGGTGAACTCCATTACAGGAGCCCAACCAAGTTCGGCGGGCTCAGGAGCGCACGGACTGGAATCCATAGCCAGATACGAGTCCGAGGGTTCGGTGTCACAGGCTTCTTTGGGGGCGAGGCATGTGCTTGGCTCTAACTCCGATGAATGCGTGGCCTGCGGGGCGGTGTCCATCCACCCGTCCTTAGGTAGCACGTGCTACCTCTTGAGCACTGCGTTGGATTTCCCCTAAGAGGAGAGGATGATGCAGCAAAGTAGCGTAAGTATTTCCCTCAGTTTTTGAGAACCAAGGTATCAATCCAGTAGGAGACCACGCACAAGTCCCTCGTACCTACACAAAACGATAGAAACTCGCAACCAACGCGCTTAGGGGTTTTTAATCCCTTCACGGTCACATACGAAAGTGAGATCTGATAGAGATGATAAATAATATTTTTGGTATTTTTGATAGATAGATGCAAAGTAAAAAGTAAAAGGCAAAGTAAAAACAAAGCAAGTAAATAAAGTGATAGAGATTGATATGATGAGAATAGACCCGGGGGCCATAGGTTTCACTAGTGGCTTCTCTCAAGAACATAGTTTTTCTACGGTGGGTGAACAAATTATTGTTGAGCAATTGACAGAATTGAGCATAGTTTTTCTAGGCAATGATCATGTATATAGGCATCATGTCCAAAACAAGTAGATCGAAACAATTCTGCATCTACTACTATTACTCCACTCATCGATCGCTATCCAGCATGCATCTAGAGTATTAAGTAAAAACAGAGTAACGCCCTAAGCAAGATGAGATGATGTAGAGGGATAAATTCATGCAATATGATAAAAAAAAACCCGTCTTGTTATCCCCGATGGCAACAATACAATACGTGCCTTGCAACCCTTTCTGTCACTGGGTAAGGACACTGCAAGATTGAACCCAAAGCTAAGCACTTCTCCCATTGCAAGAACTACCAATCTAGTTGGCCAAACCAAAAAGGATAATTCGAAGAGACTTGCGAAGATAACTCAATCATACATAAAAGAATTCAGAGAAGAATCAAATATTTTCCATAGATAATACTGGATCATAAACCCACAATTCATCGATCTCAACAAACACACCGCAAAAAGAGGATTACATCGAATAGATCTCCACAAGAAAGGGGGAGAACATTGTATTGAGATCCAAAAAGAGAGAAGAAGCCATCTAGCTACTAGCTATGGACCCGAAGGTCTGAAGTAAACAACTCGCACTTCATCGGAGGGGCTATGGTGTTGATGTAGAAGCCCTCCGTGGTGGATGCCCCCTCCGACGGAGCTCCGGAATAGGCCCCAAGATGGGATATCGTGGATACAAAAGGTTGCAGCGGTGGAATTAGGTTTTTGGCTCCTGTTCTGATCGTTCGGGAATACGTAGGTATATATAGGAGGAAGGAGTACGTCGGTGGAGCGTTAGGGGGGCCATGAGGTAGGGGGGCGCGCCCTCCCCCCTCGTGACCGCCTCTGGCACTTCTTGGAGTAGGGTCCAAGCCTCCTGGATCACGTTCGGTTGGAAAATCATGATCCCGAAGGTTTCATTCCGTTTGGACTAAGTTTGATATTCTGTTTCCTCGAAACACTGAAATAGGCAAAAAACAGCAATTCTGGGCTGGGCCTCCGGTTAATAGGTTAGTCCCAAAAGTAATATAAAAGTGGAAAATAAAGCCCAATATAGTCCAAAACAGTAGATAAAGTAGCATGGAGCAATCAAAAATTATAGGTACGTTGGAGACGTATCAGGCATCCCCAGGCTTAATTCCTGCTCGTCCTCGAGTAGGCAAATGATAAAAAAGATTTTTTGATGCGGAGGGATACTTTGGCATAATTTCAATATAAATCTTCTTACTTGTGATATGAATATTCAGATCCGAAAGATTTAAGACAGAAGTTCATATTGACACAAAAATGATAATACTTCAAGCATACTAATCAAAGCAATCATGTCTTCTCAAAATATCATGGCAAAAGAAAGTTCATCCCTACAAAATCATATAGTTAGGCTATGCTTCATTTTCATCACACAAAGATGTTCCCAACTTCTATACCCCCGATGACAAGCCAAGCAATTGTTTCATACTCAAATAATCTCAAAAAATTTCAACCTTCACGCAATACATGAGCGCGAGCCATGGATATAGCACTATGGGTGGAATAGAATATGATGATGGGGATTGTGTGGAGAAGACAAAAAAGGAGAAAGTCTCACATTGACGAGGCTAATCAACGGGCTATGGAGATGCCCATCAATTGATGTCAACATGAGGAGTAGGGATTGCCATGCAACGGATGCACTAGAGCTATAAGTATATGAAAGCTCTACAAAAGAAACTAAGTGGGCGTGCATCCAACTTGCTTGCTCATGAAGACCTAGGGCATTTTGAGGAAGCCCATCATTGGAATATACAAGCCAAGTTCTATAATGAAAAATTCCCACTAGTATATGAAAGTGACAAAATGAGAGACTCTCTATCATGAAGATCTTGGTGCTACTTTGAAGCACAAGTGTGGTAAAAGGATAGTAGCATTGTCCCTTCTCTATTTTTCTCTCATTTTTTTTCTTTTTTTTGGGCCTTTCTTTTTTTCTTTGGCCTTGCTTTTTTTCTTTCTTTCTTTTTTTTTCTTTTTCTTTTTTTTTCTTTTCGTCCGGAGTCTCATCCCGACTTATGGGGGAATCATAGTCTCCATCATCCTTTCCTCACTTGGGACAATGCTCTAATAATTATGATCATCACACTTTTCTTACAAGTCAACAATTACAACTCGAAACTTAGAACAAATTATGACTATATGAATGCCTCCGGCAGTGTACCGGGATGGTGCAATGAATCAAGAGTGACATGTATGGAAAATAATGCATGGTGGCTTTGCCACAAATACGATGTCAACTACATGATCATGCAATGGCAAAATGACAAAAGTAATGTATATCATAATAATGATGATGGAAGTTGCATGGCAATATATCTCGGAATGGCTATGGAAATGCCATGATGGGTAGGTATGGTGGCTGTTTTGAGGAAGATATAAGGAGGTTTATGTGTGATACAGCGTATCGTATCACGGGGTTTGGATGCACCGGCGAAGTTTGCACCAACTCTCAAGGTGAGAAAGGGCAATGCACGGTGCCGAAGAGGCTACCAAAGGTGGAAAGGTGAGAGTGCGTATAATCCATGGACTCAACATTAGTCAAAAGAACTCATATACTTATTGCAAAAATTTAGAAGCCATCAAAAATCAAGTACTACATGCATGCTCCTAGGGGGATAGATTGGTAGGAAAAGACCATCCACTACTACAAAAAGGGCTATAGATGGAATCGCCACTAATGGCGCACCTGTGATGTGGTGCGCCATTACTATATTCTAATGGCGCACCATGTCTCGGTGCGCCATTAGTAATATATTACTAATGGCGCACCTGGTATGTGGTGCGCCATTAGTAGTTTTGAAAAAAAACATAAAAAAATTTGTTACTAATGGCGCACCGTTGTATAGTGCGCCATTACTAATTGACATAGTAATGGCGCACCACATCCGTCGTGCGCCATTAGTAGTTTTGAAAAAAAAGTAAAAAAAAATAAAAAAATTGTTACTAATGGCGCACCATGTCTCGGTGCGCCATTACTAAGTTTTTTATAAAAAAAATTTCAAAAAAATATCAATTTTTTTTATTTTTTTTTTCAAAACTAGTAATGGCGCACCGTGGGTGTGGTGCGCCATTACTAGTTTAACTAGTAATGGCGCACCACCCCACGGTGCGCCATTACTAACTTGCTCCAACACCGAATGCACCCCCCTGGTGGATCGCCTTTTCAATTGAAAAATAAATAAAAGAAAATGATGGAAATGTCAAAAAAATAAAAGAAAATAAGTTTCCCATGTGATATATGGTCTAGTTGATGGGAAAATTTACAAAAATGAATTTCGACTTTATTTGCAAAATCTCTCTGGAAATTTGTAAAATGGGCATAACTTTTGCATACGAACCCCGTTAAACATTTTCAGAATCCCCAAAAACCTAACAGAAAAAAAGTTACGGGGCTTTCAAGATCTAGAGGCAAAAAAATTTAAAAAATTTCAAACTTACTAGTGACGCACCGTGGATGTGGTGCGCCTCTAGTAACAGAAAAAAAAGTTGGTTTTGAATTTTTTTTCATAAAATGATACGTAATATGACCGGGAATTTTGAAATATTTTTCAAAATTTCATCATAGTCATGAACATGAACAAAGTCCTAGAGATCAACAAGGTATAACAGGATTGATATGCTAGATATATCAACAAGTGCCTTTGAAGTGTGTTGTTGCTGGGGTTGGATAGAACTTTGAAGTTAAGTGTGCTTGGGTTGGAGTAGTGTGAGGATGGGTGACCTTTCGGGAAGTTTGACCACGGAGTGCGATTTGACCTGAGATTAAGCATATTGACCCGAGATTAAGCCATAGTGAACTGAGAATAAAAAAACGGAAAAAAATAAAAAAAAATTGGGAATTTTTTTTTAAAAAAAATTGAAAAAAAATTGTTACTAATGGCGCACTCCTATGTGGTGCGCCATTACCCTGGGAGGAATTCTAATGGCGCACCATGGGCAATTCTAATGGCGCACTACGTGGTGCGCCATTAGAACACCAGATACTAATGGCGCACCAGTGGTGCGCCATTAGAATTAAATTCTAATGGCGTGATGCTAGTGGCGCACTAGTAGTGCGCCATTAGAAGGCAAAACTGATGCGCCACTAGCATGCCTTTTCCTAGTAGTGATCGCTCGTCTCCGACCGCCACTCATAAGTATGCACAAGCCAGGTATACTTCATGTTTCAAATTTGTTACACAACTTTAACCATACGTGCATGCTATGGGACTTGCAAACTTCAACACAAGTATTTCTCAAATCCACAATTATCAACTAGTACAACTTTGATATTATCAACTCCATATCTCAAAACAATTATCAAGCATCAAACTTATCTTAGTATTTCAATTCAGTCAAAAGAAAGTTTCACATATCTTGAACACTAAGCATATTAACATTAAGCAAATTACCATGCTATTAACGACTCTCAAAATAATCTAAGTGAAGCATGAGAGATCAATAGTTTCTTTAAAACAAATCCACCACCGTGCTCTAAAAGATATAAGTGAAGCACTAGAGCAAAAATTATCATGCTCAAAAGATATAAGTGAAGAACTATGAGCAAAACTATCAAGCTCAAAAGATATAAGTGAAGCACAAAGAGTATTCTAACAAATTCCAATTCATGTATCTATCTCTTAAAAGACGTGTACAGCAAGGATGATTGTGGTAAAATAACAAGTAAAGACACAAATAATACAAGACGCTCCAAGCAAAACACATATCATGTGGTGAATAAAAATATAGCTCCAAGTAAATTACCGATGGAAGTGGACGAAAAGAGGGGATGCCTTCCGGGGCATCCCCAAGCTTTGAATTTTTGGTGTCCTTCGATTATCTTGGGGGTGCCATGGGCATCCCCAAGCTTAGGCTCTTGCCACTCCTTGTTCCATAATCCATCAAAAGAATTCACCCAAAACTTGAAAACTTCACAACACAAAACTCAACAGAAATCTCCTGAGCTCCGTTAGAGAAAGAAAACAAAGAACTACTTAAGGTACTGTAATGAACTCATCCTTTATTTATATTGGTGTTAAACCTACTTTATTCCAACTTCTCTATGGTTTATAAACTATTTTACTAGCCATAGATTCATCAAGATAAGCAAACAACACACGAAAACAGAATCTCTCAAAAACAGAAAAGTCTGTAGAAATCTATAACTAACACAAACTTCTTGAACTCTAAAAATTCTAATAAAATAGGAAGTCCTGGAAACTTTGTCTATTGAACAGCAGAAGAAAGAATCAACACAAAAGCACGTTCCTGTGATTTATCATAACTATATTCGTGCGCACAAAGTTTCTGTTTTTCAGCAGAATCAAATCAACTATCATCGTAGGTTATCCTATAGGTTCTACTTGGCACAAACACTAATTAAAACATAAAACCACATCCAAACAGAAGGTAGATGGATTATTTATTCCTAAACTTAAGAAAAAACAAAAAACACAAAATAAAATTGGGTTGCCTCCCAACAAGCGCTATCGTTTAACGCCCATAGCTAGGCATAAAAGTAAGGATAGATCTAGGTATTGCCATCTTTGGTAGGCAATCCATAAGTGGCTCTTATGATAGATTCATATGGTAATTTTATTTTCTTTGTAGGGAAGTGTTCCATGCCCTTCTTTAAGGGAAATTGGAATCTTATATTCCCTTCTTTCATATCAATAATTGCACCAATCGTTCTAAGGAAAGGTCTACCAAGAATAATAGGACATGAAGGATTGCAATCTATATCAAGAACGATAAAATCTACGAGCACATAATTCCTATTTGCAACAATAATAACAACATTAATTCTTCCCATAGGCTTTTTAATAGTGGAATCTGCAAGATGCAAGTTTAGAGAGCAATCATCAAAATCACGGAAATCTAGCAAATCACATAAAGTTTTGGGAATAGTAGAGACACTAGCACCCAAATCACACAAAGCATGAATCTCAAAATCTTTAATTTTAATTTTAATAGTAGGTTCCCACTCATCATAGAGCTTTCTAGGGATAGAAACTTTCAACTCAAGTTGTTTTTCATAAGATTGCATTAAAGCATCAACAATGTGTTCGGTAAAGGCCTTATTTTGACTATAAGCATGAGGAGAATCTAGCACGGATTACAACAAGGAAATACAACCAATCAAAGAGCAGTTTTCATAATTAAATTCCTTGAGATCCAAAATAGTGGGTTTAGCAATATCACGTTTTTTATTTATTTCAATCCCACTATCATCAAATTCATCATCAACCAACCAATCAAAGAGCATTTTTGGAGTAGCAGAAGTATGGTGAATGTTCATATTTCTACAGACTGTTTTGTTTTAGACAGATTCTGTTTTTGATGCATAGTTTACTTGTTCTGATGAATCTATCAATTTATATCACTGGATTAAGCCATGGAAAAGCTATATTACAGCAGACACAATGCAATAACAAAATATGAATTGGTTTGCTACAGTACTTAGAGTAGTGATTTGCTTTATTATACTAACGTATCTTACCGAGTTTTCTGTCGAAGTTTTGTGTGGATGAAGTGTCTAATCGAGGAGGTCTCGATATGAGGAAAAGGAAGAGAGGCAAGAGCTCAAGCTTGGAGACGCCCGAGGCACCCCAAGTAAATATTGAAGGAGACTCAAGCGTCTAAGCTTGGGGATGCCCCGGAAGGCATCCCCTCTTTCTTCAACAAGTATCGGTATGTTTTCGGATTCGTTTCGTTCATGCGATATGTGCAATCTTGGAGCATCTTTTGCATTTAGTTTTCACTTTTCTTTTATGCACCATGCTGGTATGAGATAGTCCTTGGTTGATTTATAGAATTCTCATTGCACTTCACTTAAATCTTTTGAGTATGGCTTTATAGAATGCTTCATGTGCTTCACTTATATCATTTGAAGTTTGGATTGCCTGTTTCTCTTCACATAGAAAACCGCAATTTGTAGAATGCTCTTTTGCTTCACTTATATTTGTTAGAGCTTGGGCATATCTTTTGTAGAAAGAATTAAACTCTCTTGCTTCACTTATATCTATTTAGAGAGATGACAAGAATTGGTCGTTCACATAGTTAGTCATAAAATCCTACATAAACTTATGGATCAATGAATATGATATGTTTGATTCCTTGCAATAGTTTTGCGGTATAAAGGTGGTGATATTAGAGTCGTGCTTGTTGAGTAATAGTGAAATTGAGAAATACCTGTGTTGAGGTTTGCAAGTCCCGTAGCATGCACGTATGGTGAACCGTTATGTAACGAAGTTGGAGCATGAGGTGTTCTTTGATTGCTTTCCTTATGAGTGGAGGTCGGGATCGCGCGATGGTTAACTCCTACCAACCCTTCCCCTAGGAGCATGCGTAGTAGTACTTTGCTTTGAGGGCAAGTAGACTTTTGCAAATTATATGAGTTCTTTATGACTAATGTGAGTCCATGGATATACGCACACTCACCCTTCCACTTTGCTAGCCTCTATTGTGCCGCACAACTTTCGGCGGTATCATAAACCCATTATTTATCTTCCTCAAAACAGCCACCATACCTACCTATCATGGCATTTCCATAGCCATTCCGAGATATATTGCCATGCAACTTCCATCATCATCATATACATGACTTGAGCATTCATTGTCATATTGCTTTGCATGATCGTAAGATAGCTAGCATGATGTTTTCATGGCTTGTCCGTTTTTTGATGTCATTGCTATGCTAGATCATTGCAAATCCTGGTACACCACCGGAAGCATTCATATAGAGTCATATCTTTGTTCGAGATATCGAGTTGTAATATTGAGTTGTAAGTAAATAAAAGTGTGATGATCATCATTATTAGAGCATTGCCCCAGTGAGGAAAGGGTGAAGGAGACTATGATTCCCCCACAAGTCGGGATGAGACTCCAGACTTTATGAAAAATAAAAGAGGCCAAAGAAGCCCAAATAAAAAAAGAGGCCAAAGAAGCCCACCAAAAAATAAAAAAAATAAGAAAAATAAAAAAATAAGAAAAAGAGAGAAGGGGAAATGTTACTATCCTTTTACCACACATGTGCTTCAGAGTAGCACCATGTTCTTCATAGAGAGAGTCTCCTATGCTTTCACTTTCATATACTAGTGGGAATTTTTCATTATAGAACTTGGCTTGTATATTCCAATGATGGGCTTCCTCAAAATGCCCTAGGTCTTCGTGAGCAAGCAAGTTGGATGGACACCCACTTAGTTTCTTTTGTAGAGCTTTCATATATTTATAGATCTAGTGCATCCGTTGCATGTCAATCCCTACTCACTCACATTGATATCTATTGATGGGCATCTCCATAGCCCGTTGATACGCCTAGTTGATGTGAGACTATCTTCTCCCTATTTCTCCTCACAACCACCACCATATACCACCATAGTGCTATAACCATGGCTTGCGCTCATGTTGTCGGTGGGAAATGACACCTATGGGATCACTGGAATCCCTTCTACGGTTGCAGGGCGTGGGGATCATGAGGAGAGAGGGACTAGTAGACAACACAAGGGGGATTTACCCAGGTTCGGGCCGCAAAGATGCGTAAAAACCCTACGATCCTGCTTTGGTGGATGTATTAGTGTTCTTGAGCTCTCGAACTAGCTCTAGGTGCTGTGAGGTTCGAAATAGCGGAATCCCTTCTCAGTGTGCCATGGGCCTCCTTTTATAGACGAAAGGGGCTGCCACAGTGGCACACAGGAGGCGGAAAGTGCTACAGCGTTGTGAGCTTATCGCTCGTATTACAGGACAAGACACATTTCATGCAAGGCTTAGGTGTCCCTTCGCTTTATTGGGGACGGGAGCGAGGCCAGTCCCGTCCATCGCCGCCCCTCCTCGCTTCGACACGCGCCCTGGCCAGCGATGCCTGCGGTGCCATATACGCAGGCAGGCACCTGAGGTGGCGCGGTGGTGGAGCCTCCATGAAGAGCTGCATGTTGCCATGCAGGTGCCTGCGCAACTGGTTGGGTCGGCAGCTGCATGCGAATGGCGGTGAAGACTTGACTGGCGCGGGCCTGTCAGCGACCCTGCCGGTGCGTTTGGCGAGGGTCTTGCCGGGTGGCCCGACAAAGGTCTTGCCGGGTGGCCCGGCAAGGGTCTCGCCGTGGCGCGCTAGCTTCCCCGGCAAGGATCTTGCTGGGGGTCTTGTGGGTTTGTTTAGTGAGGATAGTTGCCTTCCTATCCTCATTCGATCTTGAGCTTTCTATGTCTTCACAAAGATCTGCATTCCACCACGGAGGTGCCTCATGAGCCCCTGTCCAATGCATTTGTCCAGCGTTGGTGGCCTCAAGGTGGCTCGCTCAGCTGGCATGGGTGAGCTGCCCTGGCAAGGGTCTTGCTGGGGCTGTTGAGGCTGCCCTGGCAAGGGTCCTTGCCGAGGAAACCTGCTTCGCCCATTCGATCTTCGTGGCCTTGGTCCTTATCGTTGCTCTATTTCCCTTGTGGCTTCGGCTTTTCTCCGGCTTCCTTTCATGCCCTGTGATGCGTGGCCGTGGCGGGAGGCTCTAACTGCCTGTGCACAAGTAGAGGGGTCAAAAGCAGAGCCCCTACTTTTGTACACCGACAGGAGCCCCCGGGCCTATGCCACACATAAGCACAGCACGTTGTTGGGCCAGGCCCAGATCGGTGCGCAGGCAGTTTGGGGCGGGTTTTTACCACGGCCACTGTTCCGCCCGCCGCGCTTCCCCACGACCCACATTGAATGTGCGACGTGGGGGTCGTGCACGCGCGCATGACGTGGGCATGTTGGCATCACCTTGTGGCGGACAGTAAAGACGCGGCTTGCGTGTCTCTTCGAGACCGCAGGGCCGCCTCCCATTTTCCACGCGTTCCACTGCGCCCGCCCCTTGCGCCACGTTTGCTGCATGCATAACGCAGAGTGAATGACAGGCACAGCGGACGTGGCTAGTCGCATGCGTGCGAGTCGATTCCCACACGCCTTCAATGGAGCGGAGAGGGCGGTCGACGGCCCTGCTTGCTGTCACTTCGAGAGGCCGGATTGGCCGAGAGGGGGCAGCCGAGCCTCGTCCCCGCCCCTTTATAAAGAGGGGAGCGGGCGGAATGGTGCCCCTCATCCTTTCGCTATCTGCCTCTCCCCATTTCTCCTTTCTTTCTTCTTCTACAATGGCGAGGGGGCGTGGTGATGCATCTTCGGTGGCGGCGAGTGTTTCGGCCAGGCAACGCATCGCTCCTCCCCAAGAGCTCGTAGCGGCGAAGCCGGCCGCTAGAGGAAGGGGGAGGGGGCGAGGTCGAGGCTGTCGTGGTGCCCGAGGGAGAGGAGGACGGGGCGGCAGGTCAGCCTCGCCTCCTCCAGCAGCCCCTCCTCTGATGGAGGGCCACGCCGGGGACAACCCCTGCGAATTCTTTGTCAGGCTGCACCATCCACCGCGTCATCGCCTTCGCCTCCCGACTCCATTTGCGCGGGAGATGGAGCTGGATCCGCCGTGGGCGCTGCGGCTGCACATGAGGGGTTGTGGGAACAGTGGCACCTAGGTCAACGTCGAGTTCCCCGCCCCTCGCGTCATGTATCTTCACCGAGGGTGGAAGACCTTCGCTCGCCTCCACAGCTTGACGGATGGGCTCGCTGTCCATTTCAAATTAATGGAGGGCGACCTCCTCTTCGCCAAGATCTTCGGGCACTTCGGGACCCGCGTGAGGTGTGTGTGGAGAGCTCCTCCGATGATGAAGATTTCTCCTCAAGCGAGAGTGGCGAGGAGGACAGCGCAGCGATGACGAGGGCAGTGGGCGGCAGGATGACGGGTCCGACTAGGTGTCGGGCGCTGCTCCGGGCGGCACCGGTGACCCCATCATCTGTGTCGCCGGCTCCTTGAACTTCTCGGGGTCCCCTCCTTGGGCGGCTGGCGTAGGGAGGCTGCAGAAGAGGAAGAGGGCGGGCGGCAAGGCCGTCAAGTCGGAGTACCCGGGCACCGACGCCTTCGTCGTGTGTTGACGTCCTGCCGACTCATCTTCGAGCTCTGCCTCCGGCGCCGCCATCACCATCCAGCCCTTGGACGGCCACCGAGATGTCCTCTTGGTGTCTTCTGCCGCTCGTAGCTCGCCTAGGCGCCCTTTTTGCCCTTCTGCTTTCTTGTTCCATTTCCTGTACGGGATATTTTTTTAATGAAAAAGGTGTGTTTGCCGGGATTTTCGTTCGCGGGAGGAATCCACGACAAGGAGTGACCCCTTGTTGTCTTTAAGACAAATGCTTCTTTTTTGCCCGGCAATAGGCCTTGTCGTTTCCCCACCTTTCTCGACCTTTCTGGCGCCCTTGGCGGAGGCAGGGATGAGGTGGGCTTAGGCCCCTCGTTCCTCTTCATTGCTGTCGCGGCTACAACCAAATCCAGACCAAGGGGACAATCCTTGGGTGCCGAAGAAGGGGGAGCACGATAGCTCAGAGATAGAATGGGGCTTCACATATCCCAGTCCATAACGAAATGCCCAATAGGGGATAGAGAACTTATCTAGATCTGCAGCCCCTGGTAACTTTGGCTTGCCACAGATAGGTCTTTGTTCTTGCAGCCCGCGGCAACTCTGGCTTGCCGGGGTCCGGACGCCAGTCTGTCACCTTCTCTCCAAAATAGCTCGGCAAGGATATTCGTGCGTCCTGCGAACCAAGGAAGATAGAGAAAAATAGAGAGACGCACACTCGACCTCTAAGCTAGGGGTTACCCACCTCTAAGCACTATCAACCCTAACCAAGGAAGAGACTCAACCTAGCATGCATGCTATAACTTAGGGCACCAGCGCTTCATTTATTTATGCTCAGGGTCTGTGCCTGGCTTTGTACAAAGGGTTACATGCCTTGCCAGCAAGGCTTGTACAAAAGGGTGGCTTGCCGGGGGGCCCAGCAGCCGTGCCTTATGCGTAAAACTTGTGAAGATGCTCGATGTTCCAGGAGTTGCTCACTAGAATGGCATCTTCGGTCTCCAGCCGAACTGCGCCGGGCCTGGTGACTCGTGTCACCCGATAAGGGCCTTCCCACATCGGCGTCAACTTGTTGGAATTCTTGGCCGACTGAACGTGCCGAAGAACAAGGTCGCCTTCCTCAAAGCTCTGGGCATGAACCTTGCGGCTATGGTAGCGACGCAAGGCTTGCTGGTAGCGTGCTGCTCTCACAGCCGCCGGGAGACGATCTTCCTCAAGGAGCGTCGCATCATCTTGCTGCAATTGCTCTTGCTCAAGCTCATCATAAGTGAGCACTCGAGGTAACCCGTATATGAGTTCCATGGGGAGAACTGCTTCTGCCCCGTGAACCAGGGCAAAGGGTGTCTGGCCAGTGGCTCGATTTGGCGTTGTTCTGATCGACCAAAGAACCGCCGGCAACTCATCAATCCAGCGCCTCCCACTCTTGCGCAGCCTGTCAAAAGTCTTCGTCCTTAAGCCTCGCAGGACTTCAGCATTTGCTCTCTCCGCTTGGCCGTTGCTCCGTGGATGTGCCATGGAAGCAAAATAGACCTGGCTGCCGAGGTCCTCAACGTATTGCATGAAGGCATGGCTTGTGAACTGTGTGCCGTTGTCGGTGATGATCCTGTTGGGCACCCCAAAATGGCACACTAGTCCCTTGAAAAACTTGATGGCTGACTGCGCTGTCACCTTCCTCACTGCTTCCACTTCTGGCCACTTTGTGAACTTGTCGATTGCGACGTACAAGTACTCAAGGCCCCCGATAGCACGGGGGAAAGGGCCCAATATGTCGATCCCCCAGACCAAGAAGGGCCAGGAGAGAGCGATAGTTTGAAGTGTTTGAGATGGTTGTTGAAGGTTCTTCAAATGGAACTGGCACACTTCACACTTGGTTACTAGCATCGTCGCATCCTGGAGGGCAGTGGGCCAGAATAAACCTTGCCGGAAAGGGCCCTCGACCCTATGTGGGAGCCACATATGCCTCCGTGTATCTCTGCCAACAGCTTTAGTCCTTCCTCACGGGAGATGCACATCAATTTCACCCCATTCGGTCTTCTTCTGTACAACATGTTATCAACGTATTGGTACAGAGCAGACCGGTGGGCTACTCTTTCTGTCTCTTCCTGCTCCTTAGGAAGCTCTCCTTTTTGAAGGAATCGGACGGTGTGCTGTGCCCATGCCGGAGCCTGTGGCTCGACGGCAAGGACCAAAGGCATCTCTTCTACCACGGGAGCGGCCGCCTCCACGGCCATGACCTGAGGTCCTGCCGGAGTCGGTTTCTCCGTGGCAGGATCGGCATCCACGGCAACATCTTCGCCGGCGGCTCCAGGGAACTCAGTGGGGAAGTACTTGCCGGGGCCTAGCCTCCTCCGCTTGCCTTGCCTGGTCGACGGCTCAACAGATGGTTGGGTTAATTGGAGCACAAAAGTACCTGGTTCCACAGGTAGCTTGAGGGTAGCACGCTTTGACAGGTAGTCGGCGATGTCGTTCTCCGCCCGAGGGACATGCTCCGCTTGTATACCGTCAAAGCGCTCCTCCAGTTTCATCACCTCATCTACGTAGGCTTCCATCAACGGGCTTTTATAATCTTTGTTAATCTGCCTGACGACAAGCTGCGAGTCGCCCCTGATGATGAGCTTCTTAGCTCCGAGGTCGGCCGCGATCCTGTGACCGGCAAGCAAACCCTCGTACTCGGCGGCGTTGTTGGTTGACATCTCTTGGGGAAAGTGCATCTGGATAATATACTTGAGGTGCTCTCCGGTGGGTGCGATAAGTAGCACACCAGCACCGGCGCCTTGCAGCGAGAAGGCACCATCAAAGTACATGATCCAGTTGCGGCTTGCTTCCTTGCTGGGAGAGCGGTCTCCTGTACCTCTTCGTCGGGCGTCGAGGTCCATTCCGCAACAAACTCCGCCAAGACTCTGCTCTGAATCGTCGAGGTACTTTCAAACTTCAAACTGGAACTTGACAGCTCCAGGGCCCATTCCACAATCCTCCCCGTTGCATCTAGGTTGTGCAGTATTCGTTGCAATGGGAGGCGGGTGACCACCGTGATCTCGTGCGCTTGGAAGTAGTGGCGCAGCTTCCTCGAAGCCATAAGGATTCCAAAGAGCAGCTTTTGCACACCTGAGTAACTCGACCTAGCCCCCTGCAAGAGGGAGCTGACGAAGTACACTGGGTGCTGCACCTTCTTTTTCTTCTGCGCCTCTCCACCCGGTCGCGTGGGTCCTGTCACGCTGGCGTCAACCCCTGTCGAGGGCTCCATCTTGCCGGGATCCAGCCCTGCCGGAGAGGGTTTCGGCTCGCTATCTATTGGCCCTGCTGCTGCTGCTGCCTTTTTGTCGACCTCTCTCTGCGGCGGAAGGAAAGTCGAGGAGCATCTGCGCGCGTGCTAGGGCCTCCGCTGGTGTGGGCGGCGGCGAAAGCTGGGTGGACCGCGACGCGCCTCGACTTCTAACCACATTAGAACAAGCTGCGTAACGGCCCTGTAGCCTTTTGCCACCTCCGTCAGCACCTCGGCGCGCATGCTGACCCTCCTCATCATGTGATGGGTGCACGGGACTCTTCCCAGGGCGGCGCGCGGGGTCACCGGCAGGGTGACGCTGCTCATCACGCACAACCTGGGAGGAGCGCGCCTTGGGCGTCGGTGTTGGCGTCTTGGAGGCCGCCATGCCGCCACCTGGCGGAATGGCGGCGCCCCTGGAGGGCCCCGCGCCGCCTGTGGGGGCCCCGACTCTGCCTCCGGAGCCCGCGACCAGTGGCTGGTCGCTCGGTGCGGGAACGATGCTGCTCGCCAGGCCTGGACCGTCAGGGCAATGTGGATAGTCGCAGGCCGCGCCGCGGGTTCTCTCCGCGACTGGCCCGCTACCGGTCCGTGCCGGTACCAACCCATTCCCGGACGAACCGATCGCCGTGGTCGTCTTCTTCTTAGGAGCCATGGCGATGAAGAATAGCTAGGTCAACTGCTAGACCAGATCCTCACAATTGCGTGCCCCTACCTAGCGCGCCAAAGATATCGGTGGGAAACGACACCTATGGGATCACTGGAATCCCTTCTACGGTTGCGAGGTGCGGGGATCGTGAGGAGAGCGAGACTAGTAGACAACACAAGGGGGATTTACCCAGGTTCGGGCCGCAAAGATGCGTAAAACCCTACGATCCTGCTTTGGTGGATGTATTAGTGTTCTTGAGCTCTTGAACTAGATCTAGGTGCTGCGAGGTTCGAAAGAGCCGAATCCCTTCTCAGTGTGCCATGGGCCTCCTTTATAGACAAAAGGGGCTGCCACAGTGGCACACAGGAGGTGGAAAGTGCTACAACATTGTGAGATTATCGCTCGTATTACAGGACAAGACACATTTAGTGCGAGGCTTAGGTGTCCCTTCGCTTTATTGGGGACGGGAGCAAGGCCCGGCCCGGCCGTCGCCGCCCCTCCTCGCTTCGACACGCGCCCTGGCAAGCGATGCCTGCGGTGCCATGTAGGCAGCCAGGCAGCTGAGGTGGCGCGATGGTGGAGCCTCCATGAAGAGCTGCATGTTGCCACGCAGGTGCCTGCCCAGCTGGTTGGGTCGGCAGCTACATGCGAACGGTGGTGAAGACTTGACTGGCGCGGGCCTGTCAGCGGCCCTGCTGGTGCGTTTGGCGAGGGTCTTGGCGGGTGGCCCGGCAAGGGTCTTGCCGGGAGGCCCGGCAAGGGTCTTGCCGGGAGGCCCGGCAAGGGTCTCGCCATGGGGCGCTAGCTTCCCCGGCAAGGATCTTGCCGAGGGTCTTGTGGGTTTCTTTAGTAAGGATAGTTGCCTTCCTATCCTCATTCGATCTTGAGCGTTCTATGTCTTCACAAAGATCTGCATTCCACCACGGAGGTGCCTCCCGATCCCCTGTCCAATGCATTTGTCCAGCATTGGTGGGCTCAAGGGTGGCTCTCCCAGCTGGCGTGGGTGAGCTGCCCCGGCAAGGCTTTTGCCGAGGCTACCCCGGCAAGGGTCCTTGCCGGGGAAACCCGCTTCGCCCATTCGATCTTCGTGGCCTTGGTCCTTGTCGTTGCTCTATTTCCCTTATGGCTTCGGTTTTTCTCCGGCTTCCCTTTCCTGCCCTGTGATGCGTGGCTGTGGCGGGAGGCTCTAACTGCCCGTGCACAAGTAGAGGGGTCAAAAGCAGAGCCCCTACTTTTGTACACCAACACATGTATTGCGTAAGAGTTGAAAAAGCTGAAGCGCGTTAGAAAGTATGAACCAATTGCTTGGCTGAAACCGGGGTTGTGCATGATGGGAGTATTTTGTGTGATGAAGATGGAGCATATCCAGACTATATGATTTTGTAGGGATGAGCTTTCTTTGGCTATGTTATTTCGATAAGACATAATTGCTTGGTTGGTATGCTTGAAGTATTATTGTTTTTATGTCAAATGATATACTATTGCTTTGAATCACTCGTATCTTAATATTCATGCCATGATTAGACATATGATCAAGATTATGCTAGGTAGCATTCCACATCAAAAATTATCTTTTTTATCATTTACCTACTCGAGGACAAGCAGGAATTAAGCTTGGGGATGCTGATACGTCTCCGTCATGTCTATAATTTTTGATTGTTCTATGCCAATATTCTTCAACTTTCATATACTTTTGGCAACTTTTTATACTATTTTTGGGACTAACATATTGATCAAGTGCCCAGTGCCAGTTCCTGTTTGTTGCATGTTTTATGTTTCACAGAATCCAATATCAAACGGAATCCAAATGGGATAAAAACGGATGGAGGATTATTTTCGAATATTTGGGATTTTCTGGAGGAATAATCAACGTGAAATGGTGCCTAAGGTGACCAAGAGATAGGGGGTGCGCCCACGACCCCCGGGCGCGCCTGGCACTCCCCTAGGCAACCCGTAAGGCCGTTGACGCTCTTCTTTTGCCGCAAAAAAGAAAATTTTACGAGAAAAATCTGGGTGAAAGATTCACCCCAATCAGAGTTACGGATCTTCGGATATAAAAGAAACGGTGAAGGAGCAGAATCTGGAAACGCAGAAACAGAGAGATAGATCCAATCTCAGAGGGGCTCTCGCCCCTCTCAAGCCATGGGAGCCAAGGAACAGAGGGGAAACCCATCTCCCATCTAGGGAGAAGGTCAAGTAAGAAGAAGAAGAAGGGGGGCTCTCCCCCCTTGCTTCCGGTTGCGCTAGAGCACTGCCGGGGGCCATCATCATAACCGCAATCTTCACCAACACCTCCATCATCTTCACCAACATCTCCATCACCTTCCCCCCTCTATCTACAGTGGTCCACTCTCCCGCAACCCAATGTACCCTCTACTTGAACATGGTGCTTTATGCTTCATATTATTATCCAATGATGTGTTGCCATCCTATGATGTTTGAGTAGATTGTCATTGTCCTATTGGTGGTTGATGGATTGCTATGATTGATTTAATTTGCTTGTGGTTATGTTGCAGTCCTTTGGTGCCCATCATATGAGCGCGCGCGTGGATCACACCATAGGGTTAGTTGTATGTTGATAGGACTATGTATTGGAGGGCTAGAGTGACAGAAGCTTCAACCTAGCATAGAAATTGATGCATATGGGATTGAAGGGGGACCACTATATCTTAATGTTATGGTTGGGTTTTACCTTAACGAACGTTAGTAGTTGCGGATGCTTGCTAATAGTTCCAATCGGAAGTGCATAGAATTCAAAGTCAGGGATGACATGCTAGCAGTGGCCTCTCCCACATAAAAACTTGCTATCGGTCTAGTAAAGTAGTCAATTGCTTAGGGACAATTTCACAACTCCTACCACCACTTTTCCACACTCGCTATATTTACTTTATTGCTTCTTTATCTAAACAGCCCCTACTTTTTATTTACATGCTCTTTATTATCTTGCAAACCTATCCAACAACACCTACAAAGTACCTCTAGTTTCATACTTGTTCTAGGTAAAGTGAACGTCAAGCGTGCGTAGAGTCGTATCAGTGGCCGATAGGACTTGAGAGAGTATTTGTTCTACCTTTAGCTCCTCGTTGGGTTCGAAAGAGGCTACAACTATCCCGTATACTTACGGGTCATCAATGCAAAATGGACGTATCAACTCGCCCAAGCTTAGACCTCGCTTGTCCTCAAGCGGAAGCCGATATCAAAAAATATGTCCATATGTTTAGAGATAGAGGTGTCGATAAAAATAAAATACGGACATGAGGGCATCATGATCATTCTTATAATAGCAACATATATATTTTTTGTCATATGATTTCTTATGCTCAAGTAACAATCTATTCACAATGTCAAGTATGATTCAGAAACTTCATTGAGAACTAACAAACGACAATCTCAGTCATTGAAGCAATTGCAATTTATCATAACATCTGAAAGATTCAATAATAGAGCTTTTCAGCAAGTCCACATACTCAACTATCATTTAGTCTTCCACAATTGCTAACACTCACGCAGTACTTATGGTTATGGAGTTTTAATCGGACACAGAGAAAGATAGGGGCTTATTGTGTTGCCTCCCAACCTTTTACCTCAAGGGTAATGTCAACAATAATAGTTCATGCTAACTTACATCCAATTGGATATATATATATATATATATATCAGGATCTTTCCAACACGAGGTGCTTGCCAAAGGATAAAATGTAAAAGGGAAAGGTGAAGATCACCTTGACTCTTGCATAATGTATAAGAAATAAAGTAAAAGATAGGCCCTTCGCAGAGGGAAGCAGAGGTTGTCATGTGCTTTTCGGTTGGATGCACGAAATCTTAATGCAAAAGAACGTTGCTTTATATTGCCACTTGTGATATGAACCTTTGTTATGCATTCCGTCGCTTTTATTACTTCCATATCACAAGATCGTATAGAGCTTATTTTCTACATACTAATAAGTCATACATATTTAGAGAGAAATTTTTATTGCATGCAACATGACAACTTATTTGAAGGATCTTACTCAATCCATAGGTAGGTATGGTGGACTCTCATGGCAAAACTGGGTTTAAGGATATTTGGAAGCACAAGTAGTATCTCTACTTGGTGCAAGGAATTCGGCTAGCATGAGGGGGAAAGGCAAGCTCAACATGTTGGACGATCCATGACAATATACTTTAATTAAGATGTGAGAAAACATTACCCATCACGCTGTCTTCCTTGTCCAACATCAACTCTTTAGCATGTCATACTTTAATGAGTCTCACAATCATAAAAGATGTCCAAGATAGTATATTTATATGTGAGAACCTCTCTTTCTTTATTACTTCCTATTAATTGCAACGATGACCAAAACTATGTTTGCCACCTCTTAACAACTTTTAATCATCATACTCTCTATATGTGAAGTCATTACTATCCATAAGATCAATATGATCTCTTTTATTCTTTTTATTCTTTATGCACTTAAGATCATAGAAAGATAGCAAGCCCTTGACTCAACACTAATCTTTATTATATATAGCTCACGGACTCGATTACATAGAGTGATCACAAAGCAAAACTCAAAGCTAATTCATACCAAAACTTTATTCTACTAGATCAAGATATTACCAAAAAGGATCGAACTAAGTAAAACGGTAAAGATAGGAGTGTGATGGTGATACGATACCGGGGCAACTCCCCCAAGCTTGGCAGTTGCCAATGAGAGTGCCCATACTCATGTGATTAGTTCCTCGGAGGTGGTGGTGTGATCTTCTTGGCGATGATGCCCCTCAGGATACGACTCTCATCCTCGGGTTTATTGACTTGCTGCTTGAGGTCCATATTTTCATCGCGGAGCTTACCTGTGACGGCTAGAGCTCCTTTTACCCAAGGATGTTGCATAGCTTCTGGAGAACAAGTGACACTCTTTTTCATATTTTCCTAAGAAAGAAATTTAACATTGGGAGGGATGACCGAGTTTTGAATAGTTGAGCTCTCTAGTTCCCCCATCATGAATCCTGCTTGGAAGCGAGAGGTAACTTCTTGATCCTCCTCCATGGCATCTATCCTTTTCAAGTCGGCCTCCACCTCATCCTCCGTTGATAGCCCAAAGTGATAAGCATCACTGTTTGCTCCAAGACTTGGCGTCGGGTGAGACACCCGACTCTCCCCAACTGACTCTTGAGAAGACATCCTGGTCTAAATTTGCAACAGAAACAACTCGAAACAAAAACAGAGGATTTTTGCGTGATACGGTGGTCAAAACCTTTGGGAGATTATATAATGAATTTTTCCCGACCAAAAGAAGTATCATGCAAGAAAACGGAGTCCAGAGAGCACACGAGGTGCCCACGAGGCAGGGGGGCACGCCCAGGTGGGTAGGGCACGCCCTCCACCCTTGTGGACGCCTCGTATCCTTCCCGGGCTACTTCTTATTTTCCTATTTTCTTAAATATTCCAAAATGGAGAAAAATTTCTATTAGAATTGTTTTGGAGTCGGTTTACTTACCGTACCACATACCTATTCCTTTTCGGAGTATGAAACATTCTGGAAAGTGTCCCTTATATATTCCTCCGGGGTTACGGTTTCAATAATATTAGTTTCAACATTTATTAGGTTACCTGAGATATAATGTTTGATTCTTTGACCGTTCACCACCTTTGGATTTGTGCCTTCAAAGTTGTTGGTTTTTATGGCACCGAAACGATAGAACTCCTCGATAACGTAAGGGCCTTCCCATTTAGAGAGAAGTTTTCCTGCAAAAAATCTTAAACGGGAGTTGAAAAGCAAAACATAATCACCTACATTAAACTCGCGCTTTTGTATCCTTTTGTCATGCCATCTTTTAACTTTTTCTTTAAACAACTTGGCATTCTCATAGGCTTGAGTTCTCCATTCATCAAGTGAGATAATGTCAAATAGCCTCTTCTCACCGGCAAGTTTGAAATCATAGTTGAGCTCTTTAATGGCCCAAGATGCCTTATGTTCTAGTTCGAGAGGTAAGTGACATGCTTTTCCATAAACCATTTTATATGGAGACATACCCATGGGATTCTTACATGCAGTTCTATAAGCCCATAATGCATCATCAAGTTTATTGGACCAATTCTTTCTTGATCTATTAATAGTTTTTTGCAAATATTTAAGCTCTCTATTACTCAGTTCTACTTGACCACTAGACTGTGGGTGATATGGAGATGCAATTCTATGATTAACGTCATACTTAGCAAGCATTTTACGAAAAGCACCATGAATAAAATGTGAACCACCATCAGTCATTAAGTATCTAGGACTCCAAACCTGAGAAAAATAAATTCTTTAAGCATCTTAATAGAGGTGTTATGATTTGCACTACTAGTTGGAATAGCTTCTACCCACTTAGTAACGTAATCAACAACAACTAAAATATGTGTATACCCATTAGAGGCAGGAAACGGTCCCATATAATCAAAGCCCCAAACATCAAACAGTTCAATAACAAGAGAATAATTCATAGGCATTTGTTGACGTCTACTAATATTACCAATTCTTTGACATTCATCACAAGACAAGACAAACTTATGGGCATCTTTGAAGAGAGTAGGCCAATAAAAACCGGATTGCAATACCTTATGTGCCTATCTCCAGTGTGGTGTCCTTCATATGGCTTGGAGTGACACTTGCGTAGGATCTGTTCCTGTTCATGCTCAGGTACACAACGTCTAATAACACCTTCTACTCCTTTATAAAGGTGTGGGTCATCCCAGAAGTAATGTCTTAAATCATAGAAGAACTTTTTCTTTTGCTGGTATGTGAAACTAGGTGGTATAAATTTAGCAACAATGTAATTAGCATAATCAGCATACCATGGAGCAGTACGAGAAGATTTATGACAGCTAATTGTTCATCAAAAAAGCTATCATCAATAGGTAGTGGGTCATCAAGAACTTTCTCTAACCTAGACAAGTTGTCTATAACGGGGTTCTCAGCTCCCTTTCTATCAATAATATGCAAATCAAATTCTTGTAGCAAGAGAACCCATCTAATAAGTCTAGGTTTAGCATCTTTCTTTTCCATAAGATATTTAATAGCAGCATGACCAGTGTGAATGGTTACTTTAGAATCAACAATATAAGGTCTAAACTTATCACAAGCAAATACAACTGCTAAGAATTCTTTTTTAGTAGTAGCATAATTTCTCTGAGCAGTGTCTAGAGTTTTACTAGCATATTGAACAACATTTAGTTTCTTATCAACTCTTTGTCCTAAAATAGCACCTACAGCATAATCACTAGCATCACACATAATTTCAAAGGGTAAATTCCAATCGGGTGGCTGAACAATAGGTGCAGAAATCAAAGCTTTCTTAAGTATTTCAAATGGTTCTACACAATCATCATCGAAGACGAAAGGAATATCTTTTTGCAATAAATTAGTCAGAGGCCTAGAGATTTTAGAAAAGTCCTTAATGTTATAAAACCGACATGACCAAGGAAACTTATTATACCTTTAATGTCATTGGGACACGACATCTTTTCAATAGCATCAACTTTAGCTCTATCAACTTCAATACCTCTTTCAGAAATTTTATGCCCCAAGACAATGCCTTCATTAACCATAAAGTGGCACTTCTCCCAATTCAAAACAAGACTAGTATCTTCACATCTCTGCAAAACTCATTCAAGGTTGCTCAAGCAATCATCAAAGGAGGATCCATAAACGGAGAAATCATCCATGAATATCTCACAAATCTTTTCACAGAAGTCGGATAATATAGCCATCATGCATCTTTGAAACATAGCAGGTGCATTACATAAACCAAAAGGCATACGTCTATAAGCAAAAGTACCAAAAGGGCAAGTAAAAGTAGTCTTTGCTTGATCGTCCGCTGACACAGGTATTTGAGAGAAACCGGAATAACAATCTAGAAAGCAGAAATGTGTATGTTTGGATAGTCTTTCTAGCATTTGATCAATAAAAGTCAAAGGGTGATGATCTTTTTAGTAGATTTTTTTAATTTACGAAAATCAATTACCATCCTATAATCTGTAACAATTCTTTGCAGGATCAATTCATCTTTATCATTAGGAACGACAATAATACCTCCCTTCTTAGGGACATAATGGACAGGACTTACCCACTAACTATCAGAAACGGGATAAATTATACCTGCCTCGAGGAGCTTTAGTATTTCCTTTCTTACCACTTCTTTCATCTTAGGATTTAACCGTCGTTGGTGATCAATAACTGGTTTAGCGTCTTTCTCCAATTTTATTTTGTGTTGGCATAAAGTGGGACTAATGCCCTTAAGATCATCAAGAGTATGTCCAATAGCAGCGCGGTGCTTCTTCAGAGTTATCAGTAATCTTTCCTCTTCCTGCTCTGAAAGGTTAGCACCAATAATAACATGATATATCTTCTTTTCATCAAGATAAGCATATTTAAGAATATCAGGTAATGGTTTAAGCTCGAACACGGGATCACCCTTGGATGTAGGAGGATCCCCTAGGATTTCAACAGGCAAGTTGTGTTTCAAAATAGGTCCCTGTTTAAAGAATACTTCATCTATTTCCCTTCTTTCATTCATAAACATGTCATTTTCATGGTCTAGCAAATATTGTTCTAGCGGATCAGTAGGAGGCACGGTAATAGAAGCAAGGCCAATAATTTCATCCTTACTAGGCAATTCTTTATCATGGGGTTGTCTATGAAATTTAGCAAAATTAAATTCATGAGACATACCTCCTAAGCCAATCGTAACAACATCCTTTTCGCAATCAATCTTAGCATTAACAGTGTTCAAGAAGGGTCTAACAAATATAATGGGACAAAAGTCATCTTGTGGGGAACCAAGAACAAGAAAATCAGCAGGATATTTGACTTTCCCACACAAGACTTCAACATCTCTAACAATCCAAATGATGAAATAGTATCTCTATTGGCAAGCTTAATTGTAACAACAATATCTTCAATCTCAGCAGGAGCAATGTCATGCATAATTTCTTTATATAAGGAATGAGGGATTGCACTAGCACTAGCATCCATATCACATAAGCCATGATAGCAATGACCTCCTATTTTAACAGAAATAACAGGCATGCCTACAACATGTCTATGTTTCTTAGCATCGGGTCTAGCAATTCTAGCAGCTTCATCACAGAAATAAATAACATGCCCATCAATATTATCAGCCAAGAGATCTTTAACCATAGCAATACTAGGTTCAACTTTAATATGCTCAGGAGGTGTATATGTTCTAGTATTACTCTTACGAACCACAGTTGAAGCTTTAGCATGATCCTTTATCCTAACAGGGAAAGGTGGTTTCTCAACATAAGTAGTAGGAACAATAGGATCATCACAAGTGATAACCATTTCTTCAACTGTAACAGGTGCAACTACTTTTACTTCAGTGGGAGGATTATATTTAAATCACTTCTCCTTAGGGAGATCAAAGTGCGTAGCAAATGATTCACAGAAAGAAGCTATATCTCAGAGTCAAGTCCATATTTAGTGCTAAATCCACGAAAAGCATCGGTATCCATATAAGATTTAACACAATCAAACTTGGGTGTCATACCTGACTCCTTACCATCGCCGGGATCCCAATCTTCAGGATTGCGTTTAATTCTTTCCAATAAATCCCATTTGAATTCAATAGTCTTCATCATAAAAGACCCAGCACAAGAAGTATCAAGCATGGTGCGATTGTGGAGAGAAAGCCGAGCATAAAAGTTTTGAATAATCATTTCTCTTGAGAGCTCACGATTGGGGCATGAATATAACATGACTTAAGCCTCCCCCAAGCTTGAGCGATGCTTTCTCCTTCGCGAGGCCAAAAATTATATATATAATTACGATCATGATGAACAAGATGCATAGGATAAAACTTCTGGTGAAATTCCAATTTCAATCGTTTATAGTCCCAGGATCCCATATCATCACATACCTATACCATGTCAATGCGTCTCCCTTCAAAGATAAAGGGAAGACCTTCTTATTAATAACATCATCGGGCATGCCTGCAAGCTTAAATAATGCACAAACTTCATCCACATAGATAAGGTGTAAATCGGGATGCAATGTTCCATCTCCTGCAAAGGGATTAGCTAGCAGTTTCTCTACCATACCCGAAGGAATTTCAAAGTAAACATTTTCAGTAGGTTCAGTAGGTTGAGGAGCAACTCTTTGCTCTACTGGTCGGGGTGAAGATACCCGAACAAGCCCCTCGAAGGATTAGTTTCCATAGTAACAAGTGACAGTAAATTTCAGCACACTATATAAATGTTTCCTTACCAAGTTCCACTTACCAAAGGCGCTTCACTCCCCGGCAACAGCGCCAGAAAAGAGTCTTTATGACCCACAAGTGTAGGGGGTCTATTGTAGTCCTTTCGATAAGTAAGAGTGTCGAACCCAACGAGAAGCAGAAGGAAATGACAAGCGGTTTTCAGTAAGGTATTCTCTGCAAGCACTGAAATTGTAGGTAACAAATAGTTTTGTGATAAGATAATTTGTAACGGGTAACAAGCAATGAAAGTAAATAAAGTGCAGCAAGGTGGCCCAATCCTTTTTGTAGCAAAGGACAAGCCTGGACAAGTTATTATAATGAGAAAAGCGCTCCCGAGGACACATGGGAATTATCGTCAAGCTAGTTTTCATCACGCTCATATGATTCGCGTTCGTTACTTTGATAATTTTATAGGTGTGTGGACCGGTGCTTGGGTACGGCCCTTTCTTGGACAAGCATCCCACTTATGATTAATCCCTATTGCAAGCATCCGCAACTACAAAAGAAGTATTAAGGTACACCTAACCATAGCATGAAAGAAGTGGATCCAAATCAGCCCCATATGAAGCAACGCATAAACTAGGGTTTAAGCTTTTGTCACTCTAGCAACCCATCATCTACTTATTACTTCCCAATACCTTCCTCTAGGCCCAAACAATGGTGAAGTGTCATGTTGTCGATGTTCACATAACACCACTAGAGGAGAGACAACATACATCTCATCAAAATATCGAAGGAATACCAAATTCACATGACTACTAATAGCAAGACTTCACCCATGTCCTCAGGAACAAACGTAACTACTCGCAAAGCATATTCATGTTCATAATTAGAGGGGTATTAATATGCATTAAGGATCTGAACATATGATCTTCCACCAAATAAACCAACTAGCATCAACTACAAGGAGTAATCAACACTACAAGCAACCCACAAGTACCAATCTGAGGTTTTGGTACAAAGATTGGATACAAGAGATGGACTAGGGTTTGAGACGAGATGGTGTTGGTGAAGATGTTGATGTATATTGACCCCCTCCCGATGAGATGATCGTTGGTGATGATTTCCCCCTCCCGGAGGGAAGTTTCCCCGACAGAATAGCTCTGCCGGAGCCCTAGATTGGTTCCGCCAAGGTTCCGCCTCGTGGCGGCGGAGTTTCGTCCCGTAAGCTTGCTTATGATTTTGTCAGGGTAAAAGACTTCATATAGCAGAAGATGGGCACCGGAGGGCTGCCAGGTCGCCCACGAGGCAGGGGGGCGCCCAGGGGGGTAGGGTGCGCCCTCACCCTCGTGGACAGTGGGTGCCCCCCTTAGGTGTTTCTTCCGCTGAATATTTAACATTAATTCCAAAAATGACTTTCGTGGAGTTTCAGGACTTTTGGAGCTGTGCAGAATAGGTCTCCAATATTTGCTCCTTTTCCAGCCTAGAATCCCAGCTGTCGGCATTCTCCGTCTTCATGTAAACCTTGTAAAATAACAGAGAATAGCCATAAGTATTGTGACATAACATGTAATAACATCCCATGATGCAATAAATATTGATATAAAAGCATGATGCAAAATGGACGTATCAGCCTCCAAGTGCAGAGATTTGTAGGACAGTAGCAAATTTCCCTCAAATGGATGACCTAAGGTTTATCAATCCGTGGGAGGCGTAGGATGACGATGGTCTCTCTCAAACAACCCTGCAACCAAATAGCAGAGTCTCTTGTGTCCCAACACACCCAATACAATGGTAAATTGTATAGGTGCACTAGTTCGGCGAAGAGATGGTGATACAAGTGCAATATGGATGGCAGATATAGGTTTTTGTAATCTAAAAATATAAAAACAGCAAGGTAGCAAGTAGCAAAAGTGAGTGAAAATGGTATTGCAATACTTGGAAACAAGGCCTAGGGTTCATAATTTCACTAGTGCTAGTTCTCTAAACAATAATAACACAATTGGATCATATAACTATCCCTCAACATGAAACAAAGAGTCACTCCAAAGTCACTAATAGTGGAAAACAAACGAAGAGATTATGGTAGGGTACGAAACCACCTCAAAGTTATTCTTTCCGATCAATCCATTGGGCTATTCCTATAAGTGTCACAAACAACCCTAGAGTTCGTAGTAAAATAAAACCTTAATACACAAATCAACCAAAACCCTGATGCCACCTAGATACTCCAATGTCACCACAAGTATCCGCGGGTATGATTATACGATATGCATTACACAATCTCAGATTCATCTATTCAACCTACACAAAGATCTTCAAAGAGTGCCCCAAAGTTTCTACCGGAGAGTCAAGACGAAAACATGGGCCAACCCCTATGCATAGATTTCCAAGGTCACGGAACCCGCAAGTTGATCACCAAAACATACATCAAGTGGATCAATAGAATACCCCATTATCACCACGGGTATCCCACGCAAGACATACATCAAGTGTTCTCAAATCCTTAAAGACTCAATCTGATAAGATAACTTCAAAGGAAAAACTCAATCCATTACAACAAAATAGAGGGGGAGAAACATCATAAGATCCAACTATAATAGAAAAGCTCATGGTACATCAAGATCATGCCAAATCAAGAACACGAGAGAGAGAGAGAGAGAGGGAGAGATGAAACACATAGCTACTGGTACATACCCTCAGCCCCGAGGGTGAACTACTCCCTCCTCGTCATGGAGAGCGCCAGGATGATGAAGATGGCCAGCGGTGATGATTCCCCCCTCCGGCAGGGTGCTGGAACGGGGTCTAGATTGGTTTTTGGTGGCTACAGAGGCTTGCGGCGGCGGAACTCCCGATCTAGGTTTCTTTTCGGGGGGTTAAAGCATTTATAGGAATTTTTGGCGTCGGTCTCACGTCAGGGGGGTCTTCGAGTCATCCACGTGGCAGGGGGGCGCTCCCAGGGGGGTAGGGCGCGCCCTCGACCCTTGTGGATGGCTCGGGACTCTTCTGGCCCAACTCTTTTACTTTGGGGGCTTCTTTTGGTCCATAAAAAATCCACAAAAATTGGCAGGTCAAATGGACTCCGTTTGATATTCCTTTTGTGTAAAAGGAAAAAAAGTAAAAAAAACAGAAACTAGCTCTGGGCTCTAGGTTAATAGGTTCGTCCCAAAAATCATACAAAATAGAATATAAATGCATATAAAACATCCAAGATTGATAATACAATAGCATGGAATAGTCAAAAATTATAGATACGATGGAGACGTATCAAGCATCCCCAAGATTAATTCATGCTCGTCCTCTAGTAGGTAAATGATAAAAACAAAATTTTTGATGTGGAATGCTACCTAATATCAATGTAATCTTCTCTATTGTGGCAACAATATTCAGATCCATAAGATTCAAAACAAAAGTTTAATATTGACATGAAAACAATAATACTTCAAGCATACTAACAAAGCAATCGTGTCTTCTCAAAATAACATGGCCAAAGAAAGCTATCCCTACAAAATCATATAGTCTGGCTATGCTCTATCTTCATCACACAAAATATTTAAATCATGCACAACCCCGGTTTCAGCCAAGCAGTTGTTTCATATTTTAGTATTCTCAAACTTTTTCAACTTTCACGCAATACATGAGCGTGAGCCATGGACATAGCACTATAGGTGGAATAGAACGGTGGTTGTGGAGAAGACAAAAAAGGAGGAAGATAGTCTCGCATCAACTAGGCATATCAACGGGCTATGGAGATGCCCATCAATAGATATCAACGTGAGTGAGTAGGGATTACCATGCAACGGATGCATTAGAGCTATAAGTGTATGAAAGCTCAAAGAGAAACTAAGTGGGTGTGCATCCAACTCGCTTGCTCACGAAGACCTAGGGCAATTTTGAGGAAGCCCATCATTGGAATATACAAGCCAAGTTCTATAAAGAAAAATGCCCACTAGTATATGAAAGTGACAACATAGGAGACTCTCTATCATGAAGATCATGGTGCTACTTTGAAGCACAAGTGTGGTAAAAGGATAGTAGCAATGCCCCTTCTCTCTTTTCTCTCTTTTTTTGGCCTTCTCTTTTTTTTGCCTTTTTTTTATTTTTTGTCCGGAGTCTCGTCCCGACTTGTGGGGGAATCATAGTCTCCATCATCCTTTCCTTACTGGGACAATGCTCTAATAATGATGATCATCACTCTTTTATTTACTTACAACTCAACAAAATATGATTCTATATGAATGCCTCCGGCGGTGTACTCGGATGTGCAATGAATCAAGTGACATGTATGAAAGAATTATGAAAGGTGGCTTTTCCACAAATACGATGCCAACTACATGATCATGCAAAGCAATATGACAATGATGAAGCTTGTCATAATAAACGGAACGGTAGAAAGTTGCATGGCAATATATCTCAGAATGGCTATGGAAATGCCATAATAGGTAGGTATGGTGGCTGTTTTGAGGAAGGTATATGGTGGGTGTATGGTATCGGCGAAAGTTGCGCGGTACTAGAGAGGCTAGCAATGGTGGAAGGGTGAGGGTGCGTATAATCCATGGGCTCAACATTAGTCATAAAGAACACACATACTTATTGCAAAAATCTATTAGTCATCGAAACAAAGTACTACGTGCATGCTCCTAGGGGAAGGGTTGGTAGGAGTTAACCATCGCGCGATCCCGACCTCCACACAAAGGATGGCAATCAATAAATAAATCATGCTCAGACTTCATCACGTAACGGTTCACCATACATGCATGCTACGGGAATCACAAACTTTAACACAAGTATCTCTCAAATTCACAATTACTCCACTAGCATAACTCTAATATCACCATCCTCATATCTCAAAACAATCATAAAGAATCAAACTTCTCATAGTATTCAATGCACTTCATATGAAAGTTTTTATTATATCCCTCTCGGATGCCCATCATATTAGGACTAGTTTTATAACCAAAGCAGATTACCATGTTGTTCTAAAGGACTCTCCAAATAATATAAGTGAAGCATGGGAGTTCATCAATTTCTTCAAAATAAAACTACCGTCATGCTCTAAAAAGATATAAGTAAAGCACCAGAGCAAACAACAAACTACTCCGAAAGATATAAGTGAGGATCAATGAGTAGTCGAATAATTATGTAACTATGTGAAGACTCTCTAACATTTAAGAATTTCAGATATTGGGATATTATTCAAACATCAAGCAAAACAAAATAAAATAAAATGACGCTCCAAGCAAAACACATATCATGTGGTGAATAAAAATATAGCCCCAACTACATTTACCGATGAACGAAGAGGAAAGAGGGGATGCCATCCGGGGCATCCCCAAGCTTAGTCTCTTGGTTGTCATTGAATATTACCTTGGGGTGCCTTGGGCATCCCCAAGTTTAGGGTCTTTCCCCTCCTTGTTCCATAGTCCATCAAATTTTTACCCAAAACTTGAAAACATCACAACACAAAACTCAACAGAAAACTCATAAGATCCGTTAGTATAAGAAAATAAATCACCACTTAGGTATTGCTGTAAACTGATTCTAAATTCATATTGGTGTTATATCTACTATATTCCAACTTCTCCATGGTTCATACCCTCCGATACTACTCTTAGATTCATCAAAATAAGCAAACAACACATAGAAAAACAGAATCTGTCAAAAAACAGAACAGTTTGTAGTAATCTGTAACTCTCGAATACTGATGTAACTCCACAAAATCCATCCAAATTAGGAAAACCGGAGAAATTTGTGTACCAATCCATAGCAAAAAGAGTCAGATCAAAATCACGTTTCTGTGAATTATCAAAACTAATTTACTGAGCGCCAAAGTTTTTGATTTTCAGCAGGATCAACACAACTATCACCACAAGCTATCCTAAAGGCTTCACTTGGCACTTTATTGAAACAAAAGCAATAAAACATGATTACTACAGTAGCTTAATCATGTGGACACACAAAAACAGTAGGGGTAGATATTGGGTAGTCTCCCAACAAGCGCTTTTCTTTAATGCCTTTCTAGCTAGGCATGATGATGTCAATGATGCTCACATAAAGATAAAAATTGAAACATAACGGGAGCATCATGAAGCATATGACTAACACATTTAAGTCTAACCCACTCCCTATGCATAGGAATTTTGTGAGCAAACAATTTAAGGGAACAAGAATCAACTAGCATAGGAAGACAAAACAAACATAACTTCAAAACTTTAAGCACATAGAGAGGAAACTTGATATTATTGCAATTCCTACAAGCCTATATTCCTCCCTCATAATAATTTTCAGTAGCATCATGAATGAATTCAAAAATATAGCCAACACATAAAGCATTCTTTTCATGAGCCACAAGCATAGAAATTTTATTACTCTCCACATAAGCAAATTTCTTCCCATCACTAGTAGTGGGAGCAAACTCAAGAAAATAACTATCATTTGAGGCATAATCCAATTGAAAATTAAAATCATGATAAAAAGTTTCATGGTTATCATTGTTCTTTATAGCATACATGTCATCACAATAATCATCATATATAGCAACTTTGTTCTCATAATCAATTGGAACCTCTTCCGAAATAGTGGATTCATCACAAAATAAAGTCATAACATCTCCAAATCCACTATTATCAAAATCGTGAAAGGATTCAACATCCTCCAAAATAGCGGGATCATTACTTCCTAAAGTTGTCACTCTTCCAAACCCACTTTCATCAATATAATCATCATAAATAGGAGGCATTCTATCATCAAAATATATATTCTCATCAAAACTTGGGGGACTAAAAATATCATCTTCATCAAACATAGCATCCCCAAGCTTGTAGCTTTGAATATCATTAGCATCATGGATTTTAAAAGAATTCATACTAACAACATTGCAATCATGCTCATCATTCAAATATTTAGTGCCAAACATTTTAATGCATTCTTCTTCTAGCACTTGGGCATAATTTTCCTTTCCATCATTTTCACGAAAGACATTAAAAAGATGAAGCATATGATGCACCCTCAATTCCAGTTTTTTTGTAGTTTTCTTTTATAGACTAAACAAGTGATAAAACAAGAAACTAAAAGATTCAATTGCAAGATCTAAAGATATACCTTCAAGCACTAACCTCCCCGGCAATGGCGCCAGAAAAGAGCTTGATGTCTACTATGCAACATCTTCTTGTAGACGTTGTTGGGCATCCAAGTTTAGAGGTTTGTAGGACAGTAGCAAATTTCTCTCAAGTGGATGACCTAAGGTTTATCAATCCGTGGGAGGCGTAGGATGAAGATGGTCTCTCTCAAACAACCTTGCAACCAAATAGCAAAGAGTCTCTTGTGTCCCCAACACACCCAATACAATGGTAAATTGTATAGGTGCACTAGTTCGGCGAAGAGATGGTGATACAAGTGCAATATGGATGGTAGATATAGGTTTTGGTAATCTGAAAATATAAAAACAGCATGGTAGCAAGTAACAAAAGTGAGCGAAAATAGTATTGCAATGCTTGGAAACAAGGCCTAGGATTCATACTTTCACTAATGCAAGTTCTCTCAACAATAATAAAATAACTGGTTCATATAACTATCCCTCAACATGCAACAAAGAGTCACTCCAAAGTCACTAATAGTGGCGAACAAATGAAGTGATTATGATAGGGTACGAAACCACCTCAAAGTTATTCTTTTCGATCAATCCATTGGGCTAGTCCTATAAGTGTCACAAACAACCCCAGAGTTCGTAGTAAAATAACACCTTCAGACACAAATCAACCAAAACCCTAATGTCATCTAGATACTCCAATGTCACCACAAGTATCCGCGGGTATGATTATACGATACGCATCACACAATCTCAAATTCATCTATTCAACCTACACAAAGAACTTCAAAGGGTGCCCCAAAGTTTATACCGAAGAGTCAAGACGAAAACGTGTGTCAACCCCTATGCATAGATTCCCAAGGTCACGGAACCCGCAAGTTGATCACCGAAACATACATCAAGTGGATCAATAGAATACCCCATTGTCACCACGGGTATCCCACGCAAGACATACATCAAGTGTTCTCAAATCCTTAAAGACTCAATCCGATAAGATAACTTCAAAGGGAAAACTCAATCCATTACAAGAAGATAGAGGGAGAGAAACATCATAAAATCCAACTATAATAGCAAAGCTCGCGGTACATCAAGATCATGCCAAATCAAGAACACGAGAGAGAGAGAGAGAGAGAGAGAGAGAGAGAGAGAGAGATCAACTCTTTTGGATGGCTCGGGACTCTTCTGGACCAACTCTTTTACTTCGGGGGCTTCTTTTGGTCCATAAAAAATCCACAAAAATTGGCAGGTCAACTGGACTCCGTTTGGTATTCCTTTTCTGTAGAACTCAAAAACATGGAAAAACCAGAAACTAGCACTGGGCTCTAGGTTAATAGGTTAGTCCCAAAAATCATTTAAAATAGCATATAAAACATCCAAGATTGATAATATAATATCATGGAACAATAAAAAATTATAGATACATTGGAGACGTATCAGTCGTCATGGCGGTAGGCTATAGGGGTGGCTGCGACGGGGAGGGAGAAGGCGTTGGCGTTAGGGTTCGCACCCACGTGCGGCCGCGCACTCTCGGCGGGCTCGGTGCGCGCACACGGGGGGGGGGCATGGGCCGCACTCTGGGACACATGGGGTGGGCTACGACCGCGGTCGGCAAAAAAGGTTTGCGGATGCATGTTGTGCTCGTCCTGGAACCATGTATCCCAGAGGGGCGAGCCGACGGCACACCTGCGGTCGGCTTGGAGCTCGCACTGAATCTTGGCGCAAAGGCGGGCGATCTCCAGGAGGCGGGCATGGCCGGTCGCCGGGACGGGGGTATGGGCACTCGATCCGGGCTCAGATGCCCCCCATTGGGGAGGTGCACATCTGACCACGGCAGCACACTTCGACCTTGACGTAGGGACGGAAGCGTGGCGAGGCCGCCGGCGGGGAGATGCAGAAGGAGGCCGGCGAGGTGGAGTGGCTGGCCGTGCTTCCGTACGAGGCGGATGACAACCCCACCTCGCGGTCGTGCTTGCACTTCTTGCCGGGTGCCACTTCCAGAAGCCCATGACCGGCGGGGAGCGAGGTGGACGGCGGCTAGGGTTTGATGTCTCCGATGGAGGGGGCAATGGTGGGGAAGTGGATGGGGACGGGTAAGTGAAAGTGAAGTCCACGCCTTCGCCATAAAAAAGGATGTGGCCGGGGGCTGTCTGGGTGGCTGATTTGCGAGCCCAACCACCCGTGCGCATTGATTAGGGTCGGTGGGAGGTAGTTGGACGGTCGACACGCAGGCCCAAGACGGACGCCGAGACACCGCATGCCCAACGTTCTTTGTCCACGCGGCCGCAAAGCTCGCTGAACTATGCGCTAGGAATTGGTCGAGCCCGATAAAAAACGGACGCAATTTGAGAATGAGGTTGCGCGTTGGCATGCTCGTCTGTCCGTTTGAGCCCAAACAGACGCGGCCAGACCATTTGAGGGTCTGAGTTGGAGTTGGTCTAATATTCCCCATTGCTTAATATGCTTGGATCTAAGACTTTTGAAACTTTGCCCCGGTGCCTTCGCCCATCTAGATGGCCACCTATGGCGTGGCGAGAAGATGGAAACAAAGGGCCTGCGTGGATTGTGACTATATTTGCCACATGTTGCCACAATATTTTACCCCATTTGCCTTACTTGAGTTGTTTAAATACTTAGCCACACTTTGCCTCGTCTTAGAGAATTTGCCACACTTTGCCTCGTCTTAGAGAATTTGCCACACTTTTTTTTATCAATGACATGTGGGGTTTAGTGCTAACAAAAAAAATTGTTTTAGTTATGGCAAGAATCAAACACACACCTAACTTGATCAAATTTATCTAAATTAAGAGGTGGTAAAGTATGGCAAGTTGTGCCTTCGAACCAAACTCGCCTAAAGTGGAACCACTCATCATGGTGTCCGGAGCGGCTGGGCAGCCTGTGCATCTTAGGGATAGTGCGGTTTACACGTTCACCTTTGGATTTTTCTGTTCAAGAATCTGTTCAGGTTCCTCGATGAAAGAGCAGCTAGCGCTGCAGGCCCATTGTACCTTGACTATTGATAGAAAAGAGTAAATTGAAACGCTGTACTATGACTGGTCACTGATTTGCCCAGCAGGCCAGTATGCCGACCATCGTCGTGTCCAATCCTATTCGTCCTCTCCCATTGGAGGTTCTCCTTGGATGCGATGCTACTAGCTACGGAAAAAAATCTAGGGCCTTGGATGCTGCGGTGACGCCGGTGAATGAAGGAATTACTAGTACTACTGGAATAGACGGGGTGGAAGGTGTTCAAGGGTGTGTGTTTGGATGGTACCAATGTTTACCCTACCGACTTTCCGGTCATGATAAAAAAAAAATAGTCTATGCTTAGTTGGTTGCTAAATTATTGACATGCCAATGGCTCAATAAACACTCTAGTTCAGTTTTTCATGTCAATTTTGACCAATTCATGGGCAAGCAAAGAGCTAACCATAATTTTGACAAACCAAATATTTGGTAGGGCAAATTTGGGCTAAAATCATACACACCCTAAATATGAGACGTTACCGAGTGTGTGGTACGGGTTGTAATGCGAATGCTTTGAATTTCCATTACAAATGGCCTGTTTAGATAGCCTCCACAAAAACAACCTAACTCAGGCATGAATCTTAGGCGTCCGCTGTTGGAGACCTGAAGCAGCGATCTTTGCCTGACAGGCCTCATCCGAACACACTTTAAAATAAGGCTGAATTCACTATTTTTACTTTAAAAAAATTAATCATGATCAAACTCTGGTTCGAAAAAAAATTATGATCAGATCTTTTTCCTACCGTCGTCGTGTTTGACGATAGAGTTACACAACCTGCCACCGAGGTCAATGACGTTAGAATTTACCTACGCCGTCACATTAGTTTGACGTAGAAAATACCCTATCACCAGGCCCTTTGACGTTAGAGCAACTCCAACACACCGACCCAAATGGATGGCGATTTTGTCCGCTTTTCGTCCGTTTGGGTAGGCCGCCCGCTTGGTGTCCGTACTGTTTTTCTTTTGGGTCGGCCATGTGTCCAACGCCCGCGACCCACTTCGTGTATGCAAAGAAATTTGAAAGACCCGCGACCATAGATCATGCCAACAGCCATATCATCGTCCAAAGTTCATGCCAGCACCATGCCAGCGGCCGGCATGTACAATGCTAGCCTTCAAAAAAAGCACAGATTGCTTGTATCAACGTTCGTATTTCCACGAAGATGAGAGGATGATGCAACACAATAACGGTAAGTATTCCTCTCAGTTATGAAATCAAGGTATCAATCATGTAGGAGGATTCACCAAACTATGTAAGCAGTACCTTCACATAAATAACAAAAACTTGCAACTCAACATGTAAGAGTTGTCAATCCCTCCTCGGTATGAACCTGGATTAAATTGTATGAGATTGTATAACTAGATCAAACAAAAACACAAAATAAAATGAATAAAGAAAAAGTGCATCAAGGTATTTTTGGATTAATAGATCTCAAAATAATATGATAGAAAATAGATCCAGGGCCGTAGATTTTACTACAGGCTTCTCTCAAGAAAATAGCATACGGTGCGTAAACAAATTACTATTGGACAATTGATAGAAAAGCAAATAATTATGACGATGTCCAAGGCAGTGATTATATATATAGACATCACGTTCAAGATTAGTAGACCGAAACGATTCCGCATGTATTACTATTACTCCACACATCGACCGCTATCCAACATGCATCTAGTGTATTAAGTTCATGAAAAAACGGAGTGATGCAATATGAACGATGACATCATGTAGACAAGATCTATTCATGTAGGTATAGATCCCGTCTTTTCATCCTTAATGGCAACAATACATGCGTGTCATGTCTCTTTCTGTCAATGAGATTGAGTAAAGATCGAACCCATCACAAAGCACCTCTTCCTATGGCAAGAAAAATCAATCTAATTGGCCAAACCAAACCAAAGTTTCGGAGATAAAATATGAGTCTATAATAATCATGCATATAAGAGTTCAATAAAGAATAAAATAATATGCGTAGATAGATTTGATAATAAACTCACAATTCATCGGATCCCAACAAACACACCGCAGAAAATAGTTACATCAAATAGATATACAAGAACATCGAGGAGAACATTGTATTGAAGATCAAAAAGAGAGAAGAAGGCATCTAGCTACTGCCTACCGACCCATAGGTTTGTGGTAAACTGCTCATGTATCATCGGAAGAGCAAGGGTGATGATGTAGAACCCCTCTTTGATCGTTGACCCCTCCGGCAAGGTGTCGGCACTACTAGGGAAAACCCTAGCAGTAGCGCGGGTATTTTGCCTATCAGTAGCGCGGGATGACGCGCTACTGATAAGGCGCTACAGCTAACGTATAGCAGTAGCGCGTGTCGTCCCACGCTACTGCTATACATGGCTAGCAGTAGTGAGCTTTAGTTCAGAGCGCTGCTGCTAATATCTACAACGCTTTTTAGCAGGAAGCGCTACTAGTAAGGGAGCCCTAATACTAACTTTATTCCCCTCGCTACTGCTAGTTTTTATTAGTTTCTATTTTTTCTGCATATTTGTTTTGTATTTGAATAGGCTTTATACAATAATCTTTACCATATCATACACATACAAATGTAATCATAGCATATACATACAAATAGTCTCATCAAATCAAGTCATCATCATAATCATCATCCAACACAAAGTGGTCTCTCGTCATCATCTCGAAAATAGCGATACAAGTCTCGATTACTTGCAACTACATCGTCATCCATCTAAACAATGATATACGCGAGAAGAGCTATCACAATGAGTGAGAGCGGAACTATGCAGTACATGAGTTCGTATCCCCCTCCCGCATTAGCGTGAACCTAAACTAACTACTGGCTGTCGCTCGGAAACCGAAAACCGGTACACCTGGGCCTGACACTCCGGCCACTCGTCGTATACTCCTGGCGTAGCACTTCTTCGCCATCGATGATCTATGCACCTGCATCATCACATGAGTCGATGATATGCAACATATATAGTTGAGCAACAGAAAGAGACAGACTTGGCAAAAATAGAAGCAACATATCATAAGCATAAATAAAAAAGTTCATCGTACCCAAAATGCCCTAACTAGAGTGATCTTTGCTAGTCGAGGAGGACGGTTTAATTACATCACAAATAAAGTTTCATATGCATGACTCAAAGTTTTGTCATACAGAAAGTATGGACTAAACGGACATATTGTCATATATCGACAATCACTCCAACATGTCGTGCCATCCATCCATGTCAGGGAGATAGTCCCCGAGCTTAGTGAAAGGCTTCAGGTCGACACACTGGGGAGCTATGCGTGTTCGGACTTCTTCCCGCGACATTTGTCCTTCTTCGTAGAACATCCCTGTTTTTTCGACGACCTCCTTCATGATGATTTGGGCAAGTTCGCGTTGGATGTGTGTCAGGACCCCGACTCAATGCCACATCGATCTAGCATGTAACACCTCATATCACTTTGCGGCCTCACGCACGGTATTCCCACGGGTGTCGCCTTACCTTAGCCCGGGACCGTTTGCGCCTTTTGGCACACGTATATGACAGTGTCGCTAGCATCCATATGATAAGGAGCCCGGGCTGACATGGCTAGTCGTAAACCCAAAGTGGCACAGACTTACAGGGACAGGCATCCATGACCCAGCATCGAACGTGTCGGTCATCAGCGAGTGAATCCAGGCTGTAGCACTGGGCTAGCAGGACTCCGGTGAACCGGGCTGTAGAAGGCTAACAGGACTTCGGTATTCATCGCGTGACATTTCCCCGAAGGGACAGACACAGGAACGAAGAAGGACACATGCCGGCCAGCCTAAATGTTCCGGAGCAGTAGCAAGCTACCATGGCTCAGTGAAACACTAGGAGACATTTCCCGGTAAGAGAGGCTACTAAAGATAAACAACTAGATGGTCAGATCCCACACATACCAAGCATTTCAATAACATACACACAATATGCTCGATATGTGCCATACAACATGGCATCACAAAATGACTCTACGACTCAAGTAATTTAATCAATAGGCTCCGAGGAGCGAGATATTACAAACATGGGTCTCATGACCCAACACTCAGAGCATACAAGTCAAAGCACAAGCGGAAGCTATCATGTCTGGGTACAGACATCTATAAATGAAAAAGGCTGAGAAGCCTGACTATCTACCAGATCCTGCCGAGGGCACAAGATCGTAGCTGAGGTATCAAGCTAAACGTCGAAGTCCAAGCGGAACTACTAGTGAGACTGAAGTCTCTCTGCAAAACATAAAATAGGCAAACGTGAGTACAAATGTACCCAGCAAGACTTACATCAGACCTATCTACACATGCATCATTATCAACAAAGGGGATGGTGGAGTTTGACTGCAGCAAGCCAGCTTTGACTCGGTGGCTATCCTGATCTACGACTGCGAGTAACTCTTTTGAGGTGGCGCACACGAGTCCACATATTCACCATATCAATACACCACTATGGATCCGCTCCCGTCTCCCTACGAGAACGCCATCCATAGCACTCACGCTTATCTTGCGTATTTTAGAGTATCCACTTTCACTTGTCTATGAACTGATATAAGCAACCCAGAAGTCCTTTTCCGCGGACACGGCTATTCGAATAGATGATGTTAACCCTGCAGGGGTGTACTTCTTCACACACGCTCTCACCACTGACCGTCGTTCACACGACATGTACTCGGCAACCTTCAAGCGGAAGCCCAACGTGGGTGTCGGCCACGACCTACCTAATCACCTAAGTCTCTAGTCCAGGTTTATCGCCTATTCGGGTTCCATCCATGAGGAGATCCGGCCGGAGTTTCGCTCACAGCCCCAAACGATGTGAACAGGGTTCCCGAGACACCAAACTGGCGCCCGGTACACTGTGCCACGTGCCTACCGCATCACAGCCCACCCCTACGGTCAGCGCTGCGCACGGCCTCCAGCATACTACAAACACCAGAAACTACTTGCAACTCCTGGACAGAGGACAAGGGTGATTAAGAAGACGAGAGGGTCCATTGGTTTCGGGCCCAATGCGTGGTAGTAGCTGAATCATGGATCACAAACACAGAACTCAGTTCCTGAGGACGGCTTCAATGAGACAACCCACCATGTACTCCTACATGGCCTCTCACCGCTACCTTTACCAAATCGTGTTCACACACTTAGCTCACACACCGTAGGACATGTTCACACACCTCTGCTTCATCCCCGATGATTCAGACCCGACTCAACTCTAAGCAGTAGCAGGCATGACAAACAAGCATGAATGAGTAGGCACAACAGGGCTCAAACAACTCCTACTCATGCTAGTGGGTTTCATCTATTTACTGTGGAATGACAGGTCATGGAGAGGATAAAGGGGTTCAGCTACCGCAGCAAGTAACAGATGAATCGGTGTTGTCCTAATGCAATAAAAGAGAGCAGGAGCGAGAGAGTAGGATTGTATCGGAATGAACAAGGGGGTTTTGCTTGCCTGGCACTTCTGAAGATAACATTGAGTCTTCATCAGTGTCAACGATCACATCATCGGTATCACGTCTATCGAGAGGGGACAAATACCGGCAACACAGAAGGGAACACAATCAATGCAATGCACAATATGATGCATGGTCATGACATGGCAAAATGAATGTGTTATGAGCTAATGCAACTAGCAATAGATTAAATGAAGTTGGTTTGAATACAAGATTCAAATTCAAACTCCATATGTGATTATTCAAATGCCATTCACTTCATTTGTCCTAAACAATAGTGATAAGTTGTTCTAACATGCATGAAAATGGTACAGATGGATTCCTTGAATTTTTCTGATAATTTTTCATATATAAATTATTTAATTTGGAGTTACGGTTGAATTTCTATGATTTATTGAAGTTTAGCTATTTTCTGAAATTAATAAATCATTTTTGATTTATTTTAATTCCGGAAACAAATACTGCGTCATACTGACGTCATGATGACGTCAGCAGGTCAACGGGCTGGTCCAGGTCAATCCCGACGTGTGGGGTCCACACGTCAGTGACACAGGAGCTAATCCCGGTCAAACCCAGCGCTGACTGGGGTTTGACCAGGGGTGGGGCCCACTGTCAGTGGCTGTGGGGGTGTTTAGTGTGGTCATTAGTGCTAATTAGGCATGCCACATCGGCAGTCGCCGGAGTTTCGCCGGCGGCGACCATTCCGCACGGCGGGGGAACGCCGGACTTGCGCTAGGGGCATCGGATCGACGCGCCAAGGGCACCAGGAGGTAGCCCGCGCCCGTGCGCATCTAGGGGGACCAACGGGAGGTGCGGGGGTGGCTGGGGTTCGCCGGAATGGAGCCCGAGGCGGCGGCCGGAGCTCGGGGTTTCGCGGGATCGGCGCTGCAGTGCACGGGAGGACGAATGGTTAAGTGCTTTGGGTTCCTGAGGTTGCGGTGAGCACGCGGGTGGGCTCAGGAGCGAGCTGCGGTGGCTGTGGCCACGGCCACGCCATGGCCGGCGGCGAGGAGCAATCGGCTCCGGTGAAAAGGCGGCTAGGGTACGGGAACGAGCGCGAGGAGGAGGGGGAATGGAAGAGTAGCTCACAGGGGTTGCGACGGAGCTCGGGGAGGCACCGGAGCCGACGAATTTGACGAAGATGGCCGGCGGTCCCGAGGTTGAAGAAGACAGCGGTGGCGATGTTGCAGGGGCTCCCGCGGTGCGCTTCTCGGCGAGGAGGAAGAGGTGGTCGAGGCGGATCTCCTGGGTACTTCGGGTGGCAGTGAGGAGCACGGTGGCTACGGCGAACGGCGTCGGCGACGACGAGCTCTGCTCGGGCGCGTGCAGGGAGGAAAGCAGAGGAGGGAACGGGGTCCAGGGGAAGAGAGGGGAGGTGCAGGGGGCGAGGGGAAGTGCGTGGCGTGAGGGGGAGGCTCGGGAACGCCTCGGTGGAAGCAGGAGGTGGCCGAGGCGGCATCGGCGCTCGCCACCGAGCTGCTTCGGTGCGAGGGGAGGAAGATGACAAGGGGGAGGAGGTGGGCTGGGCCGCCAGGTGGGGGAGCTGGGCCGGCTACAGGTAAGTGGCCCAGGTACGGGTCTTTCTCTCTCTCTTTTATAATTCTGTTCTGTTTTATCTTTTCTATTTTCTGCAATTTGTTTTTGATTTGATTTAAAATATCAAATCATTTTATAAAATCCTGGAAACAGTTATGGGTGCTTTCTGAATTATTTCAGTGACCCCTAACAATTTTCCAACATTTATTTGAACATTTGAATTATTTATAGTATTTAAATGCCCAAAGTCAAATACAATATGGTTTAATTCAGTGACCAAATATGCCCTGCAAAAATATAAACCATTTTTGGTAGATGCTTCCACCTCAAACCAGAAATGTTGAACATTTTTAGAGGACATTTTGAGTTCAATGAAAAAGGTTTTATTTTGACCCTAGTTGAATTCATTTGGTGTTAGGGCTTAGTCAATCCCCATCTCAGGTTTAAATGAAATTTAAACATGATGTAACACTCTAATGCATGCACTAGGCATTGTCAGAACTAGGGATGTGACAACTCACCTCCACTAAACAAGAATCTCGTCTCGAGATTCAAGCATAGGGTAAGGTGAAAGGTAAACGCAACTAGTATAATCTTCACGATCCAGGGTGCACTTCAGTTGAACGTTGATTCATTCACCATTATTATCTTGAAGTCTTGCTCTGAGAAATCCTGCCAACATGACCTGGAGAGAAGAAGGAGACTCTAGAAGGGTCGATCTTCTCGAAGATCGAACAACTCACGGAATAAGACATAGGATCATCTCTCAGGATGAGAGACGAAGCATACCTCTAGATGGATGGAGTGGAGCAAGTGACGAGGTTCACTAGGTAGACAATAATTCCACACTTAAGAAGGTGGTAAACGATTGTCAACGTAGCGAGGAGTTGGATTGCTATGAAACCACGACGAAACATCCTGGAGGAGGGTGATTCGTAGATTATTATCTTAAGTGGCAAAAGAATTACCTTTGATATAGAGATCATTGAGACTCTCTATATCAGCCTAAGGCAAATCACAGCAATCGATTGGCGGGGTTGGTAGAATGGCATACTCGGACTTGGATGATGTGGATTACCTTGTTGAAGACAACGTAATGGATGAGTTTCCTTATCACCGGAGATAGAAGAGACCCGTGGTAGAATGGCACATTGGCGGTGCAAGCTGGGAACAAAATGCAAATGCTGGGAATGATTCTGGTAACTGGGGAAGAACCCAGCAATAGAGAGTAAATTCACTGTTTGAAAGGTCATAGCATTGCCGGGGAAACGGGAGGAATCCTAGTTAGAGCCGATGATAACACGTAGCGCTTGTGCGTGCTCTCAAGAACTTGAGCATTTCCATAATCATCAAGGTTTTACCAACATCCGTGTCAAGGATGCTGACAACACAACATACTACCATGATGAATAGCGATGGACGATGCAGATGCAAAGGAGGATAACACTTTCTCAGATTTCACCTTAGCGAGCCAAGGAACAAAATCTGGACGATCGACCGAGAGACAATTAGCACTCTGCTTCTAATGTTCTCCTTGATGTGCTAGCGTAACCCATTCATAGATATGGTTTGATATCTAGAACATCAAGTAAAAAGGTCGGACTTCGGGATCTCAAAATCCATAGGGGCAACTAGGGAGTAAATCCTACGAAATCCCTATGGGGAGGTGGCCAACTTCCTTAATCAAGATATTATAATAACAGGTCTTCCGGCTGGGTGTGTTGGCCACGACATCCACTTTACCGGTTTTCGAGGGACCGATATTATAGTTATTGGGAAATGTTCCAAACCATCATATCTGCCTGAGATTCAGATCTGGTTGGTGTCAGGATATTCCAGACTCATCGAGTCTAGGAAGAAAAATAAAAGTTTGCAACACAAATCGACGAGATGACGTTGCGGGATTCTCGGGAGATGAACTACGATAGCAAGCTCCAAAACATGAGCTGGTTCTGCTACAAACATGTGAACACGCTGTCCCAGACAAGCATGACCACGTGGTAGTCTTATAATAAAACACTACCGAGTTCAGGTGGGGAACCATCAACGAGGATATCAAAATCCTTGCATAAGGTATACTCTTAAGAAGGAACTTCTTCTCCTTGAACAAATCAATCAGTGGCTTGGTGTGCTAGGGATACATATAGATTGAAGGTTGCAAGTCTTCAAACCACAGAATTCTTCGCACATGTGCATGACTGACTTGCGATGATTCCAGAGGAAGCAACATTGACTTTCTCGAGTCCACGGCGGCAACTTGCATCAAATGCACATGAACTAGAGGAAGTCACTTCTTACATCCGAACATATGCTTCATGAGCTAGCATGAACAAATGCTTTCAAAAGTTTCCAACACTAGCTTAATGTTCAGCAAAATTATGGAGAAGACAAGGATGTTGTCAATGGGCACAACAACAATTCATCTGACTTTCCTTTTAAAAGGAATTCCATAGTTAAGTGAACAAGTTATAGCATTGGTCAGACCCAAAAGATATAATGGTGTATGCTCGAGGGATCAACCACGAGTAAGACAACATTACGAATATCGTTGGTTCTGGTCTGATTGGATGATAGCCCATACTCAATCAAAGGTTTGGGTAAGATAATAGATCCAACAATTGTTCACGAGGACCAATTGATGAAGATATCATCTTTCTTCAACACACACACACACACACAAAAAGATATCCCTTAACATGAACTAAGTCGGACAAGCTTTTATCTTCCAACTCTCCAAGTTGTTGTTTAGCTTATCCAACTAGCTCAGGGTATCCAACACGGATTCTTGGAGAAGGGGTGGTTTACAGGAATAAACCAACTTCATCACGAACTCAAGATAGCGGTCAGGTGACAACCTGGTAATACTCCTGAGAAGATATTCAGAAAATCACGAACCACCGGTATGTTACTAAGCTCGAGAACAATCTTGCTTTTCAGGGCAAGACGATATGATCAATAGAGCAAGGATTTGAAATAATCCTAACTCATCGATCGAGGAGTGAACCAGGAGAATGGACTAGGTAGCACGATCAATTTTAGAATGATGATTCAGTAACCAACACACTAAGAATGAAATTATTGTCCTTTAACTACCCAGCAACGAGGTTGCTAGGCGTATTGATTTCACACATCACAATTCATTTGTCGGTATTCCGGTTGCATCAACACGAAGACCGAGGAATGACTAATGATGGCAAGAAGTATCACTGTACCAAGAGTTCATAGGATGGTGTGCAATTCCTATAACAATCCCGATATAAAGATGGTAATACTCCAAGGTAGAACAGAACAAAAGCTGGATTAGCAATTTGATCTGCGGAGCACAACTTCTTTGACCCAATCCTGGATATGGAAGAGGTACTGGAGTTTGTTTCTCCTAGTCATTCTGCGATAGAATGGCTTGACGGACCACAAGAGTAATAGGCATCGATAAACGAACGCACGCATACTCTTGACTATCGATTGATAGACGAGGGTCAGAATGCAACTAAAGAGAACAACTCAAAGGAACATATAATTTTCTGAGTTGTGGATTCATAAATTAGTATGTCGAACCAAGTTCAACATATTTCTTCCGGATAACCCATGCAGAAAGGTAGAACTGGCAGAGCCACAATATATAATGGAGATCTCATCAAGAATAATCCTGTTGTGATATTTCAGTTCAACGAGGAACTTCTGCCATAAGTAGTTCATGGTATTTGGAAGAAGAAGATACCACAGACTTTAAGGACTATCGCAAAGGTTACTAATATCCTAAAGGCACTAGCAATTACTATCAACATGAAGTAGGTAGAGTGAATCTCGGGTTCAAGAACCCAGGGACAGAATGCCTACTAACTAAATGGCATCACAGGATGCTTTCGATAATAAAGGCCAGAATCTTCACACTGGGAACACAAATCATGGCTTAATTACTAGATGATCCCCTAAGACACCTAGGGTCATAATAATATCTCCAACATATATGTCAAGGTAACAGAGTACCTCAACTCACTAATTAGTGTGGTTAATGTGGCCCAAAGGAACATTGAAACGGGAGGAAGGAATTTGCAAGTGCATCAGACTGTTTAGAGACCTGAGATGACCCGGACAGCGTAACGGCTGTAAATGCTCAAAAAAAAGGTTTGAGACATTCACAAAAATGGTGGCATAACCACCCAGAAACACAATATCAAGGTTTCAAGATCAACGATTAACATACGGAAGTAATAGGAGCTGAAACGAGGCTTAATTCCAACAATTCTATAAGTCTACGGATTAGTAACACGTGATCCTGATAGAAAGAAGAGATAGCCTAGTTCTTAATCACCGTAGAAGAGAAGATGATGACTCAGATCAGAAGGCATAAGGTATAAGGAGTAAAAAGAGCCTTACGTTCCATCCCACAATCAATTCCCTTATATAACTAAAGAATTTCTAGACTCAACTTCGACCAGTTTGGCTTGATAATCCTACAGGCAGTCAAGCTCTGATACCAACGCTGTCAGGACCCTGACTCAATGCCACATCGATCTAGCATGTAACACCTCATATCACTTTGCGGCCTCACGCACGGTATTCCCACGGGTGTCGCCTTACCTTAGCCCGGGACCGTTTGCGCCTTTTGGCACACGTATATGACAGTGTCGCTAGCATCCATATGATAAGGAGCCCGGGCTGACATGGCTAGTCGTAAACCCAAAGTGGCACAGACTTACAGGGACAGGCATCCATGACCCAGCATCGAACGTGTCGGTCATCAGCGAGTGAATCCAGGCTGTAGCACTGGGCTAGCAGGACTCCGGTGAACCGGGCTGTAGCAGGCTAACAGGACTCCGGTATTCATCGCGTGACATTTCCCTGAAGGGACAGACACAGGAACGAAGAAGGACACATGCCGGCCAGCCTAAATGTTCCGGAGCAGTAGCAAGCTACCATGGCTCAGTGAAACACTAGGAGACATTTCCCGGTAAGAGAGGCTACTAAAGATAAACAACTAGATGGTCAGATCCCACACATACCAAGCATTTCAATAACATACACACAATATGCTCGATATGTGCCATACAACATGGCATCACAAAATGACTCTACGACTCAAGTAATTTAATCAATAGGCTCCGAGGAGCGAGATATTACAAACATGGGTCTCATGACCCAACACTCAGAGCATACAAGTCAAAGCACAAGCGGAAGCTATCATGTCTGGGTACAGACATCTATAAATGAAAAAGGCTGAGAAGCCTGACTATCTACCAGATCCTGCCGAGGGCACAAGATCGTAGCTGAGGTATCAAGCTAAACGTCGAAGTCCAAGCGGAACTACTAGTGAGACTGAAGTCTCTCTGCAAAACATAAAATAGGCAAACGTGAGTACAAATGTACCCAGCAAGACTTACATCAGATCTATCTACACATGCATCATTATCAACAAAGGGGATGGTGGAGTTTGACTGCAGCAAGCCAGCTTTGACTCGGTGGCTATCCTGATCTACGACTGCGAGTAACTCTTTTGAGGTGGCGCACACGAGTCCACATATTCACCATATCAATACACCACTATGGATCCGCTCCCGTCTCCCTACGAGAACGCCATCCATAGCACTCACGCTTATCTTGCGTATTTTAGAGTATCCACTTTCACTTGTCTATGAACTGATATAAGCAACCCAGAAGTCCTTTTCCACGGACACGGCTATTCGAATAGATGATGTTAACCCTGCAGGGATGTACTTCTTCACACACGCTCTCACCACTTACCGTCGTTCACACGACATGTACTCGGCAACCTTCAAGCGGAAGCCCAACGTGGGTGTCGGCCACGACCTACCTAATCACCTAAGTCTCTAGTCCAGGTTTATCGCCTATTCGGGTTCCATCCATGAGGAGATCCGGCCGGAGTTTCGCTCACAGCCCCAAACGATGTGAACAGGGTTCCCGAGACACCAAACGGGCGCCCGGTACACCGTGCCACGTGCCTACCGCATCACAGCCCACCCCTACGGTCAGCGCTGCGCATGGCCTCCAGCATACTACAAACACCAGAAACTACTTGCAACTCCTGGACAGAGGACAAGGGTGATTAAGAAGCTGAGAGGGTCCATTGGTTTCGGGCCCAATGCGTGGTAGTAGCTGAATCATGGATCACAAACACAGAACTCAGTTCCTGAGGACGGCTTCAATGAGACAACCCACCATGTACTCCTACATGGCCTCTCACCGCTACCTTTACCAAATCGTGTTCACACACTTAGCTCACACACCGTAGGACATGTTCACACACCTCTGATTCATCCCCGATGATTCAGACCCGACTCAACTCTAAGCAGTAGCAGGCATGACAAACAAGCATGAATGAGTAGGCACAACAGGGCTCAAACAACTCCTACTCATGCTAGTGGGTTTCATCTATTTACTGTGGAATGACAGGTCATGCAGAGGATAAAGGGGTTCAGCTACCGCAGCAAGTAACAGATGAATCGGTGTTGTCCTAATGCAGTAAAAGAGAGCAGGAGCGAGAGAGTAGGATTGTATCGGAATGAACAAGGGGGTTTTGCTTGCCTGGCACTTCTGAAGATAACATTGAGTCTTCATCAGTGTCAACGATCACATCATCGGTATCACGTCTATCGAGAGGGGACAAATACCGGCAACACAGAAGGGAACACAATCAATGCAATGCACAATATGATGCATGGTCATGACATGGCAAAATGAATGTGTTATGAGCTAATGCAACTAGCAATAGATTAAATGAAGTTGGTTTGAATACAAGATTCAAATTCAAACTCCATATGTGATTATTCAAATGCCATTCACTTCATTTGTCCTAAACAATAGTGATAAGTTGTTCTAACATGCATGAAAATGGTACAGATGGATTCCTTGAATTTTTCTGATAATTTTTCATATATAAATTATTTAATTTGGAGTTACGGTTGAATTTCTATGATTTATTGAAGTTTAGCTATTTTCTGAAATTAATAAATCATTTTTGATTTATTTTAATTCCGGAAACAAATACTGCGTCATACTGACGTCATGATGACGTCAGCAGGTCAACGGGCTGGTCCAGGTCAATCCTGACGTGTGGGGTCCACACGTCAGTGACACAGGAGCTAATCCCGGTCAAACCCAGCGCTGACTGGGGTTTGACCAGGGGTGGGGCCCACTGTCAGTGGCTGTGGGGGTGTTTAGTGTGGTCATTAGTGCTAATTAGGCGTGCCACATCGGCAGTCGCCGGAGTTTCGCCGGCAGCGACCATTCCGCACGGCGGGGGAACGCCGGACTTGCGCTAGGGGCATCGGATCGACGCGCCAAGGGCACCAGGAGGTAGCCCGCGCCCGTGCGCATCTAGGGGGACCAACGGGAGGTGCGGGGGTGGCCGGGGTTCGCCGGAATGGAGCCCGAGGCGGCGGCCGGAGCTCGGGGTTTCGCGGGATCGGCGCTGCAGTGCACGGGAGGACGAATGGTTAAGTGCTTTGGGTTCCTGAGGTTGCGGTGAGCACGCGGGTGGGCTCAGGAGCGAGCTGCGGTGGCTGTGGCCACGGCCATGCCATGGTCGGCGGCGAGGAGCAATCGGCTCCGGTGAAAAGGCGGCTAGGGTACGGGAACAAGCGCGAGGAGGAGGGGGAATGGAAGAGTAGCTCACAGGGGTTGCGACGGTGGCCTCGGGTAGCTCGGGGAGGCACCGGAGCCGACGAATTTGACGAAGATGGCCGGCGGTCCCGAGGTTGAAGAAGACAGCGGTGGCGATGTTGCAGGGGCTCCCGCAGTGCGCTTCTCGGCGAGGAGGAAGAGGTGGTCGAGGCGGATCTCCTGGGTACTTCGGGTGGCAGTGAGGAGCACGGTGGCTACGGCGAACGGAGTCGGCGTCGACGAGCTCCGCTCGGGCGCGTGCAGGGAGGAAAGCAGAGGAGGGAACGGGGTCCAGGGGAAGAGAGGGGAGGTGCAGGGGGCGAGGGGAAGTGCGTGGCGTGAGGGGGTGGCTCGGGAACGCCTCGGTGGAAGCAGGAGGTGGCCGAGGCGGCATCGGCGCTCGCCACCGAGCTGCTTCGGTGCGAGGGGAGGTAGATGACAAGGGGGATGAGGTGGGCTGGGCCACCAGGTGGGGGAGCTGGGCCGGCTACAGGTAAGTGGCCCAGGTACGGGTCTTTCTCTCTCTCTTTTATAATTCTGTTCTGTTTTATCTTTTCTATTTTCTGCAATTTGTTTTTGATTTGATTTAAAATATCAAATCATTTTATAAAATCCTGGAAACAGTTATGGGTGCTTTCTGAATTATTTCAGTGACCCCTAACAATTTTCCAACATTTATTTGAAAATTTGAATTATTTATAGTATTTAAATGCCCAAAGTCAAATACAATATGGTTTAATTCAGTGACCAAATATGCCCTGCAAAAATATAAACCATTTTTGGTAGATGCTTCCACCTCAAACCAGAAATGTTGAACATTTTTAGAGGACATTTTGAATTCAATGAAAAAGGTTTTATTTTGACCCTAGTTGAATTCATTTGGTGTTACGGCTTAGTCAATCCCCATCTCAGGTTTAAATGAAATTTAAACATGATGTAACACTCTAATGCATGCACTAGGCATTGTCAGAACTAGGGATGTGACAATGTGATAGAACTCAGCTCGAAGTCGATGATCCTCGATATCTCCTAACTTCTTTGCCCATTGCAGAACATGGTCATCGCCGGATCTAGGTGACATGTGAAGGTTCTGGTGATCCCGTCTGTACTCCAGCATTTGGTGTAGGACATAGAATCCATCATTAAGAGAATCACTCGGTTGCTGGATGCAACAGAAGTCGGTCTTATGGCCGAAGGCGGGCCTGCTGTCCCTTCTCTTCTTGTCCTTGACCTCTCCACCCCGCGTGCCATAGTAAAAGATAGCACTGTCGAGAACAGACTTGATGTGGATGTAATCCTTTTTGTTAATGTTCTTCGACGAGTCCAAGTAAAGAGCGTGGGAGGTAGAGGATGATAAGGACGAGGAGCCCGCCGCTGCGCAAAATAAGTACAACTCAAATTAATTAGCACTAGTGCAGAACCGGGCTTTAGTGCTGGTTCGTGACGGCCTAAGAGTGGGGACTAAAGCCCCCCCCCTTTATTGCCGGTTCGTCACGAACCGGCGCTAAAGTGCAAACACGTGGCACGAGCCAGGCCCGTGTGCGTGTAGGACATTAGTACCGATTGGTAACACCAACCGGTACTAAATGTTTGGGTGTTTTTTTTTTAAATTTTGCTTTAATTTTGTGTTTTCAATTTGGCTTTATTTTCCATTTAATTCTTTTTTGTTTGCTGGTATTTCACGATACTACAAATTGTACATGTTATGCATATATATTAAATAGATTTTCTCGTACGTAGAACCGCATATATATATATATATATATATATATATATATATATATATATATATATATATATATCATCGAATGTCTCACAGCCAACACCATTAACTATTCACACATATACACATGTATATACATATACAACTTCTACTACATGTTGCCTTGGTGCCTTCGAAGCACGATGACAAGTGGTTCATGGGGGCGGTAGCAGGTAATAGTATTCTCCTTTCGGATCTATGACCTGGTCGAGCAAAAATCCGGTTATTTCCTCTTCAAGTGCTTGTATGCGGTCCGATGGTAGGAGCTTATCCCGCACCGATCTGAACTGTTAAGAAGGAGATCAATATGCATGTGTGTTAGTTGTGTGACTAGATATCGATAATGGTGTGAATAGTGTTCTGACAAAAACGTACCAGTCCTGTCTATCAGATTTGCTCCTTTCGCACGTCATCATGCGAATGTTCTCGCAAATGTAGAAGGCACACAGATTATTCCTGGACGCCTGCCTCAAGGCCTTTACGAGAATGGAATTGAATCATATAATGATTAATCAAGCATGATAATTAATTAATGATATTGAAACAAGAATTAAAGAGATGGTAGCTAGCTAGTACTACTTAATTACTTACCTTGGGTCGATGCCAAAACAACTTTTTTGGCCACGTGCCTGGAGTCACCTTGATGAACTTTGCCCATGCCCTGCCTGCCGGCAAAGAAAATTAATAAAGGGGTTATTAAATAGTTCATATCAGGAACTAATAGTTAATAAGGATTGAAATTACCTGTTGACTATCCCCTTCACGATGGTGTAGTCTTTATCTTCTTTAGTTAGTGAGTCCAGTAGTTCAACTTTTCCTTCCTCAACTTTAATGTCTAACAAGACCCAGTGCCAACTGCATACGCACACGTTTGCATGTCTTAATTAAGCGGGCATGTGCATAAAATTAATCAACTACCGTAAACCGTATACACTTAATTATTAACATCTAGCTAGCTAGTAAGCAAAAACAGAATTTGTAGTACAAGACAGTGTGACTCACGAGAAGTTGTAAGGAAGTAGTATATCTTCATTGGTATTGAGGTGCTTCAAGAACTCTAGCATGCTTTCCTCTACTTCAGCTTGACAATGTTCAATCTGCCATATGTCCTCGTTAATGGTATTTGGGTCAATGAACCCAACGCCATAGCGTCCAGCTTTTTTCATTTCATACATCTTCATCCTGCATATAATACCATAGAAAAAGAATATAGTTAGGATAATTACATGTAATGATTGATCAAAATTATCACTACATAACTAGCTTGAGACTTAAATTATAGAAAGAAATCACTTACAAACAATAGCAACTGACGATAGACTTGTCGAGTGCGTCTTGATTAAATAACTGAAATAGTTCTGGATACTCAATGGTCAGAGCTTTCTCATGGTAATAATGCTCATGCTTGACATTCACCATGAGGGACTCTCGATTGGAAATCTTGGTAATGTTCATGTACCATTGATGCAATTGATACATTCTCGTTGGGAGGTCCTTGACCTTGTCTGGATGGACCAAAGGTTTGCCCCGGACATATTGCCATGCTATTTCCGATTCTTTAAGCGTAGGCATGGGCTCGATTTCGAGGAGTTGTCCAACAGAGATATTGAGCATTTGAGCCTGCATTATATGATCCTCTGTTATTACCACATCGCCATGCTGGGGAACGCTAACAGTTTGCCCACAATAATATTTGGCGCGCGTACTACTCCTCTCATGTGTTGTTGGCACAACAAGCGGGGGGATCGCTTGCGCCGCTTGTTCTCCCAACTGGGGAATGGTTTTCCCGCATTTTTTGCCAACTGCTTGTTGGCTCGAGCTTGAGCTCGCTTCCTTCTGTAGTCGTGCTCGATGTGCCTTCCTGATTTGGCGCTCATAGTTCGAGTCAACAGGCTTGGGAGCTGGTTCTCTAGCCATACGAATGAAGTGGTCAATTACTTTCTCAAGCACTTTCTCCTTTGGCGGCGGTGCCGGTTTCGGTCCAAAATGGGCGTCCACTTGGGCTGGCACTATGGCTGCGTTTTGCTCCTTAGTCATGTCGTAAGGCCTCTGAGGAAGAGGAGCGAGGCTTGGACCATATTTATATCGCTTGCCTTCGCCTATACTTCCTGAACTACCTCGACTCGTACCACTATGCACCAAAGCTGCGGGATGTCTCTTCTGCGATTGCTGAGAAGGCGGAGGCGGCTGACGTGGAGTTGGACCAGGAGAAGTTGCCTGACGATGTGCCGGACTTGAAGCAGGAGGTGTGGCCTGACACAGTGCCGGACTTGCAACCGGAGAAGTGGCATGACGCTTTGCCGGGCTTGAAACCGCAGGAGTCAGCTCACACATTCGGGGACTTGGAGGAGGTGGCGGACTTCAAGGAGGAGTCGTCTCACGCGTTCGTGGACTTGGAGGAGCGGGAGTCTGCTGACTCGGTGGCGGACTTCGAGGAGTCAGCAGACGACGCGGTGTCGGTGGACTTCGAAAGATGATGCAATCCTTTCTCCATAGGATGATACGATGTATGGCCTCTCCCAGTGTGCGCTCATCTTCACCTCCAGGAATGTCAAGTGTTAGCCCCGAATATGGGTCCACCACTTCATCAACCATGACACGAGCATAGCCCTCTGGAATCGGGATGCAATGGTAGGTTGCTTCGGGGGTAACTGGAAAAGCAACGCCATCCGCCACCTTCATGGATATGTTCTTCATTTTGGAGTGTACCTCGCAGTTAGTGTTCTCTATGATGTCATCCACAGGGTATTTATCCAGCAGTGTGTCGCCCGGGGCAGAACCAACGCTGCTTCTCGGCATGGATGGGACGGTGCTATCCAATGCTGGACGATCATCCGCTTGCTGCTGCCACTGCTGAGACCCCCTTTCCTGGTTAAGTGAGTCGATCTGTTGTTGCTGCTGCTGGAATTTGAGTGCCAGGTCCGCGTGCCTTGCTTCAAGGCCTTGAAGGCGTTCTGCGTCCTGCTTCCTTTGCTCCTCCTCCAGCTTCCTTTTCTTCTCCTCCTCCATCTTCCTTCTTGCACGGCTCCTGTAGTCCTCGTTCCATTCTGAAAAGCCCTCATACCAGGGAATAACGCCCATGCCTCGTGTTCTTCCCGGGTGTTCAGGATTTCCCAGGGCGCGCGTAAGCTCGTCGTTCTCTCTGTTGGGCGTGAACACCCCCCTTCGAGCTTCATCTATTGCGTCAATTATCTTTGGTTCGGCTCCTTTTAGACTTGCCTTCTTTGAAACTCCGCCTGTCTTCGGGTCCAACGCTCCCCCATGCGCATAGAACCAAGTTCTGCACCTGGGGGGCCAGTGCCGGGTAACCGGAGTGACTCCTGCATCCTCCATCTCTTGCTCAGACTTATCCCACTTAGGCAATCCCACCGCGTAGCCACCTGGACCCATCCTATGGAACTGCGTCTTTCTTGCGGCATTTGCCTTGTTTTTCATTGACCGTTCCTTAGATATTTCTGAATCCTTGAAGGTCACGAAATCGTTCCAGTGCTCTCTTTGCTTCTCTAGTGTTCCCGTGAATTCTGGAGTCTTCCTTTCATTAGCGAGGTAGTTGGCCCATACAGTTTTCTTGTGGGTGTTGAATGCAATTGCCATCTTCTTAAGAGCAGCGGCCTTGACTTTGTCCACATCTGCTTTAGTGAAATGATCTGGTAGGGTGAAATGTTCCATCAGAGATTTCACCAGGTCTTCTTTGGCTCTTTTGTCGACCCAAGTAACACCTGGACGTTTAGTCTTTGGCTCTTTCCACTCTTGAATGGAGATAGGGAGTTTGTCCTTCACAAGAACTCCGCACTGACGAGTCCACTTGTTCGCAATGTTCTTAGGCGTGAGGGGTTCGCCACTAGGTTTGATGGATTCGATGTGGTACTTTACACCATCCTTCAACAATCTGCCCGGGCCTCACTTTGTCTTGCTGTCTGTAGAAGCAGATTTGCTCGATCCGGAGGGCTGAAAGAAGAAAGATCGATTCGTTAATATATCTTCAATAAAAAAACATGTGATGATCACCATGATGCATGCTTATATAAATATACCTCGCCGGTAGTGTTTGTTATTTGAAGATCAGCATTGTCTGTGTCATCACAAACATTGTCTGTGTCATAATCATAATCATAGTTCATGACTTCATCAGCCCAGTCGTCGAGATCGAATATCTTTTCATCACCCTCTCCGGTATTGTTAAGATATTGGGAGCCGTCATCTGCTTCATTCAGATCATCTAGCATGTGAGGGTTGCGTATGATGTCGAACAATTCCTCTTCTCTCTCTCTGCCGGTGTTGTCCGCCATAGCTTTTACTTTACTAATAATATAGAAGAAATATAAAACAATTTAGTATTCAAATTACAATGCATGGATGCAATTAATCAATAAGGAAAATCTGAATCTCGAATACATCCTCTCGAATATATAATCTCGAATACATCATCGTCTTAATATATATAATCTCAAATACATCATCTCGAATACTATATATCGAATACATCACTGGCTAGGTACCTGATAAAGATCGAGTACTACAGAAGAATCTAGGGCGCCACTCGCGGTTCCTGGGGCGCGGGCGGTGCACACCCAAAGAGAAGGAATCATCACAGGATCATATCTCCGATCATCTGCCCAAAGAACCCGCCAAGTAGTGGAGAACCTGACGTCGTCCATAGCAGCCATGTAGCGATGGACGTGCTCATCTTCCTCCCTGACACGGTGACGCACCACCTCCGGCGGGGCCGGCTGCCTCTGCACCGAATATGGCCCACGCGAACGCCACCAAAGAAGATCAGGGTCGACGACGGGACCCGAGGTCGGGTTCCTCACCATGCGGCGCGCCCCTCCAGATAGCACCTCCCAGTGCCAGCCCGGCGGAGCCCAGTCCCGGACATGGGTCCCCTCAAGCAGGACGTCGTCACGAATGGGTCGACGGCGAGGATGCGGGACGGGCATATCGTCGAGAACAAATACTATATGCCCGCAAAAAGTAACATGTTTTAAATGATTGGATTGTGATAACTAAAATTCTATATATATATATATGCAAATTCTAACAATTTGACATTAATTTAATTCATCTAACTAAAACTAATTCTAAAATTTCCTGATTATATAACTAACATTTCCATAACAATTCTAATATTTATATAACTAAAAAACAGAAAAATTGCTAACATTTCTATAAATATTTCTATAACTAAAAAACAGAAAACATTTATAACATTTCTATAAAACTAACATTTCTAATATTTATATAACTAGAAAACAGAATAATTTCTAACATTTTTATAACTAAAAAACAGAAAAACTTATAACAAACAAACTAGTGTGTGTGTGTGTGTGTGTGTGTAATGTGTGTGTGAGTGGACATGGCGGCCGGGGCGAGCTCACCGGCGAGGCGACGACGGGCCGGCG
>NC_041389.1:22066657-22085989 GCF_002162155.2 Triticum dicoccoides | reverse complement strand
TTAGTATCGGTTGGAGCCACCAACCGGTACTAAAGGTCTGTTTTGGCCAGGCCAAGCGGCGGAAAGCGCACCCCCTTTAGTACCGGGTCGTGGCACCAACCGGTACTAAAGGGGGGTCTTTAGTACCGGTTGGAGCCACGACCCGGTACTAAAGGGGGTGCGCTGGCTCCAGGCAGTGCGCAAGTTTAGTCCCACCTCGCTAGTCGAAGGGCTACCGCACTGGTTTATAAGCCCCAGTGCGGTAGCTCTCTCGAGCTCCTCTCCTTACCTGGCCTACTGGCCTACCTGTCCTCTTCGTCTAGTGGGCCTGCTGGGCCTTTGCGGGCCTGCATCCTGGCCCAACAAAAGGTTGTGTTGCTAGTCGTATGCAGGCCGCTTTGGCCCAGTAGGCGGGCTTTTTTTTCTTAATTTTTTTCGTTTTATTTATTTTTGTTTTATTTATTTTTGAGTTGTTTTTTGCTGTATTTAGAGTTTCTTTGTGAATATTTTTGCTTTCGGTACAAAAAATTACAAACTTTCTTTTAGTGCCGGTAGTTTTCAAATTTGAATAGTTTAAATTTTGAATTATTTGAAATTTGTGTGAATCACTAGTTTGTGAATAACTTAACTTTGAAAAAAGTTTTTTCAGTGATTCTTTTTTCTTATGTTTAATATTAATGTGTTTTATCATTATATTCAATTTGGTAATGCTTAGGTTATTTAAAAAATGAAATGCCTTTGTAACAGTTCAGTTTTCGTCGGAAACCCTGATACTTCGAAAGAGATTGTCCATTTTATACACGAAGTGCATCCAGTTTTTGCCGTAACCCTCTCTACTTTCTTGCACATGCTATTTGTATGAAATTATGATACCATGCCAACTTTCAACCTTTTCTGAGTTTATTTGAAATGCTTTTCAATTTCAGGGTCATTTAGCTAGAAAAAATCAGTAAATGCATGAAAAGAATTTGTTTGCACATAAAATTTCTTCGTGTTTCAAATGCCAAAACACATAACTACCCTAACTATTACAGACATTCCCTCCTGGGTGTCAAACACCGAAGAAAGTGATGATAGTGAAGCCGATCACATCCCAGATCTTTCGGTGTGAAACTTTTTCTTCGCGTGTGTCCCTTTGCGCCGTAACCATGGAAAATCTTCATCATTTAACAGGATGCTCATGTCAATATTCACTGTGAATGGAGCAATTTCATCAAACTTTTCATAATCTTCTGACATGTCTGTCTTGTCATCCACTCCCACGATGTTTCTTTTTCCTGAAAGAACTATGTGGCGCTTTGGCTCGTCGTATGATCCATTATCTTCCTTATCTTTTCTTTTTCTCGGCCTGGAAGACATGTCTTTCACATAAAAAAACCTGCGCCACATCATTGGATAGGACGAATGGTTCATCTGCATACGCAAGATTGTTGAGATCCACTGTTGTCATTCCGTACTGCGGGTCTTCCATTACCCCGCCTCGTGTCATATTAACCCATTTGCACCGAAACAAAGGGACCTTCAAATCACCTGATCCATAGTTAAGTTCCCATATGTCCTCTATGTAACCATAATATGTTGCCTCTCCCGTGTTGGTTGTTGCATCAAAGCGGACACCACGGTTTTGGTTGGTGCTCTTCTTATCTTGGGCGATCGTGTAAAATGTATTCCCATTTATCTGGTACCCTTTGAAAGTCATTATATTCGAAGATGGTAACTGGGACAGCGAGTACAGGTCATTTTGAATATCGCCATCATTCAGGGCACGTTTCTGCAACCAACCGGCAAAAGTCCTCGTTTGTTCGCGTGTAATCCAGTCGTCAGACTTCTCCGGGTGTTTGGACTGTAGAAAATTCTTGTGTTCCTCCATATACGGAGCCACCAAGGCGGAATTCTGTAGAACTGTGTAGTGTGCTTCAGTGAGAGAATGCCCGTCCATACATATTATTTGATGCCCTCCTAGCATGCCTTTTCCTTCCAGTCTGCCCTTATGCTGCGATTCAGGAACACCAATCGGCTTAAGGTCAGGAATGAAGTCAATACAAAACTCAATGACCACCTCATTTTCATGGCCCTTCGAGATGCTTCCTTCTATCCTAGCACGGTTATGAACATATTTCTTCAAGACTCCCATGAACCTTTCAAAGGGGAACATATTGTGTAGAAATACAGGACCCAAAACGTTAATCTCTTCGCAAAGGTGAACTAGGACGTGCGTCATGATGTTGAAGAAGGATGGTGGGAACACCAACTCGAAACTGACAAGACATTGCACCAAATCATTCTGTAACCTTGGTATGATTTCTGGATCGATTACCTTCTGAGGATTGCATTGAGGAATGCACATAGCTTCACAATGGCTAATCGAACGTTTTTCGGTAGAAGCCCCCTCAGTGCAACCGGAAGGAGTTGCATCATAATCACGTGGCAGTCATGAGACTTTAGGTTCTGGAACTTTTTCTCTGCCATATTTATTATTCCCTTTATATTCGACGAGAAGCCAGACGGTACCTTCATGCTGAGCAGGCATTCGAAGAAGATTTACTTCTCTTCTTTGGTAAGATCGTAGCTGGCCTGACCCTGATGTATGTCGTCTTTTCCGTGCATACGTTGCTTGTCCTCCCGTGCCTCTGGTGTATCTTTTGTCTTCCCATACACGCCCAAAATACCAAGCATGGTCACGCAAAGATTCTTCGTCACCTGCATCACGTCGATTGCGGAGCGGACCTCTAGGTCTTTCCAATATGGCAGGTCCCAAAATATAGATTTCTTATTCCACATGGGTGTGCGTCCGTCAGCGTCCTTCGGAACAGGTTTTCCGCCAGGACCCTTTCCAAAGATTACCTCCAAATCCTTTACCATATCATGTACATTAGCACCAGTACGGTAGCGAGGCTTCGTCCGGTGATCCGCCTCACCTTTGAAATGCTTGCCTTTCTTTCTTACGGGATGCCTTGTCGGAAGAAATCGACGATGTCCCAGGTACACATTCTTCCTACAACTACCCAAATATATACTGTCGGTATCATCCAAACAGTGCATGCATCCGCGGTATCCCTTGTTTGTCTGTCCTGAAAGGTTACTGAGAGCAGGCCAATCATTGATGGTCACGAACAGCAACGCCTTTAGGTCAAATTCTTCCTGTCCGCGCTCATCCCACGCACGTACACCTGTTCCATTCCACAGCTATAATAGTTCTTCAACTAATGGCCTTAGGTACACATCAATGTCGTTGCCGGGTTGCTTAAGGCCTTGGATGAGCACTGGCATCATAATGAACTTCTGCTTCATGCACAACCAAGGAGGAAGGTTATACAAACATAGAGTCACAGGCCACGTGCTATGGTTGCTGCTCTGCTCCCCAAAAGGATTAATGCCATCTGCGCTTAGACCAAACCATACGTTCCTTGGGTCACCTGCAAACTCCTCCTAGTACTTTCTCTCGATTTTTCTCCACTGCGAACCGTCAGCGGGTACTCTCAACTTTCCGTCTTTCTTACGATCTTCTGCGTGCCACCGCATCGCCTTTGCATGCTCTTTGTTTTGGAACAAATGTTTCAATCGTGGTATTATAGGAGCGTACCACATCACCTTGGCAGGAATCTTCTTCCTGGGGCGCTCACCCTCGACATCACCAGGGTCATCGCGACTGATCTTATAATGCAATGCACCGCATACCGGGCAAGCGTTCAAATCCTCGTACTCACCGCGGTAGAGGATGCAGTCATTAGGGTATGCATGTATCTTTTGCACCTCTAACCCTAGAGGGCAGAAAACCTTCTTTGCTTCATACGTACTCTCGGGCAATTCGTTGTCCTTTGGAAGCATATTCTTTATCATTACCAACAACTTTCCAAATCCCTTGTCAGATACACCATTCTCTGCCTTCCATTGCAGCAATTCAAGTGTGGTGCCCAAATTTTTTTTGTCAGCTTCGCAATTCGGGTACAACAATTTCTTGTGATCCTCTAACATGCGCTGCAACTTCGTCCTCTCCAGATCACTTGCGCAGTTTCTCTTTGCATCGGCAATGGCCCGACCTAGATCATCAGCGGGCTCATCTGATGCCTCTTCTTCAGCTTCTTCACGCATTGCCGGCTCAGCTTCTTCCCCCATTGTTGTATCATCGTATTCAGGGAACCCATGGCCAGGATAGCCGTCGTCGTCCTCTTCTTCTTCATTGTCTTCCATCATAACCCCTATTTCTCCGTGCTTGGTCCAAACATTATAGTGGGGCATGAAACCGGACTTAAATAGGTGGATGTGAATGGATTTTTCTGTAGAGTAATTGTGACCATTCTTACAGCCAGCACATGGACAAGGCATAAAACCATCCGCCCGCTTGTTTGCCTCAGCGGCCCGCAGAAAAGTATGCACGCCATTAATGAACTCGGGAGAGCATCGGTTATCATACATCCATTGTCGGCTCATCTTCATTACACAACACCAAATAGACCAAATTAATACAAGTTCATACATAAAGTTCATACATAAAGTTCATATACAGCACTTAATTAAATGCAACATACAAATAACTCTCTAGCTAAAGAATTTAAATGCAACAACAAATGCGATGAAGATCGCAACTAAGGTAACAATTGATCCAACAGCATAATGATACCAAGCCACACTATCAATGGCATATTTTCTAATCTTTCTAATCTTCAACCTCATTTTCTCCATCTTGATCTTGTGATCATCGACGACATCGGCAACATGCAACTCCAATTCCATCTTCTCCCCCTCAATTCTTTTCAATTTTTCTTTCAAATACTTGTTTTCTCTTTCAACTAAATTTAACCTCTCGACAATAGGGTCGGTTGGAATTTCCGGTTCACATACCTCCTAGATAAAAATATCTATGTCAACTTGATGGGCATAATTTGTCATAAACACGAAATGCAACAACTAGTTTTAAAAGAGAATATACCACATCCGAATCATAACAAGGACGAGGGCCGACGGGGACGGATATCAAAACCATGGCACTATGTATAACAAACAACGTACGGGTAAGATAATTATACGAGTAACTATATATCCAAATCACACAAACATCAATTTGGTAATGTAAAACATTCATGAACAAGAGCCTCACCACAAGGTGGTGCCGGCGACAGGCGGTGCGGGCGATCGACGGTGGTTACAACGGAGATTTAGAAGGCACTAAGTAAACCACACCTACATATGCAAACTAAGTGTTATTTTTGACCTCAAATTGCATATAAATCAAATACTAGCAAATATAATTCCTACCAAATTAATCACTATACAAAGCATTGCAATAGCTAATCTAGCAATGAGAGTTGAAAGGACAAAGTTGCTTACCTTTGTGATCATTTGAATGGATGGGGGCCTTCAAATCTTGACAAATTTTCGGCAAAATTTGTGAGGAGCTCGAGGGGAAAGGGGAAGAACAGAGGAGAAGTGAGGGGAAAGGGGAAGAACAGAGTGGCTCCGGTGGACGAAGGGTTTATGTACGTCGACCTTTAGTACTGGTTCGTTCCACGAACCGGTACTAAAGGTGCTGGACGAGCCCCAGACTGACAACACCCTGCCAACACCCTCTTTAGTACCGGTTCGTGGCACGAACCGATACTAAAGGTTCGCCACGAACCGGTACTAATGAGAACGTCCGGCTAGCCGTTGGAACCGGCACTAATGGACACATTAGTGCCCGCTCAAAACCAAACCGGCACTAATGTGTCTCATATTAGGTGCTTTTTCTACTAGTGTAGCCTCCACCGTGCAAATGAATGATTGAAACCGAAGGAAGGATATCCATGCGGATGACTTACAGGGGATGATAAGGCACGAGAATCGCCTCCTTGTCCTTATTGGCGAGCATGAAATTGACGAGGTAGTCCCTCGCGTATTCACAGTGCTTTGCGCAGACTGCCAAGAAACCCTCGTGCATGAAGTAAGGGTCAGCGACACAGATATAAGGTATCTGCTCAACCCCGATGAGGTAGTTCATGTGCAAGGCGTAAAGGCGGACGAACGTAAAATCCAGCTTCTTCAAGTGAAACATGTCCAAGATGTAATCGAATCGAAGGAAGAACTTCTCCGCGGGGAATGTGTCGAAGTACGACAATTGCCGCGGCACGTTAACCACGTAGAGTGGGTATCCTAGATTTCTCGCGGCGATGAGGCCTTTCTCTATCCGCAGCACATCATCATGAAGTCTGCTTACATCGCCGAATCTAGCCCCTATCGCTGCTTTAGGTAGGATTGGTTCACCGGGGATATGCCATTTTGCCGCACCGGGGATATCTATATGGTCTTGAACCCGAGGCTCCTGAGGCGGCTGGATCATAGAAGCATCTTTGTTGCCTTTCCTCGTTCTCTTCCTAGACTTCTTTGCTACCGGAAGGTCATCCATAATACGTTCAGACTCCGGAGGCGGCAATTGAGGCACCGACTCATGACGCTCAAACCCTAAGTAGGCGCCAGTATTGACATACTGTTGAGTGTCATCGTCATCCTCATCCTCATCTATGGCGATGTCACCAGCGACTAATGGAGCCTCTTCCTCACCCCGTCCGCTATCACCTAGTACGACAGCCGACGCTAATTGGGTAGGTGGGGTGTTGATGTTCATACCTAACTACGTGCTCATGGCTATGCTCCCGGACGCCTCCAAACAAAGTAGACTCTTTGGCCACAACATGACCCACCCATTGCAATCACCAAGCCGCCGTGGGGTCTCGTCGTCATCCCCCCTAGTACCAGAGGAGCCAAATTCTCGTGGCCCGGTTTGACACTAGCCATGGAAACCTTAAAGACGTCCGGGGGGATCGGCTGGCTGTGGAACAATGGTTGCTTCGGCTCCATTATCGTCGCCTTCCCCACGTCCACCTTCTGGTCACCGATAGTGTACAATATGGTGCACGGGGTTACATCGGCCTGCAAAGAAATGTCTGCGACGTGAGACATCCGAAAGGCAACAAAAATAGGAGATTATACATTTATTGAAGAGGGCCGGTGTGACAGATACCGTGAGGGCGTCGAGCTCAGCCAAAGACGAAGCACCGCCGAGCACGTCTGGTGCCAAAGCAGGTGCGGGAGCAGGTCCAGCTGTAGGTGCTGGTGCAACGCTAGTCGAGCTGCTCCAGAAGAAGCCAGCAAGGGGAAAGTCTGCTGCATTTTTTCTGGATTTTGCCTGCTCCAAATCAATACGACCGGAACCAAGACAGTAGACATATCTACAACCACCTGTTTTGCGGTAGCTACTACTGTTGCGACTGTCTCAGATGATTTCTTCTCAAGCGCAATCTCAACCTTCTTGTCGATGTTTTCTTCAGTTAACCTCCATCTTTCCTTTCTCTCCTCCGTGGTCTCACGGTAGTACTTCTTCCACGTGGCGCCGTCTCAGACACTGTGCACGCGTCCATACGATGGTCGAGTCTCCACCGGCAGTCCTTTCAATATGTTCAACACCCGGTTGAATGGAGTGTCCCACTTGGGCCTCGCCAGCGCCTTAGACGGTGATTCGCTCTCGGTCGCAATCCTGTGCTGCTCTCTCTGCAAAAGGCACAAGGATCATTTACAAATATGACTAACATGCAGTCAAATTGATCAGAAACTAAAATTACCAGCAGTCTCATGAACTCCGTTGTGACCGCGTTCATTTCGAAAACCTTCTTCACTGGGTCCCAACGATGTCGGGCCCTGAGGACGCCACGCTCCTGCAGGACATTGAATTCCGCCAAGGGGTCTGGGATGCCCAGACTCTCACGTTCCGCATCCTCCTTGGCCCATATGGACCTCTTCCCGCCGTAACCACGACTTCCGAGGTGGTGGTACCCCATGTTCCTCTGTTGAAGCCCCTTCATGTACTTCAACTTTTTTGGGCATCTTCGGCCTCGCAAGCCGCCTTGAATATTTCAAAGTGCTCTTCCGTGATTGTCGGATTATCCTTTACAATCTCGGAGTAGGGTTCCTTTTTGTTGACGATCCGATGTTTCACCCTTGCTTTCCAGGCAGCCAACGCGTTGCTAATCTTGGTCATGGTGTGTTTGTTTATCTTCTTCATTGTCGGGTCCTTATCTGGATCTTTATAATCCTTTTCATTCCGGCCCGGGAACAAGAATATCTGGTGTAGCTTCTTTACGAGGGAGGGCCTCATATTATCTATCTTCTTTAATTTCTCATCATTGATGGTGGCGGTTGTCCATACGATGCAGCCTATTTGATTGTCGTACCACGCGTGCGCTTCCGCGGGCGCGTTTGGCTCAAAATTGCCGCCGTCCACCTCCGTGACCACCAGTCTAGTAGTCCCGAGCTTGCTAGGAAGCCGTTATCTCTTTTCTTTCGGTTCTATACCGGCTCCGCTAGTCTCGGCGCTGGTCTCAGTCTCAGCGCCGGTCTCGATGCCGGTCTCAATGTCGGTCTCAGTCTTCAATGTGACAAGTGGACCCAGCAACTTGAACCGTTGATCGTCGGCTTCCCTCAAAAATTCCTCTGCCGCCAGGTAGACGTTGTCGCAGTGACCAAAACCCTGTCCTTCATCTTTGCTAGCCATGTTTCCTACAATTAAATCTAGTCAATTAATTCTAGACCTAATAAAATGAATAATGACATAAAAAGGCCTATGATTTGCAGGAACATTGACTCCTTCCCGGTGCAGCAAATCCTAGGCACTCGATATATCATAGTTTGTAGCACAAGTCATGCCGAAATTCACGGAAAATTTCGGCATGACTTTTGCTAAAAAGTGGACAAATCAAGAAGTGGTGGCCGGGGGGACGGAAACTGCTGGTTAAGTGAAACATAACACTAGCGCGTTACTGAAAATGCGCTATAGCTAAGTTAGTTATAGCGCGTTTCCGTAAACGCGCTACTGCTATGCCTTCCTCCTTTTCCCCTTTTTCATTTATTTTTCTTTACATTTTATTTTTTTCCTTTCTCCTTTGTCTATTTATTTCATTTTCATTTACTTTTCTATTTGTTTTTCATTTTATTTTCTTTTTGTTAGCAGTAGCACCTTACACCTAAACGCGCTGCTACAACAATCGCTACTACTGTATGTAGCCTATCGGCTTAGTGGTGGGAATTTTAGTAGTAGCTCTTTTACAATGAGACACGCTACTTCTATATATGTATCTGCAGCGCGCTTTTTCTGCACGCACTACTGCTGTGTAGCAGTAGCGCGTTTTTTAACAAGCGCTACTGCTAAAGTTTTGTGTATAAGGTTTTCCCTAGTAGTGCAGAAAAGGCCTCTAGATTGGATCTCGAACTTGCGGCAGTGGAAACTCTGATCTCTCGACTTCCCTAGGGTCTCTACAATATTAGAGTATTCATAGAGCTGAGAGGCAGTGGAGGGGGTGCCTGTGGGCCCCACTACTCACCAAGGCACGCCAGGGACCTCTAGCACACCCTAGTGCCTAGTGGGCCCCTCTGGTGCACCTCTTGGGCCTCATGGGTGTCTTCTGGGTAGAAAAAATTCTACAAAATATTTTGCTACATTTGGACTTCGTTTCATATGGATATTCTGTGAAGTAAAAAACAAACAAAAAACATCAACTGGCACCAGGCACTATGTCAATAGGTAAGTCCCAAAAAATGATATAAAGTTGCTATAAAATGAATATAAAGCATCCAAAAATGTTAATATAACAACATGCAACAATCAAAAAATATAGATACGCTGGAGACGTATCAAGCACCACACAGTTCATGTTGGCTCACTTACCAGCTCCCAGCACACATGCCAACACACGAAAAGGCTCGGGAATTCGACCATGCCATCTCGGCCGTGGTCATGCCAGCACACTTGCTAGTATACAAAAAATGGATGGCGCTCGCCACAATAGATCACTCCTCATTGAACTTGACCATGTCGGACTGCATCTTCAAGAACCATGGCCTCTTCCTCGGCGACACAATGTTGAGGTCCACCTTCATTATCTCCACCTGCATCATCATGCTCGCAAGCCCCACTTCTTTCGCCTTGGTCTTTGCATTGGCGGCCTCAATCTCGAGCATCTTGGCTTGCTTCGCCGCCTCCATCACAAGCATCTTGGTTTTCTTCTCCGCGTCCATCTCTAGCCTCCTCCTTTGGATCTCCATGAAGGCGTTCATTTGCTCTTCATTGTCTTGTCGGCGCTTCTCCTCCCTTGAGTCCTTTTTGCTCATCATGTCCTCCACGGTCACAAGCAAGGCGATCAACGCCGGATCCCGCTTCTCCTCCTTCTTGGAGTTGGTCTTCCCCCACGGCCGTGGCTTTTCGCCCTCCCCAACCTCCTCCATGGATTCCCCCCCCCCCATGCGCCAAGAGGGCGGCATATTGTGCCTTGAACTTCTCCTCCCCGTTGATAACCATCTAACAATGGGAGAGGTTGAAGGATTTGCTGTCATGTTGGGCCTTGAATGCCTCCAAAGCTTAGAATGCCTACATATGAATACCATGCGAGCATATGAGCAAAATGGATATGGAAATGGACATGCAAGCATAATGGTAATGGAAACAAAGAGGGGCGCATATACCATATCTTGCATGCCGATGCCGCTCATGGGGTGTGCTTTGATGCTCTCAAGGATGTGATACGTCTCCAAAGTATCTATAATTTTTTATTGTTCCATGCTATTATATTACCTGTTTTGGATGTTTATGGGCTTTACTATACACTTTTATATCATTTTTGGGACTAACCTATTAACCGGAGGCCCAGCCCAAATTGTTGTTTTTTTGCCTATTTCAGTATTTCGCAGAAAAGGAATATCAAACAGAGTCCAAATGGAATGAAACCTTTGGGAGAGTTATTTTTGGAACAAATGCAATCCAGGAGACTTGGAGTGGACTTCAAGAAGCAAACGAGGAAGCCACGAGGCAGGAGGGCGCGCCCCAGGGGGGTGGGCACGCCCCCCACCCTCATGGGCCCCCCATGGCTCCCCTGACCGACTTCTTTCACCTATATATACTTGCATACCCTGAAAACATCCAAGAGCACCACGAAACCATGTTTCCACCGCCGCAACCTTCTGTACTCGTGAGATCCCATCTTGGAGCCTTTTCTGGCACTCTGCCGGAGGGGAATCGGTCATGGGGGGCTTCTACATCAACGCCAAAGCCTCTCCGATGAAGTGTGAGTAGTTTCCCACAGACCTTCGGGTCCATAGTTATTAGCCAGATGGCTTCTTCTCTCTCTTTGAATCTCAATACAATGTTCACCTCGATCTTCTTGGAGATCTATTCGATGTAAATCTTTTTGCGGTGTGTTTGTCGAGATCCAATGAATTGTGGGTTTATGATCAAGTTTATCTATGAGAAATATTTGAATCTCCTCTGAATTCTTTTCTGTACGATTGGTTATCTTTGCAAGTCTCTTCGAATTATCAGTTTGGTTTGGCCTACTAGATTGATCTTTCTTGCAATGGGAGAAGTTCTTAGCTTTGGGTTCAATCTTGTGGTGTCCTTTCCCAGTGACAGCAGGGGCAGAAAGGCACGTATTGTATTGTTGCCATCAAGGATAAAAAGATGGGGTTTATATCATATTGCTTGAGTTTATCCCTCTACATCATGTCATCTTGCCTAATGCGTTACTCTATTCTTATGAACTTAATACTCTAGATGCATGCTGGATAGCGGTCGATGTGTGGAGTAATAGTAGTAGAGGCAGAATCGTTTCGATCTACTTGTCGTGGACGTGATGCCTATATACATGATCATGCCTAGATATTCTCATAACTATGCACTTTTCTATCAATTGCTCGACAGTAAGTTGTTCACCCACCGTAATACTTATGCTATCTTGAGAGAAGCCATTAGTGAAACCTATGGGCCCCGGGTCTATTTTCCATCATATAAGTTTCCGATCTACTTTATTTTGCAATCTTTACTTTTCAATCTATATCATAAAATACCAAAAATATTTATCTTATTATTAACTCTATCAGATCTCACTTTTGCAAGTGGCCGTGAAGGGATTGACAACCCCTTTATCGCATTGGTTGCGAGGTTCTTATTTGTTTGTGTAGGTACGAGGTACTTGTGTGTAGCCTCCTACTGGGTTGATACCTTGCTTCTCAAAACTGAGGGAAATACTTACGCTACTTTGTTGCATCACCCTTTCCTCTTTAAGGGAAAACCAACGCAGTGCTCAAGAGGTAGCAAGAAGGATTTCTGGCGCCATTGCCGGGGAGGTCTTTGCTCAAGTCAAGACATACCAAGTACCCATCACAAACTCTTCTCCCTCGCATTACATTATTTGCCATTTGCCTCTCGTTTTCCTCTCCCCGCTTCACCCTTGCCGTTTTATTCGCCCTCTCTTTTCTTCTCCTCTTTACCGTTTGCCTTCCCTTTGCCATGGCCGAATCAAAAAGGGGTAAGGGTTCTCTCCTGATTTTTACTTTGGATAGTCCCTCTGTCCTCTCTAAGCTCATAAATAATGATGCTATGGAAAGACTTACCTGAGTTATCAATGAGAATTTGAATAATTTTGATGAAAATGACTCCGGAATTTTTCGTTATTTCCTTGATGAGTCTTTAAAAGATGCTTGGGATGGGCTATTAAGGATTCGAGCTAGCTATGTGCCACAATATCAAATTGATATATACCTAAAAAGCTTTTATGTTGGCTTACCCTCTTCGTTCAAGCAAGTTTTAGATTCTATTTTTGAAGAAGGTTTTCTTGAGGGGGATGCTATAGATACCTATGAAAAAATGAAAACTATATTTGGGCATCCCATGAGTGATAAGGTTGAATCCACCTCTCTATTATGCTTTTATCAAAACAAAATTATCAAAGAGATGAAGGCTAGCTTAGATGCAAATTTCCGTAGCGTGCTTAATCTTTCTTCCACCATTAATGGTAATGTGCTTTCCCAAAATAGAAGGATAAATGCTATAGATAACAAATTTTCTCTTTTGTTTCCCAATACCAAAGAGGGCAATACATAGATCTATTATTCTTGCTTTTATGCCTAGCTAGGGGCGTTAAACAATAGCGCTTATTGGGAGGCAACCCAATTTTATTTTTGTTCCTTACTTTTTGTCCTGTTTAGTATTAAATAATTCATATAGATTCTGTTTAGATGTGGCTTTATGTTTTAGTTAGTGTTTGTGCCAAGTAGAACCTATAGGATCATCTTGGGTGATAGTTAATTTGATCTTGCTGAAAAATAGAAACTTTTGAGCGCACGAGAATAATTTTAATAAATCACAGAAACGTGCTTTTTAGTTAATTCATTTTGCAGTACATTAATAGACAAATTGCCTAGTACTTCCTATTTTTGTAGGATTTTTAGAGTTCCAGAAGTATTCGAAAGTGATTACTACAGACTGTTCTGTTTTTGACAGATTCTGTTTTCGTGTGTTGTTTGCTTATTTTGATGAATCTATGGCTAGTATCGGGGGGTATGAACCATAGATAAGTTGGAATACAGTAGGTTTAACACCAATATAAATAAAGAATGAGTTCATTACAGTACCTTAAAGTGGTGGTTTGCTTTCTTGCACTGACGAAGCTTATGAGATTTTCTGTTGAGTTTTGCGTTGTGAAGTTTTCAAGTTTTGGGTAAAAGATTTGATGGACTATGGAATAAGGAGTGGCAAGAGCCTAAGCTTGGGGATGCCCAAGGCACCCCAAGGTAAATTCAAGGAAAACCAAAAGCCTAAGCTTGGGGATGCCCTGGAAGGCATCCCCTCTTTCGTCTTCGTCTATCGGTAACTTTACTTGGAGCTATATTTTTATTCACCACATGATATGTGTTTTGCTTGGAGCGTCTTGTATGATATGAGTCTTTGCTTTTTAGTTTACCACAATCATCCTTGATGTACACACCTTTTGGGAGAGACACACATGAATCGGAATTTATTAGAATACTCTATGTGCTTCACTTATATCTTTTGAGCTAGATATTTTGCTCTAGTGCTTCACTTATATCTTTTTAGAGCACGGTGGTGGTTTTATTTTTTAGAAATTATTGATCTCTCATGCTTCACTTATATTATTTTGAGAGTCTTTTAGAACAGCATGGTATTTTCTATGGTTATAAAATTGGTCCTAATATGATGGGCATCCAAAGTTGGGTATAATAAAAACTATCATATAGAGTGCATTGAATACTATGATAAAATTGATACTTGATAATTGTTTTGAGATATAAAGGTGGTAATGTTAGAGTCATGTTAGTTGGGTAATTATGAAATTGAGAAATACTTGCGTTAAAGTTTTCAAGTCCCATAGCATGCACGTATGGTAAATGTTGTGTGACAAATTTGTAGCATGGGGTGCTCTTTTGATTGCCTTCCTTATGAGTGGACGTCGGGATCGCATGATGGTTAACTCCTACCAACCCTTCCCCTAGGAGCTCGCGTAGTAGTACTTTGCTTCGAGGGCTAAAAAACTTTTGCAATAAGTATATGAGTTCTTTATGACCAATGTGAGTCCATGGATTGTACGCACTCTTACCCTTCCATCATTGCTAGCCTCTACGGTATCGTGCATTGCCCTTTCTCACCTTGAGAGTTGGTGCAAACTTTGCTGGTGCATCCAAACCCCGTGATACGATACGCTCTATCACACATAAACCTCCTTATATATTCCTCAAAACAGCCACCATACCTACCTATTATGGCATTTCCATAGCCATTCTGAGATATATTGCCATGCAACTTTCCACCATTCCGTTTATTATGACACGCTCCATCATTGCCATATTGCTTTTGCATGATCATGTAGTTGACATCGTATTCGTGGCAAGGCCACCTTTATAATTCTTTCATACATGTCGCTCTTGATTCATTGCATATCCCGGTACACCGCTGGAGGCATTCGCATAGAGTCATATTTTATTCTAAATATTGAGTTGTAATTCTTGAGTTGTAAATCAATAAAAGTGTGATGATCTTCATTATTATAGCATTGTCGCAAGTGACGAAAGGATGATGGAGACTATGATTCCCCCACAAGTCGGGATGAGACTCCGGACTTTATGAAAAATAAAAGAGGCCAAAGAAGCCCACCAAAATTAAAAAAATGAGAGAAAAAGAGAGAAGGGACAATGTTACTATCCTTTTCCCACACTTGTGCTTCAAAGTAGCACCATGATCTTCATAATAGAGAGTCTCCTATGTTGTCACTTTCATATACTAGTGGGAATTTTTCATTATAGAACTTGGCTTGTATATTTCAATGATGGGCTTCCACAAAATGCCCTAGGTCTTCGTGAGCAAGCAAGTTGGATGCACACCCACTTAGTTTATTTTGTTGAGCTTTCATACATTTATAGCTCTAGTGCATCTGTTGCATGGCAATCCCTACTCACTACTAGGAAAAGGGCTATAGATGATATGGCCACTAATGGCGCACCAGACACATGGTGTGCTACTAGTATATAGTAGTGGCGCACCATGTGCTGGTGCGCCATTAGTGTGAAAGACACTAATGGCGCACCAGACACATGGTGCGCCACTAGTAACATTTTTTTCAAAAATACTAATGGCGCACCAGGACACAGTGCGCCATTACTAGTTTTAAATAGTGGTGGCACCAGCCACAGAGATTCCGGGCAGGTGCGGGACCACCTTCTCTTGCGTGGTGTCATGGATGGCTATCGGTGGCAAGGTGATGAAGATGACTATGAAGTCATCCATGGGGGCCGGGCAAGAAATGAGGAAGGACAGCAAGACAACCACCACGGCTTGGGCGGGCGAGAAGACGAAGAATCTCCAGGACATGATCACGACGGTGATGCTATACACAGTCATCATGTAGAAGATGCAGCACATGATGATGAGGAAGATGCCGGAGCAAACGAAGGGCATGATCATGAAGATGAAGATGCCGGAGCAGACGACAATGGACCATCGATGGGCTGGGTGCAGGACCCTCATATTCAAGAGCTGCTTCTCAAGCAGATGGATAATGCAAGAGCTGCCGCCCGAGAGAAAGCCAAGCTGGATCAACTGGAGATAGACGCAGTTACTCCATTGTATGAAGGGTTTAGGCCCGAGGATACCCGCCTGAAAGTAACGCTCATGGCTCTGGAGATGAAGGTAAAACACAAAATGACCGACGCATGCTTCGACGAGAACATGTCATTCTGGCACGAACGTCTTCCCAAGGGGAACAAGTGCCCGACCAGTTTCGAGGAGGTGAAGAAAATCATGTGTCCTCTGGATTTACCACATATGAAATACCATGTGTGCATGAACAATTGCATCATTTATCAGGACGAGAACGCGGAGTCTACCATATGTCCGGTGTGCGGCGTCACTCAATATAAGAAGAGGAAGAGAGCTCCTCGAAAAGTGGTGTGGTACTTTCTGATCACTCCTCGTCTGCAACGGTATTTCGCAGATCCTAAGGTAGCAAAGCTCCTGCGTTGGCACGCGGATAGGGAGGAGAAGAAGCGAGAATATGACGCAAATGATCCGGAGATAAATAAAAAAGACAAGATGCTGAGTCACCCTAAGGATGGGAGCCAGTGGCAAGCGTTGAACTTCAAACACCCAGAATTTGGGAAGGATCCAAGGAACATCATGCTGGGCGCGAGCACCGATGGAGTCAATCCGTTTAGCAGCCAGAGAAGCACACATAGCACCTGGCCTGTGTTTGTGTGGATGTACAACCTTCCCCCCTGGCTGTGCATGAAGATGAAGTACATTCACATGAGTATGCTAATTGAAGGGCTGAAACAACCAGGGAGAGACATCAATCTGTATCTGGGGCAGCTGAAAGAGGAGCTAGACACGCTGTGGAAAATGCCAGCCAATACATGGGACGCCGCAGAGAAAGAATAATTCCCTATGAGAGCCGCACTGCTCACGACGGTGCACGACTATCTCGGTTATGGATATCTCGCGGGGCAGGTGGTCCACGGATTTTCTGGATGCGTCAGGTGCATGGATGACACAACGTATCACTAGCTAGACAGAGATCCTGGTTCTTCAAAAACCGTGTTCATGGGACATCGAAGGTGGTTTCGCGATGATGACCCGTGGAGGAAACGCAAGGATCTGTTTGATGGTGAAACCGAACCCCGAAGACGCCCGCGTACGAGGAGCGGCGAGGAAATAGACGAGCTATTGAAAAATTGGAAAGATTGTCCACTGTCGGGAAAGAAGCAAAAGGCGCCAGAGCCGGGAAAGAAGCGAAAGGCACCAGAGCCGCTGCTAAATGTATGGAAAATGAGGTTTGTTTTCTGGGACTTGCCGTACTGGAAGATCCACCGTGTGCCTCACAGCCTTGATGCCATGCATATCACGAAGAACGTGTGCGAGAGTATGCTTGGTACCCTGCTCAACATGCCGGAGAGGACCAAAGAAGATCCACCGGGAGGAGCTTCACGCTAATGATGATGATGATGAGGCGAAGTAGGACACGGAAATTCGTCGCAAAGGCAAAAAGGCCAAGAAGACCGGAAATGACTTCCCTCCCGCGTGCTTCACTCTAAGTCAGGAGGAGATCGATCAGTTTTTCACCTGCCTCGTAGGAGTAAATCTTCCTTACGGTTACGCGGGGAAGATAAGCAGATACCTAGATTCAGCAAAGCAGGAGTTCAGCGGGATGAAGTCTCACGACTGTCACGTGCTGATGACGCAGATACTTCCAGTTGCAATCCGTGGGATCATGGACGCACACGTCCGTGAAACGCTATTTGGCCTATGCAACTTTTTCGACGTCATCTCTCGGAAGTCGGTTGGCGTGAGGCAACTCAAAAGGCTACATGAAGCGATTGTGGTGATACTACGCGAGCTTGAGATGTACTTCCCGCCCGCATTCTTTGACATTATGGTGCATCTGCTAGTCCATATTGTGGAGGATATCATCCAACTCGGGCCGACGTTACTGCAGAGCATGATGCCGTTCGAAAGGATGAACGGTGTCATCAAAGGATACGTTCGCAACATGTCACGTCCAGAGGGAAGCATAGACCGGGGCTTTGTGACCGAAGAGTGCATCTCCTACTGCACGAATTATCTAGGCATCGAGAACCCCGTTGGTCTTCCTGTGAACAGGCACCTCGGCAGGCTCCCTAGATGGGGTCACCATGAGGGTCGCCGCGAAATGCATGTCGACTTCGAGGGTCGACTCGCCGACTTTGAAAGAGGAAACCTAGTTGCGCTACAACACATAGACGTGGTCGATCCTTGGGTGGTAGAGCACAAAACCTTTATTGAGAATACGTACAATGACCGAGGCCAACAGAGGACGGACGGAGATATAATCAAAGAGCACAACTCATGTTTCACGCGTTGCTTCAAGCAGAAGCTTCTGTGGTACCCTTTACATGAGGATTCTTCCGCGGAAGAACAACTCATATTCGCCTTGTCACAGGGCGCCGAGCACAACCTAATGACCTATGAGGCATACGATATCAACGGCTACACATTCTACACCGAGGGAAAGGACATGAAGAGTGATGGTTATCAGAACTCCGGGGTAACGATGGAATCCTACACCGGTAACGACAAGGACATATACTACGGAAGGATCGAGGAGATCTGGGAGCTGAGCTACGTTGGAGAGAAGGTCCCGATGTTCCGTGTTAGATGGGCCAAGAGCGTCATAAAACAAGACCGGTATTTAAACACCATGGTTATACACGAAGCCAAACCCAAGACCGCGGGCGCAAACATCACCGTGAAAAATGAGCCATGGGTACTGGCTTCCCAAGTGGACCAATGCTTCTTCATTACCGACCCGTCAAAGCCCAGTCATGTGGTCGTGAGGAGAGGCAAAAGGAAGATCATAAGAATGTATGGAGTCACCAATGAGCAAGACTTCGACAAGTACGGCGACCCGAAGATGAAACATGACGACGACGATGAAGTACCAGCATTCACCACAAGAAGAAGCAGGACCACCCTACCTAAAGGACGTCCGTTCAAGAGAAGAACTCCATTTACGAAAAATAAGGCACTACTGGAATCAGCTACTTTGCCATCTGCTAGCTCTTTGCCGTCAGCTAGCAGACGGCAAAGAAGCTCTTTGCCATCAGCTACCCGAAAGCAGACGGCAAAGAACTGGCAGATGGCAAAGAAAGCCTTTGCCATCAGCCTGTTCTTTGCCGTCCGCTAGCTGACCGCAAAGAATCTTTGCCGTCCGCTAGCATACGGCAAAGAGGGAGGGGGGCCCCACTGAGGAGCTGTTTAAAAAATACTTAACGTCCCCCCTCTTTGCCGTCTGCTAGCAGACGGCAAAGAGCAAAAAAGAGGACGGCAAAGAGGGCGGACGGCAAACATTCAACATATCTAACGGCGCGCCCCACCCCATCCTCTCTCTCTGTTTCTCTCCTGCTCCCACACGCGCGCCGCCGCCCCCAGCACTCGCCGCCGCCCGGTCCCCCCACCGCCCCGCCGCCCCACCGGCCCCCCGCCCCGTCGCCCCACCGGCCCCCCGCCCC
>NC_041389.1:22060214-22064958 GCF_002162155.2 Triticum dicoccoides | reverse complement strand
AGGCACCCCGACCCCGAGACCCCGACCCCGACCCCGACACGGCACCCCGACACCGACACGACACCCTGACCCCCGACACCTCCCGAAAAGGTGTTCTTTGGCCTTCCAGAGGCCGACGGGGTCATATATTTGCGAATTATTAGTTAGTTCATATATTTTTCGATTTTGTTATGAAAAACATCATATATAATTGTGTTGATCAGGTAGTTTTAAATGTGCAGTTGTTTATGCTGTACTTGATGATGATACACTTAAGTGATATACATATTATTATTCATGTCGGTACTTTTTTTCATGTTGTACTAATTTCGTCTATTCTTTGTCATGGCAGGTGTTGAAAGATGGTGGGCGCTGGTCGGGAGCGCGCCGAGGCCCCTTCTTCGTCGGCGCGTAGTGTGAGGTCTTCCATTCCACACGCACCTCTCCGCGGAGCGTTGCTGGACAGTATGGCGACACCGCTGGGCCCTTCTTCGCCGACCGCGGTGCCCTGCAGGGGACGAGGTAAGAAGAAGGGCCGAGGTGGAGCACGTGGTCGCGGGAGAGGAGGTTGGGTGACTCTTACAGGGCCTTCCTCGCCGCCGCCCCCAGCTGTTTCACCCGAGCACGTGACTGCTAGGGTGGACTCGTCTGAGGAGGAGGCTACACGAACTCCGGTCCACGAGCCTCCGGTCCACGGGTCTTTGGCCCACGAGCCTCGGGTCGACGGGCCTTCGGCCCACGAGAGTTGGGCCCACGAGACCCCGGAGGAGCACATGTCTGGATGGGGTACTTGGTCGGGTCAGCCTGAGGAGCCGAGTGGCCATGCTAATGATGGCGGGGAGCCGACTGATTTTGAGGAGGAGGGGGAGGAGGGGGGCAACGTCTACCAGCGTGGTGCTACACGGCTCCGGTCTGTGCTGGCGACCCGCGAGCAGAGGTGGTTGATTTTCCCTGATGGGGAGAGGTAAGTGCATTTAATCTTTTTGTACCTTCTGCATTCACGTTTCTTCAAATAACTAATGCGTTGGCCTTGTCATGCTGCAGGGGTTGGGACCACCATGAAAGTGTCCGCCGGCCCAACTCCGTCCTTGGAGTTCTGGTTCGGCAAAACTTTCCGGGGTTTGTCACGTTACCTGGTGAGGGTCGGCTTCCAGAGGCTGGATTGAGTTGGGATCACTACTTGGCTGCCCCGGCCCCGCCGGGTGAGATTATCGACGGTGTCTTGTGCAAGACGAGGGCAGACATGGTGATCAGAAAGTTCTGGGTAATTTCTCCTTTACACAATTAAAAAATTTCAACTAGCTAGTTATTAATTGTACTAATCAATATTGTCTCATTTGATTGCAGACATTCTACAGGTGTGAGGAGGGATACGAAGAGGAGGCGATAGATGTTATCCACAAGGAGTGCAAGCACCTACTTCAGAACTTACGGCATGAGGCTCGGGTGTAGTCTGTTCAAGACTACTACGCCGACCGTGGTATCAAGAAGTCCAAGCAGGAGTGCCGCGATAAGTTCTTGAGTAAGGAGCAGTACATGAAGGTAATTCTTAAGGCCTTGTACTTAATTCCTTCATTTAGTAATTCATAGCCGTAGCGCTGAAGTTTCTATTTGCTAACTTAGGCCCCTAAGAGATGGTGTGTCGATCGGATGGATTGTTGGGAGGTGTTGGTCGATGGGTGGTGCTCAAAAGAATGGTGGGCCACCCACAACGAGGCCAAGGACAAACGTGCCCAAATGGAAGGTGTGCCACACCACCAAGGCAGCTCCAACTTATTTCAGTACGGGCGGAACTGGGTATGTGGTTTGCTTCATGATTCATGCAATTCATTCATCATGCTAGCTTTAGCCCTTTAATTACTAATTTACTTTGTTTCTCTCTTTCAGGCACGCTACAATAAGGCGGATAAGGTGCCAGAGGTGTACGACCTTTATGCCATGGCCCACACTAGCTCTTACAAGAAAGTCAAGGCTTTCTCTGCGTCTGACCTCGATGATCCAAATAACTTCACCAACATCTCCGCCCACGACAAGCTCGTGCAATATAAAGATCAGGGGAAGGCGGGGAAAGGGGAGGACTTTAACCCGAACCAGGGTCCCATTGATACAGAGTTGCTGATGATATCTGGTGGCGGGAGGTCCCATGGCTCCATAGCCATGGGAGATGGACTTATCCGTTGTCCTAGCACTCTCCCGGAGATCATGGCGCGCCAGTCGAGCTCCGCTCCTGAGATAAGGCCTCGTGAATGTCCAGTCCAACTCGCCATCAAGGTTAGTTATACGTACTCAGCTATCTTTCTCCATTACATTGTGTGCGCTTCCATCAATGATTACAAATGGTCATGTGAGTGGTGTTGCAGGCTGCTATACAGAGTGAGAGAGATAGAACGGAGAAACTTCTGGAGGAGGCGGCGGAGAGGCAGCGGGAGTTGGAGGAGAGGATGACAAAGATGTTGGAGGAGGAGAGGGCACGGAATGACATGCAGGCAAGGGCCATGTATGAGCTCCTTGTGGTAAGTTTCTTCTGCAGATTACTTGCTAGTCTTAACATTTGAGTCTCATTACTAACTAGTATGACTCTGTTGTGAAAACCAAATGTGCAGTCTGTGTGCGAGAAGTCCGGTCAGACCGCTCCGCCGATGCCAGTGATTGCTCCTGGGAGCACGGTGAGTTTAATTTGAATGGACATTACTTGCTAGTCTTAACATTTGAGTGTCATAATGCTAACGAGACATTGGAAATGATCTTTGGTGCAGCTTAACTCCAGAAACGCATCGCACGATCCTTCTCCAGCTACCGGCACGAGCCAGCCCGCTCCTACACCTCCCTGATCACGGTAAGTTTCTCTAGACTTAGACTTAGCTTTATTTCCTCCAATATGCTTACCATAATGACCTAGAGTTAGCTTCTTTTCCTTCAAAATGACTTAATAAGCTTACTTATGTCAAAAATTGCATAATTAACTTAGTTAGCTCATAAACGATCGATTTTACCTAAGTTAGCTCTAATATGACTCATTTTACCTTAGTTAGCTTACAAGTGATCCAATTTATCCAAGTTAGCTCTAAAATGACCCATTTTAGTAGATTAGCTCGTAAATGGTCCATTTTACCTACGTTAGCTTTAAAATGACCCATTTCACCGAGGTTAGCTCCAAAATGACCCATTTCACGTAGGTTAGCTCCAAAATGACCCATTTCACCTAGATTTGCTCCTAAACGATCAATTTCACCTAAGTTGGCTAAAAACGATCCATTTCACCTAAATTAGCTCTTAAATGATCCATTTCACCTAAGTTAGGTCATAAACGACCCATTTCAACTAAGTTAGCTCATAAAAGCTCATAAATGATCCATTTCACCTAAGTTAGCTCAAAAACGATCCATTTCACCTTACTTGGCTGAAAAACGATGCCCTTCACCTTAGTTAGCTCATAAACGACCCATTTCAACTAAGTTAGCTCATAAATGATCCATTTCAACTAAGTTAGCTCATAAACAACCCATTTCAACTTTGTTAGCTCATATATGATCCATTTCACCTAAGTTAGCTCATAAATGACATATACTTCTTGTTCTAGCCTTCTTCTTGTTCTAGTCACCTATTTCTAACTTTCTTATTTACCATTTTGCAGATTTCATTCACTTCATGGAAGCTAGCTTGCTATGGTGGAGTGCTTGCTTTTCCTTTGATGAAACTTTGCATTGTATCTAGCTTGCTATGATAGAACTTGCTAACTTGACGAAACTTTGCATTGTAATATGTATATGGATGGAACTTGCTTATGTACGAACAATGTGTATGGATGGAACTTGCTTATGTATGAACAATGTGTATGGATGAAACTGATGTGATATGTGATATGAAACTTATGTGCTGGATATGTGATATGGAAATATATCTATATATGTCATATATATTTGCTGTGAAAATTGTTGGATTAAAAAAACAGAAAAAAGAGACAATATGCAGGCTCTTTGCCATCTGCCACCGACGGCAAAGGGCTCTTTGCCATCAGCAGCGGACGGCAAAGAGGCCACGTGGCAGGCAACTGTGCTTCCTGGGAGGCTGACCAATTTGGTCAGTTTGCCATCAGCAGCTGACGGCAAAGGCTTTGTCGTCCGCAGCGGACGGCAAAGGCCTGCCGTTATCCACCTAACGGAGTAACAGCGCATTTATTGTCGTCCGTCTTCTTTGCCGTCCGCTGCTGGTGGCAAAGGCCCCTTTGCCGTCAGCTGCCCGAAGCAGACGGCAACGCAGCTCTTTGTCGTCCCCTACTTTGCCGTCCCCTACTTTGCCGTCACCTTTTGCCGTCTGCGGCTGACGGCAAAGGTCTTTGCCGTCCGCCATCCATGCCTTTGTCGTCCGCCGTGGCAGATGGCAAAGTGGCAGATTCCTATAGTGAGGGCAAGAAGATTGTGAACAGATAGCTAGCTAAGATCGATTGTATTTAATTGTAGCCTTCATTTCTCGATTGTATTTTATGGGCACTTTTTGAACTCATGAATATTTTTAAATTTCACGGGCACTTTTTGAATTCATCAATATTTTTTCAAATTTGATGATATTTTTTCATATTTAGTATGAAAAAATATTGAATATTCATGAGGACACTCGATCTCGACCCCCCTCCATCTCGATCGCTATCCCACCACGCCAGATCCTCCTTGCCGCCGAGCACCCCCCACACCCTCTCTCCCGCTCCACCGCCGCTGACGACCCACTGCACTCTCCCCCGCTCCACCGCCGTCAACGACCCCCCGCA
>NC_041389.1:22058931-22059673 GCF_002162155.2 Triticum dicoccoides | reverse complement strand
CTAGCTCCACCGCCGCCGCTGACCTCCCGCACCCTCCCCCGCTCCACCGTCACAAATGAATGCAACTAAAAATCCAAAAAAACAAATTTGATTATATTTTCAAATAACAAATTTGATGATATTTACAAATAATAAATTTGATGATATTTTTTTCATATTCATAAATATTTTCAAATAACAAATTTGATGATATTTAAAAAAATTATTACTGTTTTTATAAAAAATTATTACTGTTTCATATTCATATTCATTTGCTAAAAAATTATTAGATGCAAAAAAATTAATAAAATTACTTATGGCGCACCTCTGGCTGGTGCGCCATTGCTATGCAAAAAAAAAGTTACTTATGGCGCACCGCTGGACGGTGCGCCATTGCTATCTAAAAAAAAGATTACTAATGGCGCACCGCTCGGGGGTGCGCCATTGCTATCTAAAAAAACATACTAATGGCGCACCGCTAGGTGGTGCGCCATTGCTAAGCCTCCCCACACTAAAATCCCCAATCTCTTACATTTCTCTCTAATCCCTCCCCTGCCTCATCTCACCCGCGCCCGACCACCACCGACCACCACCGCCTCCGTGCTCGCCGTCCCCGGCCGTGCTCGCTGCCCTCGCCGCACCTGACCACCATCGCCCCCAACGCCCCCTCCCCGAGCCGAGCGCCGCCTCCCTTGCCGTCCCCCTCCGCCCGCACCCACGCCCTCGACGTCCTCCCGCCCAAGCGCCCCCTCCGCCCGCGCCC
>NC_041389.1:22026795-22058492 GCF_002162155.2 Triticum dicoccoides | reverse complement strand
TTTGGTTCATTAACTTGTAGTACTGTTCTTGGTCTGGTTCTCTGGATAATTTCTAGGGTTCTTGGTCTGATGCCAAGATTGGTCGTGCTTGTTAATAGTACAACTTAGCTCACATGTCTTCCAGAGAGATCCCTGTTCTATGATCTGAGCTCTCTCTTCTCTGAATTCAACTAAGGCATGAGGAACAAGGGGGAAGATAGCTACTGTCAAAAATTTTAACACTGCCTTACTTGTTTGTCAAATACAGTTAGTTACTGTCAAAATTTTTAAAACTAGGTCTGAATTTTTAACACTGCCTTAACAAATTACTAACTGCCCAAAAATACAGTTAGCTACTGTCAAAAAATTCAGTTAGGTACAGTTAGCATCATGTAAGAAAATGGCCATAATGTGCCCTGATAATGATGTATTTTGTCATAAAAATATATAGTGGACTGCCATGATAATGACATGGTCCTGTGTTTGCAAGCTGTCATAATGTTTTCATCCAAAAACCATGGAAAACACTCATCCAAGTTTCCAGAATGGCAGCATATTTTAAGAATGAAACAAAACAAAGTTCCTCTGTACATACATATATGGCTTTGCCACAATGGTACAGTAGAGTGAAAGAAGAATCATAGGCTTAATTGAGCTGTGGAGTTCTTGTTACCTTGTCTGGCTGTCCTTATTAGTTACATGTATCTCTCTGTTTGTGTTTCTGTGTAACAGGTTCGATCGCGGTTGGAGAAAATTGAGGCGTTTGTTGGCTCCAAGACAGTGATACAGGTATATACATGTGCTCTGCTTACTTGTTTGGTTTGCAATAGTTATCATCTGACAAAGTATGCTTAGTTGTTTGGTTTGCAACCCATATTTTATAGTTGATAATACATTTTCCAGATCTGCTTGGTTGCAATCTTTTTATCTAAATGCGGTCATTATAAGTTTATAGCTTTCCCACTGTCAGGCTTGTTCCAATAAGTAGATGCACTTGCTCCTATCTTACATATTTGTGCCTAACGAACGCGGTCATCAAGTCTACTTCCATGTTGCTGCTAGTAGTAACCTGACAGCACAGCCATACTTAGCCACTGTTCATTAACAGCAAGTCAACAACAACATCAATAAAATTCAGTTAACAACAACATTAGTAAAATTCAGTTAATTAACTGAAGAAGAGAAGAGAGAAAGTTGACAGCAAGAGGAGTACTTGCATTAACTGAAATGTTTTACTTTAAGCTTGTAAAATTGTAGTACTCCCTAAAACTACTGCAAGCAAGAACTACTGTTGGAGGGCACTACTGTAGGGATATTCTCTGGTCTACTGAAACTTGCTGGATGTATGTTCAGGAACGTGTTAACAGGTGTATTATTTATAGTAGTAGTTGAAGATGGTTTCTCTTGTCTTAACTGAATAATCATGTATTACATGGTGTTCTTTTTTTTCTTCATAGTTTGCAGCATTTTCAGATGTACACTGTTTTCCTATGTCTCAAAATGTTCCTAATTTGATATTTGAAAGTAAGTGTGTGGTTTGAAATTTTGATCTGATTATGGCATCTAGAATCATGTCAATTTTGTTTTGTAACTAGAAGACCAAAGTGTGTTACTCACCTGGGATCTTAACTGTTAAGTTTGTAATATTCCTTATATTGAAATCGAACATGATGGTGCTACTTGATATTTTTGAGACATGGCATCTCCCATGACTAAATCAGCAACAAGGGGAGTTGATTCCATTTCTTGGTTTCTGTAAGAATTTAATGGACCTGGGCCTAGTTAAGTATAGGCTTGGGCTTGTGGTTGAATGCTACCGTTGTCCTAGCCATGTATTTTCAGAATTGAGCTAAAGATTTGGGGGGTAGTATTTCTGATTTTAGAGCACCTTTGTTGGATTTATTTTACAGCAGTTGTTGGAATCAAAACAATGCTTGTGGGTTGTCTTGTTAAGTTGAGTGAGTCATTAGAGGGCAGATAGAGTCACCCACACCAATTAATGTTTATGAAGAAGAAGAATAAACCTGCTGCTACTGCTGTACTAGTGATGATGTTGTACTTGTGATGATGCTACTTGTGATCTTCTGAAATGATCCATTACGACTTCATTACGCGGGGATAATGATTTTGCAGGTACCTTGAGAGGCCCTTGAGTTTGCCGGAATGTGGATTAACTTCCGTTCCGGCAAATTCGGGTACTCCATATGTCCTATTTTCAGCAAAGGTCATGCTAAAATTTTCCGTGAATTTTAGCATGACTTTGCCGAAAATAGGACATATGGGGTACTTGCGACTAATGCATGGGTCGGGGTATCTTAGTACTTAATTAAGTAGGATCAACTGCCCTGCCATTCTTGCTACATTAAACCATAGGTGGCAATAGAGCCAAGTGATTAGGCCAAACTTAGGATTCTCCTTCCCTTTTCTTGAGAGGGTATATTATTAGAAGATACCCATATATATCAGTCAACCTTGGGTGCCTCGGCATCGATAAACCCTAAATGATGAAAACTTAACTTAGCATTTAGGGTGCCTCAGCGTCGAAAAACCCTAAATGATAAAACATTGGCTTTTAGGGTGCCTCGGTGTCGATAAGAACCTAAATGATGTACGCTTAGGCTTTTAGGGTGCCTCGGCATCGACAAACCCTAAATGATAAAAGCTTAGCTTTTAGGATGCCTCGGTGTCGACAAACCCTAAATGATGAGACCATGATCTTGTTCCTTGACAATAACCAACTTTTTGACCAATTTTTTTCCTATTTAGAGCGAAACATGGCCCACAACGATGAGGCCGGCGGTTCGGTCGGCAAGCAATTCTGGGAGCTGTCCCAGGAGATGGAGGAAGAACCTCACCGCTATGAGGACGCCGCAGAAGACAGCGATCCTGGCTACACAACCCCTAGTGGCGTCTGGGATGACACCATTGATGGTGTCGCTGAGGATGCCACCATTGATGATAGCAGCGCACGCACAGATGGCAGCCAACCGAAGAGGCAACGGAAGGACCGGCGCCCAAACATGCTCGGCACCGTCAAGGAGGAATTTACTGAAGTGAACTCCGACGGGCATCCAATGGCTCCCAAAGAATTAGTCAAGGGGTACTCGGTTCAGCTCGGGTGCATTCTCCAGAGCACCGTCTCGATCAACACCGAGAACCTAAGGCCTAAGGACCGAGGGAATTTGCGCAGCCTCCTCTTCACGAAGCTGCACAAACGACACAAGTTCCCCGCTGACTTTGCAAACACACGCCTCTCAGGGAATAAAGTGAACAGTGACGCCCTCACGAGGATGAGCACGGCCCTGTCTACTTGGAGAAGCACGGTGAAGGCAATGATTGAAAAAGGTGATAGTTATGAGAAGATCAAGGTAAAAAATCCTTCAATCAGCGAAGATGACTACAAGGAGTTCAAGATCAAGTGCGAGAGCAACGCAACCTCCGAATCAAGTCAGTGGGGGAAAGAAATGCGGCAGTTGAACTTAGGGGTCCACCAACTCGGTCCCGGCGGTTACAGAGTGGCGGAGCCTATATGGGACAAGGAGGACGCGGGGCGTGCCGAGCAAGGCCTACCACCCCGCTTCAAGAAATTCCATGACAAGCAGACCAGGAACTTTGTCAGGGCCCGGTACAAGGACGACCCGGTAACAAAGGAGCTTACCACGGATCCGAAGACCAGGGCGCTTGAGCTTGTTCTGGTAAGGAATACACCCCCACGTAATTAGCTCCATATGGTTGCATTCTAATTAATTCCCAAATATTTCTAAATGGTTCACGTTCCTTCCGCAAGACACTGAAAGCAGTAGCGCAGGGTCGTCTCAGAGCTCCCCTTTCGACACCCCTTAAAATAGGGCGTTGAACGTAATGAAAAATAAGGATAAGCTCAGTAAGCCGTCGTCAGCTGGTCGTGTGGCCGGCAAAGGCTTGTCCACAAAATGGTCATCATACTATACCGCTGGTGGGCGAAAGGAGAAAAAGACCAGCTCGGAAAGCCAGTCGCACGAGGTTCAAGAACTCAAGGCACAAGTGGCGCGGATTCTGGAGATTGTCCAAGAGCAAGTGCAACAACAACTGGGAACGACGCTCATGGCCAGCAACTCGCACAATGCGCAGGCGGCACCATTGGTGTCTCCGGCGGAGGCGGTATTCATGTCTCCGGCGCCGGCACGGGCATTGGAGCTTAATGCACCCAGGTGTACGCCGGCCGGCACCTCGCCAGCAAGCGGCCCCTCCGTCAGTTGCATGCCCGCTGTTGGCGGTGCCTCGACTTTAGCCGAGCTCGACGGCATCACGGTAACTAAGCCTCTTGACCGATGACTTCATCTCCTTGCCTTTGACTAGGCATCCCTGACGCCCTACATGTTTTCGCAGGGCGCCGCCGATGTTCCAAGCACTCTCCTGTACTTCGTGGGCGGGGAGTTGGTCGATGTCTCCAAGGGCAAAATCGTTCAACCAGGCAACCCCGTGTTCCACGGTAATCCGATGCCACCCACCGTGTATAGGGTTGAACTGGTTCGGGTGTTGCCAAGCTGCGTTCAGTTGTTACCTCTGATTCGACCCGCTGGGGCCGACGAAGACGATGTGATGACCCTCAGCACCTGCGTAAGCTGGCTCCTGCTTTGGCCGAAGAGCTAGATTCGTTTGGGGGCGGGGGACACCACCCCACAGACAAGACCGCCAGTCATGCCAGTGCCAAGCCATGGCAAGACCACCGCAACGCTACCAGACATGCCGGACATCCCTATGGCACAGGATCCGAACATGCAAATGGCACAGGATCCGGACGACGACGACAACGACGATGGTACATTTACCAACGTCGATAAGTACTTTGCCGAACATGGGTACGATGACGAATTCTGTGAGCCTCCTTCTCAAGAACCCAACCATGAAAAACACGACCGCGATCTAGCTGGTACCGCGGAGAAACCCAATTGCAACAGGAGTCGTCTGGTGTTCAGTTCTCAGGAGACGCCTCCAGCTGCCGCCTTCACCGAGTCTCAGATAGCCGAGGTGCGAAATATTATCAGCCCCAACACGCCCAAGCAGGCGGTCTGTGAGCAGAACTCGATCCCATTACAGCAGATCAAGAAGAAGGGACAGAAACAAAAGACTAACAAGGGCGCCGGTGCGAGTCAGCCGGCATCGAGTACGATCCATGCTCAGAGGATATCTCGAGGAGGGTGCATGTGGCGGGTAGGGCGATGCTACCGACAAATATGCTCAATGCCGCAACCGGTGCTATGCGGAGTCTGCATGACAGTGTTCTTTCTTTGGAGAAGCGGCGTCTCTCCCAGAATGATGTGGCATACCCGGTTTTCATGGCCAAGGTGCCAGAGGGCAAGGGCTTTGTGGATAGCGCCATCGGGGGTACGATTGTCCTGCGGTTTGATGACATCTTTCTATGTTTAACCTTCATCCGCTGCACTACACCTTCGTTCGGCTGTTTTCGCTGAGTATGGAGATGCGGATCATTAGAGACAAGACCCCGGACATCGGGATAGTCGACCCCTTCTACATGCGTGCCAAGATCTTGGGCAGCGCTAGGGACCGGCAAGTCGCTAGTTCACACCTCGAAGGCGTCATTCTGGCAAACCCAGATAAGGATAACTTCCTCGTGCCTTACTTTCCCGAGTAAGTCATCCCCTCACCGCCCCGTAACATATGATTTCTTAGATTTTGATCGTTCTTTTTTTTCTAACATTCCGTGTTTTGTCCAGTGACAAACATTGCACACTCATCCTCTTAAGCCCGAAATATTCCATGGCCACGTATTTCGATCCGGACCATGAGTCCAAGATAGACTACACAAATATCAAGAAAGTTCTTGATGATGCTCTCCCCGGCTATGCCACATCTGGAGGCACCTTTAAGAGGCAAGTTCGTAGGTACGGCAAGCACGTGTTCACCCACAATACGATGTTCCCCTGCGTCAAGCAGCCGCCTGGCGGTCAGAACGATGCCTACTACGCCCCCATCACATGCGGGCGATCGTACGAGACCATAATCACCTTCTGCTACCAAATAATCTCAAAGATTGGGCCGCAAGCTTGTCGGCAATCCAGGACGCGGATATCAGACAAGAATTCTTTCGCATCCAGTCGGAGTTTGCAAAAATCATCCATCAAGATGCCCTTCGTACCTCGGGGCAGTTCTACCTCAGATATCAACCGTCCAACAGTGAGATAGACACAACGCTACAAATGCAGGCTGACAACACTCGCGACTTCATGACAATCACGAAAGACAGCGGCTTCATCCACGCTCCGGTCCCATGAGTCGAGTCCAAAGTAGTGATGCTATTTGTAGTTCTGAAACATCGATTATCTCTTGTTGTAATTAAACTTTAATGAACTTGTATGTCTCTTTGGTTTGGACAGTCGTTCAACTTATATGTAATCGATGCTATTTATTAGTAGGACCATGTATCGTGCTATTAATGTCTTGCTTTTCTCTTTCGGTCCTTTTGTTGCATACTTATATATTGCTTATGTATTGTCTGTGAATTGCTACTAATGTTTTGTTTGGCTAGTGCATAGAGATGCCGTCGTATGTCGTGTACAAGGGTAAGGTTCCCGGAGTCTACGAAGACTGGGAGGAGTGTCGGAGATAGGTTCACCATTTCAGCGGTAACAGTTACAAAGGGTACACCACTAGGGCGGAGGCAGAATCTAGATACGAGCGCTATCTAGCGGGAGAGAGGAGGGAGCGTTGGAGGAACCAGATGAAGACCAGTTTCATCGCGATGATGCTCGTCGTGATGACCGTAGCTCTCTTCTATGTGATGGTAGTTTAGATGATCGATATCGACTTGTAATGTGAAGACAAACTCGCTACTCGTGGTCTCGAGACTTGTAATGTTCTATCTTTGTTCGGTCTTTTGAATTCGGAGACTAATATGATGAATTGTATTCGGAGACTAATCTTCTATTATATTTGATGAATCTGCTGTTGCTGTGTGGTGCTGTCTATATTCTGTCCAATAATATATTTTGTAACCTGTGCAAATATCAAAAAAGAAAAAAATCCCTAATATTCATACTAATGGCGCACCACTCAGCACTCTAATGTCGCACTGCAGAAAGGATACTAATGGCGCATCACCCCCAAAGCACATGGGTAAATATGGCCCCCTGGGAGGCATACTAATGGCGCACGTTGGGCTATACTAATGGCGCACTGCATGGTTCGTCATTAGTATAGCAGATACCAATGGTGCACCAGTCGTGCTCCATTAGTATTTAATACTAATGGCGTGGTGCTAGTGGCACACCAGTAGTGCGCCATTAGTAGGAAAAACAGGTGCGCCACTAGCAGGCCTTTTCCTAGTAGTGACTCCTCATGTTGACATCAATTGATGGGCATATCCATAGCCCATTGATTAGCCTCGTCAATGTGAGACTTTCTCCTTTTTTGTCTTCTTCACACAACCTCCATCATCATATTCTATTCCACCCATAGTACTATATCCATGGCTTACGCTCATGTATTGCGTGAGAGTTAAAAAGCTGAAGCGCGTTAAAAAGTATAAACCAATTGCTTGGCTGAAACGGGGGTTGTGCATGATGGGAGTATTTTCTGTGACGAAAATGAAGCCTGGCCTAACTATATGATTTTGTAGGGATAATCTTTCTTTGGCTATGTTATTTTGATAAGACATGATTACTTGTTAGTATGCTTGAAGTATTACTATTTTTATGTCAATATGAACTTTTATCTTGAATCATTTGGATCAGAACATTCATGCCACAATAAAGAAAGTTACATTGAGAAATATGCTAGGTAGCGTTCCACATCAAAAATTCTGTTTTTATCATTTACCTACTCGAGGACGAGCAGGAATTAAGCTTGATCATGCCTAGATATTCTCAGAACTATGCACTTTTCTATCAATTGCTCAACAGTAATTTGTTCACCCACCGTAATACTTATGCTATCTTGAGAGAAGCCACTATTGAAACCTATGGCCCCAGGTCTATTTTCCATCATATAAGTTTCTGATCTACTTTATTTTGCAATCTTTAATTTTCAATCTATATCATAAAAATACCAAAAATATTTATCTTATTATTATCTCTATCAGATCTCACTTTTGCAAGTGGCCGTGAAGGGATTGACAACCCTTTTATCACGTTGGTTGCGAGGTTCTTATTTTTTTGTGTAGGTACGAGGGACTTGCGTGTAGCCTCGTACTGGATTGATACCTTGGTTCTCGAAACTGAGGGAAATACTTACGCTCCTTTGCTGCATCACCCTTTCCTCTTCAAGGGAAAACCAACGCATGCAGTGCTCAAGAGGTAGTAGGATGGCACAAAACTTGTTGCTTTCTTGTTGTGTCACCCTCCATCGCTTCGAAATGGACACCCACCCACGTGAGCTATGCATTTGGTATGGCGGAAACTTCTTGCGTTCATAGAATCCAACAGGTTGATGCCTTTTGTTCGGTGCCGACCTTGGGGTCTTGCCCAATGTCCCTCCAACACTCACAAAAGAAGTTTTTCCTTGGACGGCGTGTATGCCTTTGTCCGCTTGCTTTTGCACTTTGACTTCGCCCCGACGGCTTGGTTGGCAAGCTCTTCCTCGAAAAAAGGCTCCCCGTCGATGCTCAATTCATCCTCCTCCTCAAGGCCGTAGTCCTCCAAAAAACTCATGGTCGAGCGGGAAGTCGTCCATGTCCATCACGACCTGATCTTGCATGAAGGCGCCGTGCATGGCAGCTTGATTATAGGTCGTCGGCGGGAAAGATGCTCAGCCGTCTTGGCTTTGGGTCTCATAGAGATCGTAGGCAGCCGCATTGGCACCGCACTGGAGCCAGTGGCCACAACACCACCTTCAAAGATGATGTTCTCCATGATGAAACGGTTGAACAGTATGCCGTTTCCTGGTCGCTAGCCGCTGGCATTCTATCGAACAGGTTGCGGGCGCCGGGGAGCATGTCGGCTGGCATTTCCTGCATGCATTTTCTCGTCCCTCCAGGTGATGATCTGTCGGCCACCGGCGTGGCATTGAGGTCGATGGACACGGGCGGGGGCGTGGAAGGCACCACCACGCTTACCTCCGTCGAGCACTCCACGACGAGTCGAGAGGCTTGCGGATAGACATGGAAGTCGGGAATCGGGTGCGTGCTTGACACGCGTGGTGACTCTGGCAGCACCATCCGAGGAAACGAGTATGAGCCCGTGCTAGCCGCGGCAACGGCGGCATTGATAAGCCTGTGCTGGCCAGGGTTTACCCCTAGGTTGATCAGGGCCTCCCTCGTTGCCGCCGCCACTCGGGCGTCGGTTTCCTCCTACTATGCGGCGCTGGTGAGGGCGGCGACGGCCGCTGCTTCATCCCGTGTGTCCGCTGCGTGCCTCCGGCCCTTCCTTTTGTCCGACTCCCTGACCCGCTCCTCGGGCGTCGGTTTCTTCTTCTTGGTCGGCGAGGCGGTCTTGCGGGAGGGGGGGTGCTTACCTTTGCCGGAGGGGACGGAGGTGAGGCCCGATGAGGCGAGGGAGGCGAGGCCGGCGGCGGCATCGAGGTCAGACAGGAGAGAAGCAAAAAGTAGCAAAAATTTGACCGAACCGGACCTCTCAAAGCCTCCTTAATTGCCCGGGCTGTCCGGGAGCCCTCATATTCATCTTATATATGGAATGAGTATGAAAAGTGTTCGGGTGTGTCCGGTCAGTGGTCCTACGTCCGTCACATAGGATTGGGCCCCATAGAGCATTTTTTTATTTCTTTATTACTATTTCTTTTCTTTAACAAAAAGGCTTTTGCACCGCTTTATATATAAAGCAAACCAGCGAGCCACAAACAACCGAAACGAGTTCACAACACAAATGCACACACGCACGCACAGGACACAAAGTAGCACAGACACCCAGGTCCACAGTACTGAGGGTTCTGCGGAGGACACAGTTCAACAAGTCCTAAAACAGAAGAGACACAAAATGCGAGACAACGGCCACCAAGTGGCTAATCCGGCTTCGGGGGTGGCGGAGGAAGCCGCCGCGCCAAGTGGAGTGCGGGTGCGCGCAGGTCGGTGATGAGAGTGTCGATGACGTCTTGATCCTGCGAGCGGCTAAAAGTTCACAACATTTCTTTTCTTTCTCTCTCTTCTTCTCCATCAATCACATCCATGTGACCGGACATATAAAGAAAAAAAATGAGAAACATAACTGCGTGAACGAAAAAATGAGAAACAAAATGCGAGTCAAAGCGGACGCGTGGGCATTTGAGGTGCCATAATTGTTCAGTCCAGCCCCGATTTAACAACTCGGTAAAACTTACAACTTACCCTCCATTTACTGCTGGTGTGCTGTTTGGTCCCTGGTCCACATCTCTCGATAAGTTCAGAGGGCAAGCTCACACAGAGCTGGGCATAGTCGCATCCAGATCCACTATTGATCATCGACCTTTTGCCCTGATCCGGTGAGTTCCCAATTCTTCCATTACTTGATTTCTTCTCTCTCCGGTACAGGTAAAACAATATTTCTCTCCCCGCAAAAAAAGGAAAAAAATATTCCTTCGTGTATGTTATTCGTCCATACCAATGTTGCTCTTAAGGAGAAACTAATAGTGTCTGGTTTGATTCGGTTCAGGAAGGAGTCCGGAGATGGAGGCTCCGGTCAGCGCTTCCCAGGGAGTCATGCGGTCCCTCCCTATGAAGATGGAATCGTTGCTGTCGGGACCGGAGCACGGTCTGCGGGCAGAGGAGAAGAAGAAGCTCCGCATCCTCCAAGGCGAGCTCCAAGAACTAATAGACAACTACCTGCTGGAGCCATCGGAGGTGGAGTTCCCTGCCTCGACGGCCAGCACCTGGATGGGATGCGTGCGCGACCTGTCGTACGACATCGACGACTTCATCTACGAGCTCGCCCACGTCGCCGGCGGCGGTGCCAGGTTCAACGTCGTCCAGAAACCCCCCCGATTCAAGATCTCTCGGAGGTTTCCGGAGAGGCCGATGCGGCGCCAGTGGATCGCCATCGAGATCTCGGGGTTCAGGACTCGCGTCAAGGAAGCGATTCGACGGCACAATGATTATCTCGGTCGTAACTGCAAGTGGCGGCCCAGCAGCAGCGGCCAGCCTCCTCCGTCACCACCATCCGGCGTGGCTGCCATTCACCTTGTCGGTGTGGACAGCTCCATCAAGCAGCTCTGCGGCTGGCTGGCGCTGGCTAACGCTGGACAGCCGGAGCACAAGGTGGCGTGCATTGTTGGACCTGGTGGGGTTGGGAAGACCACCCTTGCCAAACAAGTGTACCGTATGCTCGGAGGTCAGTTCCAGTGTCTGGCTTTCGTGCGGACATCGCGGAAACCAGACATGAAGGGCCTTCTCACCAGCATACTCTCCCAAGTTCGGCCGCAGCAGCTCACGGACGACGCTTGCGACCTGCATAATCTCGTCCTTAGCATCAGGGCACACCTCCAAGATAAGACGTGAGTGTTTTCCTATTCTGGAGGCATATACGCTTGTTTTACTACATAAATAAAAAATTGTATTTGTATTTATACTACTCCTAAATTAAGGCACGATTTCTTTTTTTTTTGCGGGAAAATTAAGGCGCGATTTCAGATGGACACGCTACATTTTCTACTAGATGAATGGAATACTAATTTTTTTTGTCAGTTTTTTAAGGTGTGCATTGCCATTTGAATCCTAAATCCATGCTGCTATCACTCCATGTTACCAATAGGTGGTTCTTCCATATTGTTTTGCATGGTAAATGATACAATACAAATATTTTTGGCAGGTACTTAATTGTAATTGAAGATCTGTGGGCATTGTCAACCTGGGACCTTGTTAATCGATCATTGCCAAAGGGAAACTGTTGCAGTAGAATATTAACGACATCCGAAGTTGAAGTAATAGCCCAAACATGCTGTGCAAAGAAAGAAGATAATTCCACATATATGCCTTTCAAGAAACAAGATGACTCCAAATACATCATCAAGAAGGAACCACTTAGTGAAGATGAGTCAAGAGTGCTGTTTTTAAGTAGAGCTTTCGGCAAGCAAGCTGAACGTCCTCAGCATCTCAAGGAAGTTTCAAATGAGATTATAAAAAGAAGTGGTGGCTTGCCGCTAACAATTAATATATTGGCCAGTCTCTTGGGACGTCAGCCAGCTAGCAGCATAGAGCAATGGAATTACATAAAGAATTCACTAAGTTCCGCTTTCACCACAAATGCTAGTTTGGAAACGATAAATCAAGTTCTTAACCTTGGCTATGACAACCTTCCTCATGGTTTGAAAGCATGCATGTTATCTCTGTGTATGTATGAAGAGGACTGCATAATCATGAAGGATGATCTGGTGAAGCAGTGGATGGCCGAAGATTTCATCTCCGCAGCGGAAGGGAACGACAGGGAAGAAGTTGCACACAGCTATTTTTGTGAGCTTGTTAACAGGGGAATGATCCAACCTGTGGATATCAACTGCAACGACGAAATTCTGTCATGTAGAGTGCACCACATAGTACTTCAGTTTATTAGGGACAAGTCCATGGAAGAGAATTTCTGCATTGCAATAGCTCATTCTCAGACAACTATAAGGCTTGCTGACAAGGTTCGTCGGCTGGCCCTCCACTTGGGCAATGTGGTAGATGCCATGCCGCTGGGGCCCGAGAGTATGAGACTGTCAAAAGTTCGATCAGTTGCCTTTTCTGGATTTCTCAAGTGGATGCCTTCAGTTGTGGAGTTTCGGTTTCTTCAGGTTCTGATCCTTAAATTATTGGCTGATTCTGATCAAATGAGAGACAGCCATACTGCACCTGATGACCTGAGTGGCAATATCAGTGAACCTGATGATGACCTGAGCGACAACCTTACTGAACCTGATGAGCCGAGTTACAGCCTCACTGGAATTTCGGAGCTCTTCAGACTGAGATATTTTCATCTTGATGCATGCCATATGAGTGTGGAGCTTCCAACTCAGATGCAACAGCTGAAAGAATTGATGGCATGGGAAATTGATGCTGAAGTAGCTGCACTTCCAGCAGACATTGTCGATCTGCCGGGCTTGTTGTACCTCAGCATTCCTAGCGAGGCTGGTCTGCCCGCTGGTATTGGCCGCATGACCTCTCTTCGCACTCTGGGAGTTTTTGATCTCAGCAAGAACTCAACAGAAACCGTTATGAGCCTCGCTGAGCTGACTAATCTCCAGGAACTTCGTCTATCATGTTCCACACTACAACCTGGTAACCTGGAAAAGAACCTGGAATGCTTGGGGACGATAGTTCGGAAACTAAGGAATCTCAAACGTGTAACTCTAGTACCTGCAGCCTCCTCTCTTGTAAAAAGTCAGGATGATGATGCAGGTTCTTCAAACATGAGCATTTCCTGGCTTGGCTTCAGCATCCAGCCCCTTCCTCCGGCCCTTCTTCAGACACTAGAGTTGTCACGGCGCTGCTGCATCTTCTCCACCCTACCTGAGTGGACCAAAGAACTTACCAACCTTTGCATTTTAAAGATGGCAGTTAGAGAGTTGTCAAGAGAAGATATTGCTATTTTGAAAGGATTGCCTTCCCTAGCGGCTCTCTCCTTGTTCATCTCGACTGCCCCTGCAAGCAGGAGCAGGATATTGTTTGATGATGAGGGATTCTCGGTTCTCAAGTACTTCAAGTTTGTGTGTGCTGCACCATGCGTGGCTTTTATGCATGGAGCAATGCCCAAAGTCCGAAAGGTCAAGATAGGTTTCAATGCCAATAGAATGAAAGAGTACGGCTTGAATGATGCTGGGTTTGAGCTCCTAATGAGCCTAACTGAGATCTCCTTAAAAATTAGGGGCACTGGTGCTGATCGACACAACAGAAGGTCTACACAGCTGGTCTTGACCGGCGCCATTGGCAAGGATCCAAGAACCTCCACCATCAATGTGCAATGGGTGGGCTGGGATACTTTTGGTGACGAGGAGATCTACATCGAGGCTCAAAAGGAGATGAGGAAGTGGACTTCGGCAAAACAAGGCATGACCGCTGGTGAGAGCTCAGATGAACATGCAATTGAAGAAAAGAACTTGGAGGAAGATGCGCAGAAGCAAGCAGATACAAGGTATATACTGCTAGACTAAGTTTTCCTTGTAGTATATTTATTTATATATGCACTTTAATTACCATTGAAATATACATCCTGATCCGGTTTTGACGACGTGTCAATGACTTGCTATCACATTGCAGGACTTATGCGCCACCAGAATCCACCTTGCATCCGCGGAATAAAGGTATTCTCTTGTCTTTCCCTCTCATTTCGCTGCTCGTCCCGAGTTTGTTGCTGCAAGTTTGGACCACCACCAGTCATAAAGTCAGGTGTAAGACTAGCCACAATGGAGAGTAACATACACTACTAACATACACATATCCCTAGACTATGTTACTACCTTTAGGGCAAGTACAATAAGGTGACATAAGCAGACTATAAAGACTAGAATATTATATCTTTGCTTAGTTGGAGGAGAGAGAAGATGAGAGAGAAGATAAGCAGGCTCTTGGTTAGTAGCCGGCTCTAGCACGAGACCCAAGACGCTTGTGAGGTTGTAAGATGGGCCAACTACGAATAAAGTAGTACACATATAAAACTTACTATTGTATATGTCGGCTACAAGGTTGGCTATAGATAACATGTCAACTCCTTATAGCCGATTGTTGGCTGTATTATTAACCATGCTCTTATAGTGGGTAGTAACATAAGTGTGGTAACATGCAAAGCTTCATTTATTAGGTTATAGACTCATATTGCATTGGGACATGTGATGTTACAGTAACTAGTTAAGTTACTCAAACTACCTCTCTGCTCATTAACTCATTGTCACATAAGCAAATTTGCTGAGTTGGACTCGATGTTACTGCTGAAATTACTCCCACTGTGGCTAGTCTAAAGACTAGCTTTCAGCCTAGTTTTCTATACAAACTGAAAAAGGAATTTAGCCTCGAGTACTACTTCTTAAAATAAAACTGGAAAAGTACTTCTCCAAATTCCTCCCAAAAAGCACTCGTGTAGATACGAGTATACACTTTGAATCTACACTGTTTTGTGAAAAACATGTTCCCGTTTGTAGGGTCAAATGACAAATATGATGATTTAAAATGGCAAATAGTAGTTCGTGATGTGAGTGTATCCATTACTCTTTTAACGAATTTGCTTGTAGTTACATCTCATTCACTTTTGTGACCGTTTGTAGATGCGCTGATATTCGTACGTCTTCGTGTGTGGCTGCTTGTGCATTGGCTGTTTGCGGTTTTGTGTTGTGGGCGTTTGTTGTTAGGACGGCAGGCCTTTCTTTGTAAAACAAATAAAAAATTCCACTGGTTCAGGGACGAACTATTTCTTGTTAGGTGAAACGAATGATTATTTTTCTTGTTGAGTCGTAACACATTCATTTTCTTTTGTGTGTTGTCCTTTTTTTTCAACTGTTTTCAGTGGGGTTTTTCTTTTGCTTTTGTATTACCTTTTATTTCTTCATTTTTTAGTCATTTTCTTTTTAATATCAAACTTTGAATGCAATTATATTTTATTCTATCATTTTTATTTTTATTTATTTTAGACTCTAATGAAAAACGGACCATTAGTTGCATGCCCATCTACCCACATGCAAATACCCATTATTTTTTTCTTCTTTTTTATTGACTCATGACGTGTTATACTTCTTTTTCTTTTTGCTGCTTGTATTTTTCTGCTTGTACAATAACACAATTGTGCAATTTCATAGTTTTTATGTTCTTTTATCATGGAAATACCCAAAAGTGTGCCCATGTCTGTCATTACACATGCAATTGCAACCGTTGTAAACTGACCGCAACTGCATGGGAACTGAATGAACGCAATTGGGGCCGAGAGGGGTTGTCGGACCAATTGCATAGCCATCACTTGACATGCAACTTCAAGTGTTGTAACCCGATTGCAACTGCATTGGGTACAAAGCGAGTGCAACTGGGGTCAGGAGGGGACTTGTCGGGGCCAGTTGCATGTCCATCACTAGAAATGCAACTACAAGCATTGTAATCGACTGCAACTGCATGGATACAAAACGGCTGCAACTGGGGTCGGGAGAGGAGTTGTCATAGCCAGTTGCATTCCACCACTAGAAGTATCCCGACAGCAAATCCAAGTGTCTGCAAGCGTTGTATCCCGACTGTAACTGCACATGCCACAAAGTGACTGCAACTGAGGGGTGCAAGTGGAGTTGTCGGGGCCAGTTGCATGTCAACCACTAGACATGCAACTTCAAGTGTAACCGGATTGCAACTGCATGGCCCCAACACGTTGCAACAGGGGAAGGTAGGTTTTTTTGTAGATCAGTTGCATGTCCACCACTAGAGTTGCAACTCCAAGCATTGTAACTTGATTACAACTTCAGAGGCCCAAATACAGCTCCAGCTGGGCTAGTAGGAGGGTTGTTGCCCATTTGCATGTTGAACAATAGACTTGCGACTGCAAGTGTTGCAACTTGATTGCAATCGCATGCCCACAACGTGACTGCAACTGTAGCCGATAGTTCTTTTGTTGGCCTGTTGCATGTCGACCACTAGAGTTGGTACTGCAAGCGTTGTAACATGGTTGCAACTGCATAACCCCCAAATGTCGCAGCAACTGGGGCTACTAAGTTTTTCGGTCAGTTGCATGTCCATACTACAGCTGCAACTATAAGCGTTGTAAACCAATTGCAACTGTGTAGCCCCAAACACGGCTATAACTGGGTTGTCGGCCCAGTTACATATCCATCACTAGACTTAAACTGCAAGCATTACAACTCGACTGCAACTGCATGCCTCCAACACGACTACACCTGGGACAGTAGGGTTTTTTGTCAGCTAGTTGCATGTTCACCACTGGAGTTGCAACATGAAAGTGCGTTATATCGACTAGAGGGGGGGTGAATAGGCGATTTTTATGACTTCTTCACCGAGGAATTTGCCGGTGAGGAAATTCCTTAGCGAAGAACTACTTGCAGCGGAATAAGTACTCAAGAGTAAGCATAACAGAATACATACATGGTCATCATGATGAAAAGAAGACAAGCACAGAGTACAGAAAGCGTAATCACAGGATAACACAAGATGAAGACAAACAGACTGAAGAAATTGAACTGAGGAAATTGAGGAAGTCTTCAGTCAATGTCTTCAAACACAGATATGAACAATCACTCAACACAGTAATGAGAAAATGAAAGAATTGAGGAAATAGAACCAGTACGGTTGGTGAAGACAATGATTTGGTAGACTAGTTCCAACTGCTGTCTCAGTTGTACATCTGGTTGGAGCAGCTGAGTATTTACACTCGAGGACACATAGTCCCGGACACCCAGTCGCTGAGCACGCAGCTCAGGACACCAAGTCCTCACCGTATTCTCCTTGAACTAAGGTCACACAGACCTCGTCCAATCACTCGTGGTTAGTCTTCAGGCGACTTCCAAACCTTCACAGACTTCGGTCACTCGGCCATCCACCATTCCTCTTGGATGCTCTAGACCATGACGCCTAACCGTCTGGAAGAAGCACAATCTTCAAAGGTAACAAGCATTGGATCCACGCAGGATCAATCTCTTTAGTGATGCTCAATCACTTTGGGTTTGTGGGTGTATGGGTTTGGATTTTCCTCACTCGATGATTTTCGCTCAAAGTCCTCGGAGGATGGGTTGCTCTCAAATGACAAGTGTCAGTTTCTCTTGGAGCAGCCAACCAGCTAGTGGTTGTAGGGGGCGACTATTTATAGCCTAGGGAGCAGCCCGACATGATAAGACATAAATGCCCTTCAACGATATGACCATTATGTGGATAAGATATTTTGGGATAGCTGGCGCGTAGCACAGCAATGGTCGGAAATTTGACTCTCAAATTCCTCAGGGCTATCATGTTCCTCACTGTGTAGGCAATCCGCACTGGCGAATTCCTAACTCCTCAGTCAGAACAAATTCCTCAGCGACCAGAAGAACTTCGTCTCTGTCTCTGAAGAAATTTACTGAACTGTATGAGATTTCCAATGGCTTCACTCGAAGTGATTGGTAGGTGTAGGATTTTGAGTTGAGCATCACATGGAAATTTTTCCTTAGTATTTCCTCGACCCCCTTTAACAGTACGGTGTTTCCTATGACTCAAGAAAGGGAAAAACAATACTATGAAAACGAAAGTCTTCAAGCTTCATATTCCTCGCATGAATATCAAGTCTTCACGGACACACCAATTTCTTCACTTTCAAAGTCTTCATGAAAGTCTTCAGAAATACCAGAATCTTCGGTCGAAGATATTCATTTTTACGGGTCAACTTTCTCTGTAAATATCAAACTCCTCATAGACTTATAGACCTGTGTACACTCATAAACACATTAGATCCTTAACCTATAAGTCTTCAATACACGAAAATCACTAAGGGCCACTAGATGCACTTACAATCTCCCCCTTTTTGGTGATTGATGACATATATGTTAAGTTTTCAACGGGGATAAACATATAAAGTATAAGTATTGATATTGAGGAATTTGATAGCAAGATATAGAAGAACTCCCCCTGAAGATGTGCATATTGAGGAATTTGCTTTTGAAGCAATGCACACTTGAAGAGTTGAATCATGGAGATCTCCCCCTATATCTTGTAATTCATACATGCATTTGCCATATAATATGAAGAATTTGAAATGCATGATGGAATATGGTGCCTGAGGAGATTCAGCATGCGAGTAATAATATTAACGAGGAATAAGCATGCAAAATCAGAGCACAGTGCATCAAAAGTATCAGAGCACCATCGGGTTTAAGATTACAACTCGATCCAATAAAAGTTTCAGAAGAACGAGAGTTGTAACTTCGCAAAAAAAACGCCCATATAATAGACCCGTTTGAAGACTAACTCAGATTTCTCCCCCTTTGTCATCAAATGACCAAAAGGATCAAAACTGAGGACTAACGCCCCTGAAGAATATCAAGTTGATGGAGGAGCGCCAGCGTTGCCGAGGTCAGTTGTCGTAGTAGGGCCTGCCGCAATGTCGTCCAAGTCTTCATTTTCATCAGTGTCGCGCGATGAAGAATAGGAGCTGGCCACCAAGGAAGGAACCTTGACCTTCTTGAATTTCTTCGGTGGAGGTGCAGACCAGTCAAATTCTTCCTTGAGACCCATGTTCTTCAGATCTTCGGTGTTGTAGATATGAGATAGAACAACCCAGGTACGGTTGAAGGTTTCATGGAGGTAGTATTGGTTTTTCTTCACAGCATTGTGGGTTGAGGTCATGTTGTAAAGAATGGAACCAAACTGACGCTTGACCCATTTATGGTTGCGATCAACTTTCTGATGAAGACTGAGGAGTAACTCACGATCAGTCATCACCCTGGGTGCTGTGGCTTGAGGAATTTGCTTGGCAGAGGTGTTGGCGGCAGAATCATGTGTGGCAGAGTCATCATTGGCGGAGTAAGATGCAGCCTTGCGAAATTGACCATCCAATGGACGAATGCCTTCATCTATCACAGCAGTTGCCTTGCCTTTGTAATCAGCTGAGGAAAATGTCTGTTTGAGGACTTCAATTGGAGGCAAGAAACTGCCATGGTTCAGAGTATCAGCTTTGTAGTTGAGTGAAGACCTTGTCCCGATGAATTTCATAATCCATGGTGCATAAGGCTTCAGCTCAAACGGTGACATAGCAATGTTTGCCAGAGTCTACATGAAGAAATCATGGAAGTTGACGGGAACGCCATGAATGATGTTGAAAAGCATATTCTTCATGATGCCAATGACTTCTTCATCATTTGAGTCGTGACCTTTGATAGGACTCATTGTCTTCGTCAGAATGTGATAGACAGTCTGTGGCACATATAGTAATTCCTTGATGAGGAATTTGGTTCGAGGAGCTTGCCCTGGCTTCAAAGGCTTCATCAGCACTTGCATGTAATGATCTGTAAGCACAGGCTCATTGTAGATGCAACGAGAACCATCAAGGGGAGGACTGAGTGGGAGGACACGAAGCAATTCAGTTGCTAGTGCCTTGTAGTGAGTATTTTCAGACATCCAGTCCAACACCCATGAATTCACATCTTCAGAATTTCCTGTGATGTGCAGCGTCGCATAGAATTGAAGAATGAGTTCTTCATTCCAATACAGATGACAATGCAGAAATTCAGTAATCCAGCATCGTGAAGAACACCGAGGACTGGCTGGAAGCACAGCAGAGATTCCATGTCCACGTGAGGAATGTGTGCATGCTCGAAGACTTTGTCTTTGTCGAATAGCATAGAGGAATAAAAATTTGCTTGACTAGCAGTCCAGAAACGCCTCTTCCTTATGCGAGCAGAATCATATGGATTATAAGCAGTGAAGAACACATGCTCGTTGAAGAAATCAGCAGCCTTGAACTTTTTCTTCTTTGAGAATGGATCCTTTGGCTTGGGCACAGGAGTGTCAGTGAGTTGCATCACAACCTCAGGAATCACAATCTCAGGTTCTACAGGCTGAGGAATTTTTGGCTCTTCAGGCTGAGGAATTTCTGGTTCCTCTTCAGTGGCAGTGTGCATGTGCAACATATCAGCAGCAGCAGTTTCTTCCGCACTAGTGGTTGGAATTTCTTCATGCACAGACGAGGTGGGATGAGTTTCTTCAGAGTCCAGCTGGACGGTTGGTGCAGGGGACTGAGGTATTTGCTGTAGTGGGGTGAAGAGTGGAGTATTGAGATGCTGACTTTCCCAAAAGTCACCAGTCATCACAGGCGTGGAGCATCCAATGTCCACGTCTTCATCTTCAAGTTCTTCAACGCCGGCCTCTTCAGCTGTGAACTAAGGCATGGGCGAGGAAGCAGCAGGAGTTGAAGGGATGCATCCACTTCAATTTCTTCATCAATCTGCTCTGACGAAGCAGCAGAATGATGTTCTTCATCAGATCCACTAGGGATCGCATATTCTTCACCATAAGGAACAAGGTCCTTAGATGGTATGGTGAAAATTGGAACAGCATCAATAGGGTTCTCAAAAGAGCTGGTCATGGTCTTCATTTTCTTCGGAGCTGAAGAATCTGAAGCAAATGATGCTTTCCTTTTCTTCACTGTAGCTTTCTCTGCAGCCTTGGTCTTCCTCACATCTGATGCAGATGGAAGGGTAGGAGTTGGTGTAGGTGCAGAAGGAGCTGAGGAATCTGGTGGAATTTCTTCAGGCGCAACTGATGCAGTTGCCCTGACTTCTTCATTTCCTTCAGGCGCACCACTAGTGGATGCCCTGGCAGTTTCATCAGCGGCTGGAATGGAATCATCAGCCCTGGAGCCAGCATTTTCTTTAGCAGGCTGAAAATCATCAGCGGTGCTGCCATGTTCTTCATTTTGCTGAGCAGAGGCTGCAGCATGAGGACTTTCTTGTTGCGATGGGGCTGCAACATTGGTGAACTTCTCAGTCAGTTTAACAAACCTGACTTTGGCTCTTGAGGGTTTTGATCTCAGACTGGATCTTGAGGAGTTCATCAGGTGTCATTTTGACAAAATTGTTCTTCAGGAACTTCTCTTTCCTGAACTGAGCCTTCTTGATTTGTCTGGCCTTCTCAAATTTTCATTTCTCTTCAGAGATGAAATGGGTCAGTATGTGACTTTGGCCAGGTGTCAGATGAAAATCAGGCATAGGAGTGTTTGGGTCCTTGTGCCAGAGATCAATGTAGTCGAGCATCAACTTAGGATCCAAAAGCAGTGGCACATTTGTGCCTTTGGCTCTAACGGCCCTTTCTTGCCTGTCTCTGATGATTTCTTCAAGTTCATCATCATCAGCATGATCGTCAGATGGCACATGGAAGGCAACTTGTTTCTTCTTCGGACTAGGCCGAGGACCTCGTCCAGCAGTGGCCTTTGTCTTCAGCAGAGTGGGGCCTGATGAAGAGTTTGGTGCAGCTGAGGAACTTGCTGAGATACCAGAGGCAATGGAGATGCCTGTAGTCCTTTGGCATGTGGCCAGGTGAACAGGTGTTGAGGACTTTGCCGGAGCAACTGAGGACTTTGGAGGAGCAGGTGCAGCGTGAGGAATTGGCCGTGAGGGCATTGAAGATTCTGGCCGTGAGGGCATTGCTGAGGAACTTGGCCGTGAGGGCACAGTTGTTGAAGCACTTGGCTTGTGAGCGGGCTTCTTTGCCATTGATTTCCTAGGCTTGTTAGAGGCCTTTGTGGCAGCAGCAGCAGCAACAGAGTCTTCATTAAATTTCCTCACTGCTTCTTTGGCGTGTCTAGCCAACTTGGCTTGGCGCTTGGCCCATTCATCAGGAAAATCCTCACCGCGCTTGAGGCTGGTGGGATCAGCTCTTTGACCAGGTGCCAATGGAGCTCTCGGGCATGGAGGATTTAGAGTGAATTTCTTCATATACTTTGGAGTTACATATCTGTACTCCCTCCATTCTCTTGCCCATCTTCTTTCAATCCTTTGTATGCGCACCTTGCGCTGAGTTTTGCTTTCTTTTCCGAACTCGGCCTCATCAGGTGTGCAATAGTCAGCATAGATGTCCTCAGGGATTTCAAATGCAGTCATGACCTCAGGCTTCTTTCCTCCTTTCTGTGGTTTCTTCCCTTCAGCCATATTCTTCAGATGAGGAATTTGAACAATTGAACACTCTGAAGAAGTATGCAACTTTTCTTCAAGGAACACTGCAAATGAGTTAAGTTGATGAGAACCTAGTGATTCAGCAGCGGACATGAGTACCTGTGAACAGAGTATAGTTGCAAGGAATTTGAAGAGGTCATATGCGTTCTCAGAAGATTTTCAAAATGAACAAGTTTGAGGAATTTGACCAGATGAGTCTTGAAGAATTTCACTAAGAGTACTTTGTCTTAGGTTCCAGAGTTGTATAGATCGACAATCCACACAATTGAGGAATCTTGAAGAAATTGATGCTTAGGGAAACGAATCAAGAACAGATGACTAGTGAGGTGTTATGTGTGTGAGGATTTGAAGAATAAAACACCTTTGAAGATTTTGTAGAGAAAATTAGAATCAAGGAGGGTAGTAAAAGTAACTTTTAATTACCCTTGATGACGAACACGATGAACTGAGAAGTGTAGATTTGAAGTTCGTCAGTTCAGATCTTCCACGCCCTAACTTGGCGGAGGAAGACAGCTACGGCGGCGGCGGAGTGAAGATTTCCGCAGCCGGCGCGAGTACGACGACGAAGAGGTCGAGGCAGTGAAGCTCTTCCTCACCGGCGACGATGAAGTAGAGGCGGCGCTAGGGTTTGAGAAGCTCGAGCGAGAGAGAGCGGTCGAGCGGAGTAAAGGAAGTGAGGAAGGGTGAGGGGGTATTTATAGTCACGGTGAAAAACTGTTCGCCCGAAGATTTAGGACGAACGTGCCCCTGGCCCTTCTCATTCGCTTGACATGTGTCACCCACGTACTGAATTTGTAACATTTGAAGCATTTGAACATTCAGGTGAAGAATTAGCAGATTCATGTTCAATGCACTTTAAACATGGAGGATCAAATTCTTCCTTAGTAGCGCTGATTTGTTGAGCAAGCAATGAATCGCGCTCCTTCTGAAGATCTTCATAACACACTCTTAGCTTCTCAAGATCTTGCTTTCTTTGAAGAAATTCATAAGAAAGCTTCTCGTGATTAGTTAAGAGGGTTTTATGATGACTTTGAAGGTTGTCAAGCTTAGACTGAAGTCTCTAAAGATTTTCAGTTAAGTCTTTAGTGCGGTCCATTTCTTCACCCAACATATCATCACTTTTGTGTAGCATGTTTTGAAGTTTTTCAATAGCCTTTTGTTGTTTCACAGCAATCTTAACAAATTTAGAGTAGCTAGGCTTAAGATTTTCATCAGATTCATCCTCACTTAATTCAGAGGAGGGGTATTTAGTTACCTTAGCAGCCTTTGCCATGAAGCAGTAGGTGGGGGCATAGTCATCATTTCCTTCATCAGCGTTGTTGGTGTTGCCATTTTCTTCAGAGTTGAAGATTGACTTGCTGACGAATGCGGTAGCAAGAGCTAGACTTGCCACACCTGACTCAGACTCCTCGGACCCCTCTTCTTCCTCATTATCCTCAGATTCAGCCTCAGAATCCATTTCCTTGCCAATGAATGCCCGAGCCTTCTTGGAGCTGCTCTTCTTTTGAGATGAAAACTTCGAGGATTTTGATGATGAAGACTTTGAAGATTTCTTCTTCTTCTTGGCATCATCAGAACTGTAATCCTTGTATTTCTTCTTCTTTAGTTCCTTGTCCCACTGAGGACAATCTTGAATGTAGTGACCAGGCTTCTTGCATTTGTGGCATATCCTTCTCTTATAGTCACTTGATGAGGAATCACTGCTCCTTGAAGATTTTCCAAAGCGACCACGTCTTGAGAATTTCTGGAATTTCTTCACTAGCAGCGCTAGCTCCTGCTCAATTCTTCAGGGTCACCAAGGCTGCTACCAGAATCTTCACACTCAGATTCAGACACTGCCTTGGCCTTCAGGGCACGTGGTTTTCCATAGCTTGAACAATAGAGATCTCTCTTTTCAGCGAGCTGGAACTCATGAGTATTTAGCCTCTCGAGGATATCAGCGGGATCTAGTGATTTGTAGTTAGCACGCTCTTGAATCATCAGTGCCAGAGTGTCAAATGATGAATCGAGTGATCTCAGCAATTTCTTCACCACCTCATGATCGGTGATGTCAGTGGCACCGAGCGCTTGAAGCTCATTTGAAATATCAGTGAGGCGATCGAAGATTTGCTGAACATTTTCATTGTCGAGTCTTTTGAAGCGGTTGAAGAGATTGCGAAGAACGTCAAAACGAGAGTCACGTTGAGTTGAGACTCCTTCGTTTACTTTGGAGAGCCTATCCCAGATAAGCTTGGCAGTTTCCAAAGCACTCACTCTGCCATACTGCCCTTTACTCAGATGACCACATATGATATTCTTCACTTGAGAATTGAGTTGCTTGAATCTCTTCACATCAGCAGCATTCAGAGAAGGTGTGACTGAGGGAACACCATTTTCCACAACGTACCAGAGATCGTTGTCAATTGCTTCAAGATGCATTCGCATCTTATTCTTCCAGTAGGGGTAGTCCGTGCCATCGAAGGTAGCACACCCAGCAGAGACCTTGATCATACCTGGGGTCGACATAACTAAAACTCCAGGCGGTTAAACCAAAATCACACAGAACAAGGGAGTACCTTGCTCTGATACCAATTGGAAGTGCATTATATCGAATAGAGGGGGGTGAATAGGCGATTTTTATGACTTCTTCACTGAGGAATTTGCCGGTGAGGAAATTCCTTAGCGAAGAACTACTTGCAGCGGAATAAGTACTCAAGAGTAAGCATAACAGAATACAGGCATGGTCATCATGATGAAATGAAGACAAGCACAGAGTACAGAAAGCGTAATCACAGGATAACACAAGATGAAGACAAACAGACTGAAGAAATTGAACTGAGGAAATTGAGAAAGTCTTCAGTCAAAGTCTTCAAACACATATATGAACAATCACTCAACACAGTAATGAGGAAATGAAAGAGTTGAGGAAATAGAACCCGTAGGGTTGGTGAAGACAATGATTTGGTAGACCAGTTCCAACTGCTGTCTCAGTTGTACATCTGGTTGGAGCGGCTGAGTATTTAAACTCGAGGACACACAGTCCCGGACACCCAGTCGCTGAGCACGCAGCTCAGGGCACCAAGTCCTCACCGTATTCTCCTTGAACTAAGGTCCCACAGACCTCGTCCAATCACTCGTGGTAAGTCTTCAGGCAACTTCCAAACCTTCACAGACTTCGGTCACTCGGCCATCCACAATTCCTCTTGGATGCTCTAGACTATGACGCCTAACCGTCTGGAAGAAGCACAGTCTTCAAAGGTAACAAGCGTCGGATTCACGCAGGATCAATCTCTTCAGTGATGCTCAATCACTTTGGGTTTGTGGGTGTTTGGGTTTGGATTTTCCTCACTCGATGATTTTCGCTCAAAGTCCTCGAAGGATGGGTTGCTCTCAAATGACAAGTGTCAGTTTCTCTCGGAGCAGCCAACCAGCTAGTGGTTGTAGGGGGGCGGCTATTTATAGCCTAGGGAGCAGCCCGACATGATAAGACATAAATGCCCTTCAATGATATGACCATTATGTGGATAAGATATTTTGGGATAGCTGGCGCGTAGCACAGCAACGGTTGGAAATTTGACTCTCAAATTCCTCAGGACTATCATGTTACTCACTGTGTAGGCAATCCGCACTGGCGAATTCCTAACTCCTTAGTCAGAACAAATTCCTCAGCGACCAGAAGAACTTCGTCTCTGTCTCTGAAGAAATTTACTGAACTGTATGAGATTTTCAATGGCTTCACTCGAAGGGATTGATAGGTGTAGGATTTTGAGTTGAGCATCACATGGAAATTTTTTCTTAGTATTTCCTCGACCCCCTTTAACAGTACGGTGTTTCCTATGACTCAAGAAAGGGAAAAACAAAACTATGAAAACGAAAGTCTTCAAGCTTCATATTCCTCGCATGAATATCAAGTCTTCACGGACACACCAATTTCTTCACTTTCAAAGTCTTCATGAAAGTCTTCAGAAATACCAGAATGTTCAGTCGAAGATATTCATTTTTAGGGGTCGACTTTCTCTGTAAATATCAAACTCCTCATAGACTTATAGACCAAAAGAATCTATAAGTCTTCAATACACCAAAATCACTAAGGGGCACTAGATGCACTTACACAACAGTGTGACAACCCAATTGTAACTGCACGCCGACCAATATGACCGCAAGGGTTGCAACCCTGACAGCAACTGTGGTGCCCCCAACAAGATTGCAAGTAGTGGTAATTTATTTTTCATTTTTAACAAAAGAATCATGAACTTTTTTTAATTGATATTTTTTTTTGAAAACCTGTCTTTGAAAATTCAAACTTTTTTCATATTGTGAAATTTTTTTAAGTCCATGACCATTGTTTGAATTCACGAACATTTTTTTTCCAAATTCACAAACACTTTTCAAATATGAGATAAACATTTTTTTTATACATGTGGTAAACATTCAGAAATAGACGATGACATTTCAAACAGTTTTGAATACTATATAAGCACTTTATGTGAATATTTCCTAAATGAATGACATTTTTTCTTTCAAATATGCGACTAATGTTCTTAGAAACACGTCGTGAATTCCTTAAAATATGTTGGGGGCACGTAATGTTCATCAAGTATTTAAAGCATGTTTGTCGTGTATTCAAAAAATATTCATCACGTATTTAAAATGTGTTCAGCCTAGCAATAAAGTATGTACATACAAAGGCTGCTTATACGTAAAATAGTCGCGGCCTGTTTGTTCACAAAATTACAAAGAAAGCACATTTTTTAAAGACAAAGAAAACACATACGAATGAGAAAACGGAAGCATTGTTGGAGCCCCAAATGCACCTCATGCCAGCCCATCTTACCAAGCCCACAGCGCATAACGCCCAACCCACAACAAAACAACACGAACAAAGCACTTTCCCTCTAACTATCCAACCACAGGTTGGTTCGTGCTCTCGCACCAAATAATATATTCAGCCTAGCAATAAAGTACATACATACAAAGGCTGCTTATACGTAAAATAGTTGCGGCCTGTTCGTTTACAAAATTACAAAAAAACACATTTAAAAAAAAAGAAAACACATACAAAATGAGAAAATGGAAGCATTGTTGGAGGGCCAAATGCACCTCATGCCAGCCCATCTTACCAAGCCCAACAGTGCACAACACCGAACCCACAACAAAACAACACGGGCAAAGCGGGCAGCCGACATATGTGATGGCAATCCTGAAAGAAAAAGAACATATGTGATGACACCCCTAAAAAAACATATGTGAAGACATCAGCCCAACATCAGCTGAATGAGACATAACTATATCTCATTAGGCAAGATGGGCTAGATGTATGGAGTGCCACCAACTTCGTGGAAATTTCACTAGCAGCACATGCGTGTTATACATCACGTTTGATGACCTTGAATGAATCTAATTTGGCGTGACATCGCGTTTGATGACCTTGAATGAATCTTTGAATGTGGCGTGGAAGCTTGTATCCTGGCAAATAGACACCCAAGAGGCTTTCAGTTTAATGGTAATATAAAATTTTAGTTAAGTGACAGAATGCCCTTGGGCTTGTGGTATGCAGCCAACCTCAAATTTATCGGTAACTATATCTGTTCTAGACTTAGTGTCTTAAAAACTGAAATTCAATTTATTTATTTTTGCTTATCTATGCAAAAGATAAACCATGGACTACAAATTCTTTTGTTTTTGGTCCTGAAAATTCATCATTTCCTGATCCTACTATATTTATATGATAATAATGCCATCCTTCATATCATGCTATGTGTTCTGTTCAAATTTTGTACGCTCGTTCTTCAAAAAGAAATGCCATCCTTCATATCATGCTATGCAAAAACTTCCATTTCAAACTCATCTGCAGGATTTAGTCACGTTATGCCTGTTTGAGCATCCCTGGGTTATATCTTGATTGAAACAGTAACGAACAATCATAACAGAGAATATATAAATTCAAAAAATGAAGTCAATCTGCCACCTCATCATCATCTAGACCACCGTAGCACTCTATTTTTTTAAGGATGAACTAGGCTTGGTTCTCTATTCTAGATGTCGGGGTGCATTGAAATAAAGCACACACCTGTACTACTAGTTTGCTTCAAAAGCCTCTACTCGTTAAAAGCACTATCAATGTATAAATTATTAAATAGGGAGACTGCAATGAACAAGGCAAGTCAAATAAAAAAGGCAATCAACTTTTCACTAGGTATTGGTCTCTGCAGAGGCCGGGGGTAATCCTCCTTTTCTAAAAAAAAACTAGGTATTGGTCTAAATATTTCGAATGATGGCGACCAATATCATACTCTATAGTCTATACCTTGAAGTTAGATTCCAAGGCGTCCGGATCTCATAACTCCTGATATCATGAATGCCTTCAGCACTTTGATTGTTAGTATATATCATCAGTTCACCCAAGTTCACATCTCAAACTAGTTTAGCTTGTCCAGAGCGTAACCTATTGTTACTCAATCCCCAAAGATTTTTAATCTTCACTAACCATGTCAGGGGAGACACTTGCTATAGGACTTGTTGGGGATATTTTGGACCCATTCGTCAAAGCAGCATCACTTAAGGTTCTATACAACGGCAAGGAACTAATCAATGGTTCTGAACTCAAGCCGTCGCAAGTAGCATATGAACCAAGGGTTGAAATTGCTGGGAGCGATCACGACATGAGGAACCTTTACACTCTGGTAAGTCATAGCTACATCATTACTTCAACGAACGATATCAAGTTTGTGAATGCATCTTTCGGTTCAGCATCACAAGTCAAACAGCTTTACTATTTGTCTTCTAGAAAGTACTTAGTACACAATGTCCCATCCAGAACATAAGCTTTCTGTGTCATTGCACACCAGTTGCTACCTGTACTTATATAGAACTGAAAGTAAAGAATCTCTATATTCTGTAATTTGTACTCCCTCCGTCCGGAAATACTTGTCATCAAAATGAATAGAAGGGGATGTATCTAGATGTATATTAGTTCTAGATACATCCCTTCTTATCCATTTTGATGACAAGTATTTTCGGACGGAGGGAGTACAACCTCATCTATATGAACTGAAAAGAACTTTGCACTTCCATTTCTTTAGTTCATGTGAATCCTATAAAGATACTATTCTACTTAATTTCTGATGGATTCTGCACATATACCTGCATCTTTTCATTCAGTGATGATGATTGGTAATCAAAATTATGCACTTCATCGATGAAAAGTACAAGAATATTAATTATCATGACTAGACACGGCAATAAATGCTTACAACATGAATCTACACATTTTGCTTACGTCATGAAGATGCTCTAGCAGCAATACTACCACCGAAACTTACAAAGTAATTTGAGTTAACTTGGTTTATTTTTAGATTCCTTAAAATTTGTCTGAAAGGTATCCAGTTCATGGAAATATTTGTAGTTGATAATTTCTTAATACCGTTCGGTCGTCTAGCCCGCCTAAGCACCAAGGCCCCTCTTACCTAGCCCACATAGGCTCGCCTAATTGGTGATTATGTGCTGGTGGCTAGGAAGTGATCTTCCTCCTGACTAGCATCCAGCGTCTTTGTGGGCACAGCTTCTTAATTACAAGGCAAAAGTACATTTCAGGAAGCGCATATCAATCTGTCTGCAAAAAATATCATCTTTTTGCTTCTGTGGTAACTAGTACTCCCTCCGTCCGGAAATGCTTGTCGAAGAAATGTATAAAAATCGATGTATCTAGAACTAAAATACATCTAGATACATTCATTCCTCCGACAAGTATTTCTGGACGGAGGGAGTATGTTCTTAAGATAACTTGATATTAGGTGATGGTGGATCCTGACGCGCCAAGTCCAAGCAACCCAACAGCAAAAGAATACCTTCATTGGTAAGACCTGAAACTTATAATAACTAGTACAAGTTATTACTCAACTAAATTACTTTTCTGTTTTTACAATGTAACACCTTCAGAGTTAAAAGTGATATTTATGGTTATATACATGCCACAGGTTGGTGACAGACATCCCAGAATCAACAAATGCCAGTTATGGTGGGTTCTTCATATTCTATTTCATTTACAAATTTGAATGTTTTATATGAGTTGAACAGTTGTCTAAGATTCTAAAATAAATGTATATTGAGCTGGTTCAGAAGTACAGACGAAGTTAACATGTACTAGCTTGTTATATTCAAACATAACTATACCATCGGTGATTACTTAGGGGAGAAAAACTCGAGATGACAACTATAGTAACTGCTTAGGGTGCAAAATTAGAAGAAAAGGCACGTAAATAGCATACCAGGGTAGTAAGCAGAACATTATCCTGTCTTTCACATTATTTCATGGCAGAAATTTCTTTGAATTTACATACTAGAATGACCTCACTTTAACAAGTTAGCACACATTTTGTTATAGGAAATAAACTCTTCAGTTATGAAAGACCAAACCCAACTGCAGGAATGCATCGCTTTGCTTTTGTACTCTTCCGCCAATCCGCCCGACAAACTATATATGCACCAGGATGGAGACCAAATTTCAACACAAGAGACTTCTCAGCAGTTTATTCTCTTGGACCTCCTGTGGCAGCAGCATTCTTCAATTGCCAAAGGGAGAATGGATCTGGAGGCAAGCGGTACATCAGATAAATATGGAAGCACTATCATCCTCTATAGGCAGGGAAGCTATATACACATTTGTACAGTGTTTCTGTATAAGTGCGCACGTATCAGAAATTCGTTTTGGCACCCGGGTCCAAATGCTCCTGCAATCTGTACCACACCCTTTTATCATGATCTGTGCTATGTCGGCTATGTCCTGTACAATGTGATGTATTCACGGACATATCACCATTTTGGAACAGTGACATGGCCCACGGCTGGCTACCATTTAATGCACGCATGAGCTCTGCCCGTCGTTGGTCCAGGCGGATATTGACGTTTCTGTGCTGTTTCCACGTCACCTGTGCCCTCCACCCCGTCACTACCTAGCCACCACCAGATTCAGAGAACTGGAAGGCCTGCACTAATGCACTAGCCTACTTAAGTAGTGCACGCGATCGCCATGCTTACTCCTCAACAGGAACTGGTCTCCTGAGTGTGCCACTCTCAATAATCCATATATACAGGGGGTTGCCTTGCTCCGTAATCTCCCCGGATTTCCCTCTCAGGCCTTGTTTGGCACAAGAGGTTGTCAAGCCCCAAGGGGGCTATGTATTGTAGGGGATTTGGTGAATCCCTCCCCTTCACCATTCCCT
>NC_041389.1:22024098-22026604 GCF_002162155.2 Triticum dicoccoides | reverse complement strand
AATACTGTTTGGTAGGCAGGTCTTGCCATAAGATGACACAAACAATAGCACCACGCTTAAAATTTCAATCTTTGCAATCTTAAACAACTCATAGAAGAAGAGAACTTGCTACAGAATTGTAACACCCATACATAAGATGAGAAACTAAATAAATTGCTAATAATCATCATCATGTCAAATTAACAAGTGACACCCACAAATAGCAATCAGCCAAGTTAAAAGGCCACATCAATCTCGCAATATTGATAACTAAGGTGCCATGTAACATTCATCTGTTCCATCTCAAAAGCATGTAGTTTGAACTAGCATCTCAAGCATGCATGTCACTGCCATAAAAAATTTAAGAACTAATGCAAAAGGAATCCACAATACTTTTCAAGAAGATTTTACTATGTGTTAAAAACCAACAGAAACTTAGCCAAGACAAAGTTTAAATTGTAATAACTATGGTGTTAAGAAGATAAGGAGACAGTTGATTCAGCTGGTGTCTGTCACTTGGCTCATCGCTTTATCTTGCCGGCTAATGCTTTAATACGACTCCCTAAGTTTGGGCTTCTTCTCTATCCTTATCTAAAAATAAGGATGTCAAAACAGAACTAAAATTATTACTGAGCCAGAGGTAGAATAATTTCATCCTTATTCATATAAACTTAGAATAATGGCAGACCAAGCAGAACAAACCACTAGGTCATACAACAGAGAACTTAGATTACATAGTTATTAACAGGAATAGTAGTTCAGCAACAACCTTATCTTTTGTCCAAAAAGAATTCTAAGGAAGCGAATGTAATCCTAGCAACAAAGTACATGGAACATCTCTTTCCTTTACATGGCATAAGAAAATATGGCATATTCTGTAATCTTTCAATAAATTACACACTAATTAACAGCAATTGTAATCATATTATGTAATTTTGGAAGCAACTAGAAGGCACAACCTAGCACTTATCAGCATCATCCTGATGCTTTTTCAAGATTTAGTGAAAAAAAGAATCTGGCATGAAAACCAAGTTGAACTGCACATAAAGAAGTAAATAAGCAACATGGTGGAGATACATACCGGGGGAAATGCAAGCTTGCCATGCAAAGAAGGGAATGCGGCTTCTCCATCCTGTTAAATTAGGAGATACTGCGCCCCAAAAAATACAAATCATCTATGTGAGATTTGGTGTCTAGCAAAGGACATTAATTATATATGGGAAAATTAACAAATCAGTTTGCCTTGTAGGAACATTAGCATTCTAGGTAGGTACTGGACAATCATTGCAAATAGACACAAATGTTCAACAAGTGTGTGGCAGGTAGCTGATAGTCATTGCAACATTTGCTGATCAAAAATTAAGGTTACAAAAACAAGTCACACACTCATGTATAACACCAAGCTGCTGCTCGAGACAAGCTGATGTTGATATACTAACCACAGAATAAATCACATGCCTCAAAATGGGTCTAATACTTCTCAGAAAAACTGTTAATGAACTCTCTTTTCCATCCCTAAACAAAACATAACTAATTTTCTGTTTTGTCTGAGCACAATTAAGAGTTATTTCTTGTTGCCGCAATTTCAATTGGACAATCTAGCATCCGTGTAAAAGAAACTTGAAACATGAACTAGTTATCTATTAAAAAAGCAGTAAGAAACTAACAATAAGAAACAAGTTTGGCTAGGGGAAGAACAACTTATTGTTGCATTTATCTGCGCACTTACTAGAAAAGCAAGGCACGGTTATGTCCACTGAAGCATCATCCCGACATATTTATAAGTTTCGAACTAACAAATTTATATTCCCAATTCTTTTGAGCATGTGAGCAATACACTAACTCTTGATAAACATCAGCCAACTGCAATTACTTCTGTACACCAAAAAAACTGCTGATTCTTTTCATGTGGTAATTCACCTCCATGCATCCATGTATATTAATAGTTAAATATATTCATATTAATGTAGTAATCCATCACACACTTTAGTCTAGCAAGGTATGTTAACACTTGAACTCTCAACAAGAAAAGGAGGAAGAGGAAGCATAAGTAGACAAGGAGGAGTCCAAGAGCTCGTCTGCTTCGGTGCAGCTAGCGTCGTAGATGGCACCGATGGAGATGGGGCATGGCAGGTTAAGCAGTGGTCAGAGGAGAAGGTCCATTGTGAACTAGGGATAGCAGACGACGCTGCTGGGCGAGCTCGCCGGGGAGGACGAGGCGGTCGGAGGCAGATGCAAGTAACCCAAGGGAGGACTTACCTCCGGCGAGAAGATCAGCTTGCCGGGGAAGAAGAGGAAGCCGCCGCTAGCGGCTCGCGCCAGCTATATCTTGCGGTGGCTCTTGCGGCGGTTTCGTCTCCCGTCTCATCCGGCTCCACGCGAGCCGCGAGCTCACCCTCGATGCTCAGAAACCCCGTGGATTGTGGGGGATTTTCATGGGACCGAGAGGGGCAGCCCGGTCAAGCCTTGTGTGCTAAACGGTTGCTTTGGGAATTCTGAGGCTTTCCAACCCAACAGGGATAAACAC
>NC_041389.1:22014365-22023869 GCF_002162155.2 Triticum dicoccoides | reverse complement strand
GTGGGATCCTCACAACAAGGGGGGTCCTCCCTGGAACCATCGTCTCGATCAGGGACGACGGATCCTATGTCGTCTTCATGGATCCCACATTCTTCCGATAGAAGAACTGCCCTTTCGTCGTGAATCTGCTGATTGCTGGGGGATCCAATGATGTGCCAGTGTTTCCATCTAAGAAGTTCTTGGAACAAGAATTTTTCACATTGGTTCTTCAGGTGCAAGCAAATGTATATGTGCAACCAGTCAAATTTGAGACAAGATCTGTTGGAAATTTGGAGAATGTGTATGCTTTTATGTTTCCGCAAGAGGCTTTTTTCACGCCAACGAATTATTGTCCAGGATACATCGTGTATTTTTTTGTTGACGGATCCAGGATACATCGTGTAAGCTTTACCATATCATCAAACTTCTTATATCCTTCATTTTTGTCTGATTGGAGAACTCTCATGTATTGTGTTGTTTGTTTTGGGCAGCCACGGAGAAGAAGGCCAGTGGGGCAAATTCATATTTGATATCCCTTCTCATCATATGCTCGTTTCGGATCACCTATATTCAACAAAAGTGGCCATCTTGTTGGGAACTTGGGATATCCTATCAAGATATGAAGTCATGGTCCGTGAGTTTCCTACGACAAGTTGTTTTTAGGGGAGCAAAGATCAGGAGGTACAATCTGGTCCACACATGAATATAGTGTTACAAATACTTTGTACCACTTACTCAAAATACTAAAATTCGAATGGGTTACATAGACATGACTTTAACAGTATCAAGTATAGAATCAATACGATGTACCTAGCTAGTTATAGTTGTATAGATTAGTTCTACTTTTGATTTCAGTAAATTTGGTGACAAATTTTCCTTACATTTTTCTCTCTATATATAGCGCATTGGGTAGTGTTTCCTATGTATCGGATGGGAATCCAATCCCACCTGAAGGACCAGTCCCGCCCGAAGGTCCAGTTATACCCGAAGGCTCAGTCCTGCCCATCTAGGAGCAGCGAGATGTAAGTACTACTTGGATCAATTTTGTAATATACAGTTTGATAGGGGAAATCATTACTTCCTGCTACCAATTTTTAATCCAGAGTTGGCTGCTGTGCAGGACAGGAGATAGCTGTGCGACTTGCGGTAAACGTCTTAGCCTTCCTGGCCGACGTGCTTCGTGTTATATAGTCGGGGTGCAAGCCCAGATATGCGTACAAGTGGTTGAGGAGATACATCTTGGAGGAGAAGAATACAAGAGATAAGAAGATAAAGATTACATGAGTATCTAGCCTAACTCCTCCTCCTTCGGTTATACCAATGATTTCCTTCAGGCGTACGTAGGTGCATATACAACGTCATATCACGTTTAACACCCTTCCTTAATCACAACTTCATCAAGTTGAGATTATGCTTGAAGTCTTCAAAACTTCTTGTGGGAAGAGCTCTGGTAAAACCATCTGCAACTTGGTCTTGAGAGTGAATAAACCGAATATCCAAAAGTTTATTTGCAACTCCTTCTCGAACAAAGTGAAATTCTATCTCAATATGTTTAGTTCTTGCATGAAAAACTGGATTTGCTGATAAATAGGTAGCACCTAGATTATCACACCATAAACATGGAGCTCTAGTGCTTTTCATACCTAGTTCCTTTAAGATTGACTGTACCCATATGATCTCTGCTGTTGCATTTGCCAATGCTTTGTATTCTACCTCTATACTGGATCTTGAAACTGTGGCTTTCTTCCTTGCACTCCAAGGTATCAAATTAGGCCCAAAAATTACTGCAAAGCCACCAGTTGAGCGTCTGTCATCTAGACACCCAGCCCAGTCTGAGTCAGAGAAGGCACTGATAAGTGTAGAGGATGACTTGCTGAAATTTAGGCCAATGCTCAATTTATTTTTCACATATCTTACTATACGTTTTGCAGCAGTCATATGAACAGTGGTAGGTGCATGAAGAAACTGACATACTTTATTAACAACAAAGGAGATATCTGGTATGGTTAGTGTCAAGTATTGAAGTGCACTAATACGTCTCCAGTGTATCTATAATTTTTGATTGCTCCATGCTACTTTATCTATTGTTTTAGGCAATATTGGGCTTTATTATCCACTTTTATATTACTTTTGGGACTAACCTATTAACCGGAGGCCCAGCCCAGATTTGTTGTTTTATGCCTATTTCAGTGTTTCGAGGAAAAGGAATATCAGACGGAGTCAAAACGGAACGAAATCAACTGGAGAAGTTATTTTTGGAAGGAAACCCACCTGATGGACTTGGACCCCACGTCAGAAGATACGGGAGGTGCTCATGAGGGTGGGGGCGCGCGCCCCTGCCTCGTGGGGCCCCCGTAGCTCCACCGACGTTCTCCCTGCACCCATATATACCTACGTACTCTAAAACTTCCAGAACAGAAGATAGATCGGGAGTTCCGCCGCCGCAAGCCTCTGTAGCCACCAAAAACCAATCGAGACCCTGTTTCGGCACCCTGCCGGAGGGGGATCCCATCACCGAAGGCCATCTTCATCATCCCGGCGCTATCCATGACGAGGAGGGAGTAGTTCACCCTCGGGGCTGAGGGTATGTACCAGCAGCTATGTGTTTGATCTCTCTCTCTCTCTCTCTCGTGTCCCTCGATGGCACGATCTTGATGTATCCCGAGCTTTGCTATTGTAGATGGATCTTATGATGTTTCTCCCCTCCTACTCTCTTGTGATGAATTGAGTTTCCCCTTTGAAGTTATCTTATCGAATTGAGTCTTTATGAGAACACTTGATGTATGTCTTGCCGTGATTATCTGTGGTGACAATGGGATATCATGTGCCACTTGATGTATGTTTTGGTGATCAACTTGTGGGTTTCGTGACACTTGGGAACCTATGCATAGGGGTTTGCACACGTTCTTGACTCTCCGGTAGTAGCTTTGGGGCACTCTTTGAAGTACTTTTAGGTTGCTTGGATGAATCTGAGATTGTGTGATGCATATCATATAATCATGCCCACGGATACTTGAGGTGACAATGGAGTATCTAGGTGACATTAGGGTTTTGGTTGATTTGTATCTTAAGGTGTTATTCTAGTACGAACTCTTTTATAGATTGATCCGAAAGAATAGCTTTGTGGTGGTTTCGTACCCGACCATAATCTCTACGTTTGTTCTCCGCTATTAGTGTCTTTGGAGTGACTCTTTGTCGCATGTTGAGGGCTTGTCATATGTTCTATCTATGTTATTATTGTTGAGAGAACTTACACTAGTGAAAGTATGAACCCTAGGCCTTGTTTCCTATCATTGCAATACCGTTTACGCTCACTTTTACCACTTGTTACCTTGCTGTTTTTATTATTTCAGATTACAAAAACCTTTATCTACTATCTATTTTGCACTTGTATCACCATCTCTTCGCCGAACTAGTGCACCTATACAATTTGCCATCGTATTGGGTGTGTTGGGGACACAAGAGACTTTTTGTTATTTGGTTGCAGGGTTGCTTGAGAGAGACCATCTTCATCCTACGCCTTCTACTTGAGGGAAATTTGCTATTGTCCTACAAACCTGTGCACTTGCAGGCCCAACAATGTCTACAAGAAGAAGGTTGTGTAGTAGACATCAAACTCTTTTCTGGCGCCGTTGCCGGGGAGCATAGCTCTATTATTTGAGTCACTTGGGATTTATATCTGCTGGACACTATGAAGAACTTGAAAGACGCTAAGACAAAAATTTATCCCTCAAGTACGAGGGGAGGTAAGGAACTGCCATCTAGCTCTGCACTTGATTCACCTTCTGTTATGAGTAAGCTAGCGACACCTAAACCTACTACTGCTATGAATTCTGATATGTTGCATGTTATTGATGATGCCACTTCTGCTATGCATGATACTTATAATGAAACTACTTCTATGCTTGATACTACTGTGCCCCTTGTTGAATTTCTAGATGAACAAATTTCTAGGTCTAGAGAAAGAGAAATTATTGAATCTGAACACGATGATGTTAGTGATGATGAACCTATGCCTGCTATTCCTGAGGGTTATCTTTTTAATGCTGAATCTATTGTAGTTGTTCTTGCTTGCCAGGATAGTCTTGAACGTAAGAGGTTGCTAGTTAAGTGGAGTAAAGAATCTTTTAGAGATAGGATGAGACCTGACCCTGCTTTTGCTACTTCACCTATCTGTGTTTCTGATCAGGATTATTATGATTTTTCTGTTGATCCAGATATAATTACTTTGGTTGAATTTGATCCTTTTTATGGCTATGAATCTGAAACTGTTGTGGCACATTTTCGTAAGTTAGATGATATAGCTGCCCTGTTTACTAATAATGAGAGATCGCTCTACCTTTATTTACTCAAAATATTTCCGTTCTCATTAAAGTGTGATGCTAAGAAATGGTTTAATTCTCTTGATCCTGGTTGTGTGCAAAATCCATAGGATATGATTTATTACTTCTCTGCTAAATATTTACCTGCTCATAAGAAACAAACTTCTTTGAGGGAAATATACAACTTTGTGCAAATTGAAGAAGAGAGTCTCCCACAAGCTTGGGGGAGGCTTCTCAAGTTACTTAATGCTCTGCCTGATCATCCTCTTAACAAACCTGAAATATTTGATATCTTTTATAATGGACTAACTGATGCTTCCAGAGATTACCTGGATAGTTGTGCTGGTTCTCTTTTCTGGGAAAGAACACTGGATGAAGCTGAAATTCTATTGAATAATATGTTGACAAATGAAAATAATTGGGCACCTCCTGAGCCAACTCCTGAGCCAGCCCCAGAGCCAATTACTGAGCCTATCCCTAAACCAACTCCGAAGAAGAGAGGTGTTCTATTTCTCAGTCCCGAAGATATGCAAGAGGCAAAGAAATCTATGAAAGAAAAAGGTATTAAAGCTGAAGATGTTAAGAATTTACCTCCTATTGAAGAAATACATGGTCTTAATTTACTGCCTGATGAAGGAGTGTATGATCTCAATTACTTATTTACTGAAGAACCTCCCAATATCCCGACACAGGTAGTAAAGGTAAATTCTCTCTATAGATATGATAAGGCTGAAGTCCCTCCTACTAAAATTGCTAGTCAGTGCTTGGATGAGTTTGATGACTTTATGTTTAAGCAAGATGACTTTAATGCTTATTTTGGTAGACAATTAAAACAGAATACCTTTATGATTAAACGCTTGAGTGATTATATGGCTAATATTAGAGGTGAACTTAAACTTGTTAGCAAACATGCTTCTATGGTTACCACTCAAGTAGAACAAGTACTTAAAGCACAGAAAGAAGTGCTTGATGAAATGAATAGTAAGAAAAATGATTATGCTGTTAGAGTGGCTGCTAGAACTGGTAAAATGACCCAGGAACCTTTGTATCCTGAAGGCCACCCTAAGAGAATCGAGCAAGACTCTTAGAGAAATAATATTGATGTACCTAGTTCTTCTAAGAGGAAGAAAAAGAAAAATGATAGGACTGTGCAAACTTCTAGTGAACCTATTGCTGAACCACCTAAGAATCCAAATGATATCTCTATGTCTGATGCTGAAACACAATCTGGTAATGAACATGAACCTAGTAAAAATGTTAATGATAATGTTCATGTTGATGCTCAACCTAGTAATGATAATGATGTAGAAGTTGAACCTGTTGTTGATCTTGATAACTCACAATCAAAGAATCAACATTATGATAAGAGAGACTTTGTTGCTAGGAAACATGGTAAAGAAAGAGAACCATGGGTTCAGAAACCCATGCCTTTTTCTCCCAAATCATCCAAGAAAAAGGATGATGAGGATTTTGAGCGCTTTGCTGAAATGATTAGACCTATCTTTTTGCGTATGCGATTAACTGATGTGCTCAAAACAACTCCTTATGCTAAGTATATGAAGGATATCATAACAAATAAAAGAAAGATACGGGAAGCTGAAATTTCCACTATGCTTGCTAATTATACTTTTAAGGGTGGAATACCAAAGAAACTTGGAGATCCAGGAGTACCTACTATACCATGCTCCATTAAAAGAAATTATGTTAAAACTGCTTTAAGTGATCTTGGAGCCGGTGTTAGTGTTATGCCTCTCTCTTTATATCGTAGACTTGACTTGAATAAGTTGACACCTACTGAAATATCTTTGCAAATGGCTGATAAATCAACTGCTATACCTGTCGGTATTTGTGAGGATGTGCCTGTCGTAGTTGCAAACGTTACTATTTTAATGGACTTTGTTATTCTTGATATTCCCGAAGATGATAGTATGTCTATTATTCTTGGAAGACCTTTCCTTAATACTGCAGGGGCTGTTATTGATTGCAACAAAGGCAATGCCACTTTTCATGTTAATGGTAATGAGCATATGGTACACTTTCCGAGGAAACAACCTCAAGTTCATAGCATCAACTCTATTGGAAAAATTCCATCGATTATATTTGGAGGTTTTGAATTCCCTCTCCCTACTGTCAACAAGAAATATGATATACTTATTATTGGGGATGTCCATATCCCCGTTGAGGTAACATAGTGTTATTCGAAATTTCTCCGGTTTCATGTTAATCGGAATGAGTTTGTTAACAAGACTTGATCAACCTTGTTAGTGGATTCTTTTTGATGAGCATGAGATGGATGAAACTAGAAGCACAACCTTCTGTACCCTCTTTATATTTTTTGTTCTTTAGTAGAAATAAAGTAAAAATAGTATTTTTCTGTCTGTTTCCTGACTTATTCGTGCAATATAAAAATATCCCGAAAATAAAAGTCCTCAGAATGCCATGCCAATTTAATATGATTTTTTCGGGAATATTTGAGGATTTTTAGTGCAAAAATTACCGCGGCGGGAGCTGCCACCTGGCCACAAGGGTGGAGGGCGCGCCCTACCCCCCTGGGCGCGCTCCCTACCTCGTGGGCCCACGGTGGCCCTCCTCCACTTATCCCTGCACCCATCTTCTTCCTCTGCCTCGCACAAACCCGAAAAACCAACTCAAGCTCGTGTTCCAGCCGCTTTTGCTGTGATTTTCGATCTCCTTGCTCAAAGCACCTCTCACAAAACTGCTTGGGGAGATTGTTCCTTGGTATGTGACTCCTTCATTGGTCCAATTAGTTTTTGTTCTAGTGCTTTATTCATTGCAAATTTGTGCTGCATAGGTGACCATGTTCTTGAGCTTGCATGTCAAATTTATATGGTTCCAAGTAGTTCTAATGCTTGATATATGCTCTAGGCACTTGTATGAGTAGTTGCTATCAGTTTTATTGAAGTTGGTTCACTTTTGTTTGAAGTTACTAAAAATTTCAGAATTATTTTTCAGAGAAAACAATATGCTTAGGAAGATGTTCCAAGGTGGTTCTTCAAGGAAGCAAGGTCCCAGGCTTGCAATGCGTGATGGTGACGAGGAACCACCAAGAGACGCTCTCGTGAGGCCCTGTGAATGGCCTTTGGAAAATTTTATGAATCAAGTGGGAATTAAAGAAGAATTCTACGCATATTTGCGTAATTCCGGTCTTGAGGACTTTGAAGCTGATAAATGCCCACAGTATCGTGACCTCACAAGTTCATTTGTGGGGAGGTTTGATTTTTCATCTTCGCGTAATTCTCCTTCAGTCATGTTTGACCTTTATGACAAATCTTATACCATGGACTTAGATGATTTTACTCTTGCATGCAAACTTCCATCTTGGGGTAGTATCAGGGATCCCCCTAAATCTGAATATAGAGACTTTCTGGCTAGAATAACTATGGGGGAATCTAGAGATATAGCGCATGCCACTAGAGGGAGCATTCACTTTCCTGCTATACATTATTTTGCTCTCTTCATTGGTAGATGCATAACTGCTAAGGATGAAGCATATCACATGTGTGCCCCTGATCTCAGCATTCTCAGAAGTGTTGTGTTAGGGGACCAATCTTATCATTTGGGAGCCATTGTAGCTCGTAGGTTGCATCAGAATAGGCATAACGGAGATTTCTTTGGAGGAATTTATGCAACCCGCTTAGCTAATTTTCTTGATGTAGACATTCGTGAGGGTGATATGGAGTTACCCTCTTCTTATTTAGATCTTGATTCTATGTTTTCCCACCAGTTCATTGAGAGGACTGGACCACCTTACCAGTATCGACTAATCTTTAACAAACGGCATGTGGTCCGTGTTGCTCTTCCTGCTCCTACCTTCTTTGATTTTCAGGCGAGAGGAAGATATATTATTACCAGAGAGGAGGCAGATGAGTACGAAAGGAGAGTGGAGGCTGCTCGACTCTATGCTACAGCTCAGGCGGCGATAGCCGCTGCGTCACACTACGACCCCAGCTTCACCTACGGATATCCGCCAGGCCATCCCTGGCAATAGACCAACTTAGGCCAAAAGCCTAAGCTTGGGGGAGTACGTATTTCCCACCGACATTACATTCATGTTCACACACACTCATTGCTAGATGTCGGTGCTCATACTCTTTCATTGTAATATCCATGCTAGTTTATTTTCCTTTTTCCTGCTTTCTTCTTGTGTGTTTAATAAACCTTAGAAAAACCAAAAAAATTACTAGTAGTTTATTCTTCCTGCTGTAGTAGTAATAATTAAAAGGAAAAACCCAAAAATATTTCCTGTTCTTCTTTTTGCTTGTTGGGAGGTTTCCCTTGTAAATAGTTTTTATTTTTCTTTTCCTTTTTTGGGGGGTCGAGAAGACCATATTGAAAATGCTTGGTGGCTCTCATATGCATGATCATTTATTTAACTTATAGCCCATATTACTTGTCTTCTCTCTTGAGTTGAATGCTTGCAAATTCCAGCTTAGTCCAATGCACGTGCGCTCTTATTATTATTCACACCGTTCGGTCGTGCAAGTGAAAGGCAATAATGATGACATATGATGGACTTATTGGGATGAGAAAAGCTGGTATGAACTCGACCTCTTTTGTTTTTGTAAATATGATGATTCATTGTTCCTGATTCAGCTATTATGAAGTAAACATATTTGCAATGACATTTAGAGATTATAGTTGCTTGTGCCATGCTTGATTAGCTATGAGTTATAATGGTTTACCTTGCGTTCCAACATGCTATTAGAATGATTATGATATGGTATGATGGGATGGTATCCTCCTTTGAATGAATTGAGTGACTCGACTTGGCACATGTTCACGCATGTAGTTGAATCAAATCAACATAGCCTTCATGATATTAATGTTCATGGTGGATTATATCCTACTCATGCTTATATTCGGTGTAAATTAATTTTAATGCATGTTTACGACTGTTGTCGCTCTCTCAGTTGGTCGCTTCCCAGTCTTTTGCTAGCCTTCACCTGTACTAAGCGGGAATACTGCCTGTGCATCCAAACTCCTTAAACCCCAAAGTTATTCCATATGAGTCCACTATACCTACCTATATGCGGTATTTACCTGCCGTTCCAAGTAAATTTGTATGTGCCAAACTCTAAACCTTCAAATAAACATTCTGTTTTGTATGCTCGAGCAGCTCATGTGCAACCAGCGCTGCCTATATCTTCCATGCTAGGTGGGTTATTCTCAATAGGAGTGGACT
>NC_041389.1:22013364-22013812 GCF_002162155.2 Triticum dicoccoides | reverse complement strand
TGAGACCTACGTGTTATTATGAGTATGGTTAGTTCATAATAATTGCTGAAACTTGAATGCTGACTTTTCATGTTTACAACAACAAGAGCAAACAGAGTTTGTAAAAGTTTTTCTTTTTCTCTTTCAGTTTGTCAACTGAATTGCTTGAGGACAAGCAAGGGTTTAAGCTTGGGGGAGTTGATACGTCTCTGTCGTATCTATTTTTCCAAACACTTTTGCCCTTGTTTTGGACTCTAACTTGTATGATTTGAATGGAACTAACCCGGAGAGACATTGTTTTCAGCAGAATTGCCATGGTGTTGTTTTATGTGCAGAAAACAAAAGTTATCGGAATGACCTGAAACTCCACGGAATATCTTAAAATAAATAATAAAAAAATCCTCGCCAAAGATGAAGACCAGGGGGCCCACACCCTGTCCACGAGGGTGGGGGGCGCGCCCCTCCCCCT
>NC_041389.1:22005868-22012445 GCF_002162155.2 Triticum dicoccoides | reverse complement strand
ATCCTACCTTGCAAGTCTATAGTCACCTACTATGTGTTATGATCCGGCAACCCCGAAGTGACAATAATCGGGACCACTCCCGGTGATGACCATAGTTTGAGGAGTTCATGTATTCACTATGTGCTAATGCTTTGTTCCGGTTCTCTATTAAAAGGAGGCCTTAATATCCCTTAGTTTCCAATAGGACCCCGCTGCCACGGGAGGGTAGGACAAAAGATGTCATGCAAGTTCTTTTCCATAAGCACGTATGACTATTTACGGAATACATGACTACATTACATTGATGAACTGGAGCTAGTTTTGTGTCACCCTATGTTATGACTGTTACATGACGAACCACATCCGGCATAATTATCCATCACTGATCCGGTGCCTACGAGTTTTCCATATACTGGTTTACGCTTATTTACTTTTCCGTCACTACTGTTATCATCACTACAAAAATACCAAAAACATTACTTTTGTTGTCTTTACTTTTGTTACCGTTACCACTACTATTATATTACTTTGCTACTAAACACTTTGCTGCAGATACTAAGTTTCCAGGTGTGGTTGAATTGACAACTCAGCTGCTAATACTTGAGAATATTCTTTGGCTCCCCTTGTGTCGAATCAACAAATTTGGGTTGAATACTCTACCCTCAAAAACTGTTGTGATCCCCTATTCTTGTGGGTTATCAAGACCTTTTTGCATCCAACTTGCTTGCTCATGAAGACCTAGGGCATTTGAGGAAGCCCATCATAGGAAGATACAAGCCAAGTTCTATAATGAAAAATTCCCACTAGTATGAAAAAGACAACTTATGAGACTCACTATATGAAAAACATGATGCTACTTTGAAGCACAATATATGAGACTCACTACGTGAAAAACAAGGTACTACTTTGAAGAACAAGTGTGGAAAAAGAGATAGTAGCATTGCCCTTTTTTTGGGCCTTTTTTGGGCAATGCTCTAATAATGATGATCATCACACTTCTATTGATTACAACATGAGGATTACAACTCGAAGCTTAGAACAAGATATGACTCTATATGAATGCCTCCGGCGGTGTACCGGGATGGTGCAATGAATCAAGAGTGACATGTATGGAAAATAATGCATGGTGGCTTTGCCACAAATACGATGTCAACTAAAAGATCATGCAATGGCAATATGACAAAAGTAATGTATGTCATGATGATGATGGTGGAAGTTGCATGGCAATATATCTCGGAATGGCTATGGAAATGCCATGATAGGTAGGTATGGTGGCTGTTTTGAGGAAGATATAGGAAGGTTTATGTGTGATAGAGCATATCGTATCACGGGGTTTGGATGCATCGGCGAAGTTTGCACCAACTCTCAAGGTGAGAAAGGGCAATGCACGGTACCGAAGAGGCTAGCAAAGGCGGAAAGGTGAGAGTGCGTATAATCCATGGACTCAACATTAGTCAAAGAACACATATACTTATTGCAAAAATTTAGAAGTCATTAAAAATCAAGTACTACGCGCATGCTTCTAGGGGGATAGATTGGTAGGAAAAGACCATCGCTCGTCCCCGACCGCCACTCATAAGGATGCACAAGCCAGGTACACTTCATGTTTCAAATTTGTTACACAACTTTAACCATACGTGCATGCTACAGGACTTGCAAACTTCAACACAAGCATTTCTCAAGTTCACAATTACCCAACTAGCACGACTTTGATATTATCACCTCCATATCTCAAAACAATTATCAAGCATCAAACTTATCTTAGTATTCAATTCACTCAAAAGAAAGTTTCACATATCTTGAATACCAAGTATATTAATATTAAGCAAATTACCATGCTATTAACGACTCTCAAAATAATCTAAGTGAAGCATGAGAGTTCATATATTTCTTCAAAACAAATCCACCACCGTGCTCTAAAAGATCTAAGTGAAGTACTAGAGCAAAAATTATCAAGCTCAAAAGATATAAGTGAAGCACATAGAGTATTCTAGCAAATTCCAATTTGTGTAAGGCTCTCTCTCATTAAAGAATTTCAGATCTTGATACTTTATTCATAAAGCAAGCAAAGCTAAAGGAAACTACATTGCAAGGATAGCACAACTCATGTGAAGAAGCAAAAACTTAGGCTCAACCGATACTAACCGATAGTTGTTGAAGAAGAAAGGTGGGATGCCTACCGGGGCATCCCCAAGCTTAGATGCTTGAGACTTCTTGAAATATTATCTTGGGGTGCCTTGAACATCCCCAAGCTTGAACTTTTGTGTCTTCTTAATTCCTCTCATATCATGGTTTCTCTTTTTATCAAAAGCTTCATTTACAACAAACTCAACAAGAAATCGTGAGATAGGTTAGTATAAACCAATGCAAAACCTTATCATTTTCTACTGTAACAAATCACTAACATTATAATTCAACATTTAATACTCAATGCCTCTGCATATTTAATACTCCTATCATCAAATAGAATCATTAAACAAACAAACATATGCAAACAATGCAACCATAACAGCAATCTGCCAAAACAGTACAGTCTATAAAGAATGCAAGAGTATCAATACTTTCCTAACTCCAAAAAATATGAACTAAAATTACCACTGTAATAAATTTATCAGGGCTCAATATTAAAAAAGATTCAACGTTATACCATGCTCTTACTTTTCTAGGGAATTTTTGCAACAGCGGCAAACTTTCTGTTTTCAAACAGCAACATGCAAACTAGCAAAATAAGCATGGCAAAGGCTATCCTTGACTTTTTTATTGAAACTAAAGATGCAAAACATTATTCTAACTAACATAAAATAAAAACTAACACAAGAAAATGACGCTCCAAGCAAAACACATATCATGTGGTGAATCAAAATATAGCTCCAAGTAAAGTTACCGATGAACGAAGACGAAAGAGGGGATGCCATCCGGGGCATCCCCAAGCTTAGTTGCTTGGTTGTCCTTGAATATTACCTTGGGGTGCCTTGGGCATCCCCAAGCTTAGGCTCTTGCCACTCCTTATTCCATAGTCCATCGAATCTTTACCCAAAACTTGAAAACTTCAACCACACAAAACTCAATAGAAAACTCATAAGCTCCGTTAGTATAAGAAGATAAAACAACCACTTAGGTACTGTAATGAACTCATTATAAATTCATATTGGTGTAATATCTACTGTATTCTAACTTCTCTATGGTTCATACCACTTAATACTAGCCATAGATGCATCAAAATAAGCAAACAACACATAGAAAACAGAATCTGTCAAAAACTGAATAGTCTGTAGTAATCTGTATCAAACGTATACTTCTGTAACCCCAAAAATTATGAAATAAATTTCTGGACCTGAGAAATTTGTCTATTAATCGTCTGCAAAAAGAATCAACCTAAAAGCACTCTCCAGTAAAACATGGCAGCTAAACTCGTGAGCGCTAAAGTTTCTGTTTTTCACAGCAAGATCACAAAAACTTCACCCAAGTCTTCCCAAAGGTTCTACTTGGCACTTTATTGAAACAAAAGCTATAAAACATGATTACTACAGTAGCATAATCATGTGGACACACAAAAACAGTAAGGATACATATTGGGTTGTCTCCCAACAAGCGCTTTTTCTTTAATGCCTTTTAGCTAGGCATGATGATGACAATGATGCTCACATAAAAGATAAGAATTGAAACACAACGAGAGCATCATGAAGCATATGACTAGCACATTTAAGCCTAACCCACTTCCTATGCATAGGGATTTTGTGAGCAAACAACTTAGGGAGCAATAATCAACTTGCATAGGAAGGTAAAACAAACATAACTTCAAGATTTTAAGCACATAGAGAGGAAACTTGACATTATTGCAACTCCTACAAGCATATGTTCCTCCCTCATCATAATTTTTAGTAGCATCATGAATAAATTCAACAATATAACCAGGACCTAAAACATTCTTTTCATGATCTACAAGCATAGAAAATTTACTACTCTTCACATAAGCAAAATTCTTCTTTATAGCATACGTATCATCACAATAATCATCATAGATAGGAGGCATGCTTTCATCATAGTAAATTTGCTCATCAAAGCTTGGGGGACAAAAAATATCATATTCATCAAACATAGCTTCCCCAAGCTTGTGGCTTTGCATATCATTAGCATCATGGATATTCAAGGAATTCATACTAACAACATTGCAATCATGCTCATCATTCACATATTTCATGCCAAGCATTCTATGTAATTCTTCTTCTAGCACTTGACCAGAATTTTCCTTTCCATCATACTCACGAAAGATATTAAAAAGGTGAAGCGTTTGAGACAAACTTAATTCCATTTTTTTGTGATTTTCTTTTATAAAATAAACTAGTGCTAAAACAAGAAACAAAAAGATTCGATTGCAAGATCTAAAGATATACCTTCAAGCGCTAACCTCCCCGGCAACGGCGCCAGAAAAAGGTCATGATAACCCACAAGTATAGGGGATCGCAACAGTTTTCGAGGGTAGAGTATTCAACCCAAATTTGTTGATTTGACACAAGGAGAGCCAAAGAATATTCTCAAGTATTAGCAACTGAGTTGTCAATTCAACCACACCAGGAAAATTAGTATCTGCAGCAAAGTGTTTAGTGAAGGAAATATGCCCTAGAGGCAATAATAAAGTTATTATTTATTTCCTTATTTCATGATAAATGTTTATTATTCATGCTAGAATTGTATTAACCGGAAACATAATACATGTGTGAATACATAGACAAACATAGTGTCACTAGTATGCCTCTACTTGACTAGCTCGTTTATCAAAGATGGTTATGTTTCCTAGCCATGGACAAAAGAGTTGTCATTTGATTAACGGGATCACATCATTAGGAGAATGATGTGATTGACTTGACCCATTCCGTTAGCTTAGCACTTGATCGTTTAGTATGTTGCTATTGCTTTCTTCATGACTTATACATGTTCCTGTAACTATGAGATTATGCAACTCCCATTTGCCGGAGGAACACTTTGGGTGCTACCAAACGTCACAACGTAACTGGGTGATTATAAAGGAGTACTACAGGTGTCTCCAAAGGTACATGTTGGGTTGGCGTATTCCGAGATTAGGTTTTGTCACTCCAATTGTCGGAGAGGTATCTCTGGGCCCTCTCGGTAATGCACATCACTATAAGCCCTGCAAGCAATGTAGCTAATGAGTTAGTTATGAAATGATGTATTACGTAATGAGTAAAGAGACTTGCCGGTAACGAGATTGAACTAGGTATTGGATACCGACGATCAAATCTCGGGCAAGTAACATACCGATGACAAAGGGAACAACGTATGTTGTTATGCGGTTTGACCGATAAAGATCTTCGTAGAATATGTGGGAGCCAATATGGGCATCCAGGTCCCGCTATTGGTTATTGACCGGAAACAAGTTCTAGGTCATGTCTACATAGTTCTCGAACCCGTAGGGTCCGCACGCTTAACGTTTCGTTGACGATATAGTATTATATGAGTTATGTATGTTGGTAACCGAATGTTGTTTGGAGTCACGGATAAGATCATGGACATGACGAGGAACTCCAGAATGGTCCGGAGATAAAGTTTGATATATGGGATAATAGTGTTTGATCTCCGGAAGAGTTCCGGAATTCACCGGAAGGGGTTCCGGATGTTTCCCGAAATGTTTGGGAACGAGAACACGTTATTTGGGCCAAAGAGGAAAGCCCACAAGGTTTTTGGAAAGCGCAAAAGGAAGTTTTGCAGAGTCCAGGGGCCAGACGCCGGGAACCCTGGCGTCTGGCCCTGGATTCCGAGAAGGACTCTTGCCTTTCGGGTGAAACCGACTTTGTGGAGGCTTTTACTCCAAGTTTCGACCCCAAGGCTCAACATATAAATAGAGGGGCAGGGCTAGCACCAAAGACACATCAAGAAACACCAAGCCGTGTGCCGGCAACCCCGTCCCCTCTAGTTTATCCTCCGTCATAGTTTCCGTAGTGCTTAGGCGAAGCCCTGCGGAGATTGTTCTTCACCAACACCGTCACCACGCCGTCGTGCTGCCGGAACTCATCTACTACTTCGCGCATCTTGCTGGATCGAGAAGGCGAGGACGTCATCGAGCTGAACGTGTGCAGAACTCGGAGGTGCCGTGCGTTCGGTACTTGGATCGGTCGGATCGTGAAGACGTACGACTACATCAACCGCGTTGATAAACGCTTCCGCTTGGCGATCTTCAAGGGTGTGAAGATACACTCCTCCTCTCGTTGCTATGCATCACCATGATCTTGTGTGTGCGTAGGAAATTTTTTGAAATTACTACGTTCCCCAACATTTAGTAGCAAAGTAATATGATAGTAGTGGTAACGGTAACAAAAGTAAAGACAGCAAAAGTAATGTTTTTGGTATTTTTGTAGTGATGATAACAGTAGTGACGGAAAAGTAAATAAGCGTAAACCAGTATATGGAAAACTCGTAGGCACCGGATCAATGATGGATAATTATGCCGGATGTGGTTCGTCATGTAACAGTCATAACATAGGGTGACACAGAACTAGCTCCAGTTCATCAATGTAATGTAGGCATGTATTCCGTAAATAGTCATACGTGCTTATGGAAAAGAACTTGCATGACATCTTTT
>NC_041389.1:21920103-21936100 GCF_002162155.2 Triticum dicoccoides | reverse complement strand
ATAGACCACCACGTGATCCACCAGCGCCTGGTCCACTAGGACATGGTGGCATACCACTAACTCATGCACCGAGTATGCTGCTGCTGCTTCCTGTTGCACACGAAGTAGCACTTGGGTCACGCCCATCTTGGGTTTCTGGGCCCTCTACACAGATGCCCGTGGCCTGTACTTTCGGCGTACTTAGCAAAGCGTCAGACCGAGCGTTGGCGTTGCTTTTGCCTTCGAGCTCGGTTCCTTCTTCTGCTGTGTTCAAGGCACCGCTACTCCGTGCGAGACCTCCTGCTCGAGTTTCTGCGGCTAGTGCTTTCGGCCTACTCGAGACACCACATCCGCCTGTTACTGGGCAGCATGTCATGGCTCATGCGCATATGCCCACTTTTGTATCAGCATACTTTGATCCATGATCTTTGGGCGTCACGTACGCCAAAGAGACATTCGTGTCTGTACCATCAACACATTGTCTCGCGTCAGTAGCTTCGACACGAGTTTCGGAACTATGATTTTGAGAGCGAACTTTTTCTTCACGGAGCGCGACAAATTCTTTAGCCGGCGCTTGAAGAACTAGATCCTCTTCGTCCACGAGTTCACACATCAACATCATGTCACCTTCATCACCTTGCTGGGCCATGAGCGCCCTCTCCTTCGGGGGATTCTTACACTCCGACTTGAAGTGCCCGAGCAGACTACAGTTGTGGCAGCGGATCTTCCTCTTGTCAAACTTTTTCTTCTTTGGTTTCTCCGACTGTTCGTCGGTATCCTTTGCGGGACGGTACTTTCCGCCGCTACCGGACGCCTTGTCGAAATTGTTCTCTTTGGAAACCATTACCTCCCACTGAGCACGCGTTAGAATCAGGTACTCATCCTGTTTTGCATCATCGTAACTCAACTTCATCCGCTCATCATAGGCCTTGAAGCGACCAACCAGATCATCCAAGGTGAGAGTCTTGAGATCAACACACTGCTCGATCGCTGACACAATCGGCATGTAGCGCGGTAGAGCGGCACGTAGGAAACGCCGGACCATGGAGATGTCCTCTAACTTCTCTCCGAGACCGCGAATCCCGTTCACCATGGAAGCAACCCTCGCTGCGAAGGCGTCCACCGTCTCGTCTTCTCCCATCCTCAGATTCTCGTAACTCTTCAGCAAAGTTTGCAAGTTCACCTCGCGCACACGCGAGTGCCCTAGATGCAACGTCTTGAGCGTGTCTCATGCCTCCTTCGCTGATGTCTTCGAGATAAGATGCTGTTGCACGTCCACCGGCATCACCGAGCAGATGGCCGTGATAGCCTGGCGATCCTTCTGATACAAGGCACCACCCTTCAGGTACTCATCACCGCCGGGGTCGACGGCTTCCCAGAGCTCATTGGCCTCGAGCGCCCACTCCATCATGGTCGCCCACACCACGAAGTTCCCACGGTCAAATCGTGGATACTCCGATCTCACCGGAGCAGCAATTACTTTAGCCGCACCGGAGTACTCCGCCAGCTGCTTGGTCTTCTCGTCGTCCGACATGACCTTCCGTTACTAGGAGATCAACCTTGCTCTGATACCAATTGTTGGCCCAGACCCGACGCCGAGTACTGTCTGACGACGGTGATGATCGACGACAGACAAGGACGAAGCAACGCTGGCTTGTGTTAGACCACCCTCAGTGTAAAGCAAGCCCAAAGCTAGCAATCTATCCTTCCTTGGACGTGTGGTACTAATACTAGTACTTCTGGCCGGAACAATCACAGAACATGTACGTAGGCAAACTAGCAATCGATCTATGCTTTGATCAATTGGACACAAGCAACGCACGCGAGATTGTAGGGCCACAGGCTCGTGTCGAGCCTGTTGTAATTCAGTATTACTTTTTCACGATACAAAGTACAGGGGTTAGGCTACATATATATATAGGAGCAAATAGCCCAAAAGCTAACCTAGTCGGCAAGGTATACGTGCACTACTCGGACGCATATACCAGACACGTGATTAACTCCAACAATCACCCCCCTAATCACGACGTCGTCACGTCACAGCTCCGACGCCGATCCTTCTTCGCATCTCCAAGAACTTCTCTCTATCCAAAGTCTTGGTTAGCATGTCCGCCAGTTGATCATCGATGCAAGTGTAGTTGACCTTCGTCTTATCTTCTTCCACGCAATCATTTATGTAGTGATACAGCGTATCAATGTGCTTACTCCTATCATGCCGCACTGGTTCTTCGCGTAGAAAAGTTGTAGACTTTCCATCAACATTGAGCACCACTTGTTCCGAATCTCGATCCATGAGATCACCGTGTTGCCTCCCTAGCCACACACTTTGGCACACCACAGTGACAGTTGCAATATACTCTATTGCATCAACTGCGGATACTTTGCTCTTCTTGCTCAGCTCAAGACGAGGTTCCATTGGAGCGTCAATTGGATTGCAATATTTCATGCCACGGCTTTCAAGTACCTTCCTTACGTATGCCTCCTGGCATAGTGTGACTCCCTCCGGTTTTTGATGTACCTCTATCCTGGGGTAGTAGCTCAAAAGGCCGAGATCATCCATCTTGAAAAGTTCTTTCATCTGTAGCTTAAACTTTGCAATCACCTCTTCATCTGCTCCAGTAATTAATAGGCCGTCGACGTAGATGCCAACTAGTAGACGATCCCTTCCTTTACCTCTCTTGTGCATCGCATGCTCTAATGGGGCTTTCTCAAATCCAAGAGAAATCAACGTCTGAGCAACTTTGATGTTCGACTCCCGAGGTCCTTGCCATAGCCCATCCAAAATTTTGTGTAACTTCACTACCTTGTGTTCTTCTCCCTCTTTGATGAAATCCGGTGGTTGATTCACATACACATCTCCTTCTATCTCGCCATTCAAAAACTTGGAGTTTACATTCATGTGATGTACTTTTCATGATTCCTGAGCCGCGAGAGGGATGAGTAATCTCACCGACTCCATCTTTGCAATGGGAACAAACACTTCTTCAAAGTCCATACATTTCTCTTGCACATACTCTTTGGCCACAAACCTCGCTTTGTGCTTCATACAACCTTCGACATCTATCTTGATCTTGAATTCCCACTTGAGCTCTATAGACTTTTCATTGTTGGGAAGATCCACAAGCTCCCATGCATTGTTGTCGTGGATCGACCTCAACTCCTCTTGCATAGCCTGACGCCAATACTTTTTCATATTTGCGTCGTCAAATTTCGCCAATTCTTCGGCGCTTCCTAGACACCATCGCCCACTCCTATTCACTTTTTCCGGGTTTGTTGTCCGAAGATATTTCTCCGAATGCAGGTTGAATACCGGTCCAAAATGCATAGGTGTAGATGTCCGGGTCCTTTCCTCTTGTACAGTAAGAGGAAACATTGAAGAATCTTCTTCGTATAAATCCACAACCGCAACTGCACGTGCAGCACCCCGTACGCTTAGAATTGGCGTTGCATCTTCGCCTCCATATTCTGGCCGTTCTGGCCTGCACCTTTGCCTTGGTCGGGATAGACCACCACGTGATCCACCAGCGCCTGGTCCACTAGGACATGGTGGCATACCACTAACTCATGCACCGAGTATGCTGCTGCTGCTTCCTGTTGCACACGAAGTAGCACTTGGGTCACGCCCATCTTGGGTTTCTGGGCCCTCTACACAGATGCCCGTGGCCTGTACTTTCGGCGTACTTAGCAAAGCGTCAGACCGAGCGTTGGCGTTGCTTTTGCCTTCGAGCTCGGTTCCTTCTTCTGCTGTGTTCAAGGCACCGCTACTCCGTGCGAGACCTCCTGCTCGAGTTTCTGCGGCTAGTGCTTTCGGCCTACTCGAGACACCACATCCGCCTGTTACTGGGCAGCATGTCATGGCTCCTGCGCATATGCCCACTTTTGTATCAGCATACTTTGATCCATGATCTTTGGGCGTCACGTACGCCAAAGAGACATTCGTGTCTGTAGCATCAACACATTCAGAATTATGTCTCGCGTCAGTAGCTTCGACATGAGTTTCGGAACTATGATTTTGAGAGCGAACTTTTTCTTCACGGAGCGCGACAAATTCTTTAGCCGGCGCTTGAAGAACTAGATCCTCTTCGTCCACGAGTTCACACATCAACATCATGACACCTTCATCACCTTGCTGGGCCATGAGCGCCCTCTCCTTTGGGGGATTCTTACACTCCGACTTGAAGTGCCCGAGCAGATTACAGTTGTGGCAGCGGATCTTCCTCTTGTCGAACTTTTTCTTCTTTGGCTTCTCCGACTGTTCGTCGGTATCCTTTGCGGGACGGTACTTTCCGCCGCTACCGGACGCCTTGTCGAAATTGTTCTCTTTGGAAACCATTACCTCCCACTGAGCACGCGTTAGCATCAGGTACTCATCCTGTTTTGCATCGTCGTAACTCAACTTCATCCGCTCATCATGGGCCTTGAAGCGACCAACCAGATCATCCAAGGTGAGAGTCTTGAGATCAACACACTGCTCGTTCGCTGACACAATCGGCATGTAGCGCGATGGAGCGGCACGTAGGAAACGCCGGACCACGGAGATGTCCTCTAACTTCTCTCCGAGACCGCGAATCCCGTTCACCATGGAAGCAACCCTCGCTGCGAAGGCGTCCACCGTCTCGTCTTCTCCCATCCTCAGATTCTCGTAACTCTTCAGCAAAGTTTGCAAGTTCACCTCGCGCACACGCGAGTGCCCTAGATGCAACGTCTTGAGCGTGTCTCATGCCTCCTTCACTGATGTCTTCGAGATAAGATGCTGTTGCACGTCCACCGACATCACCGAGCAGATGGCCGTGATAGCCTGGCGATCCTTCCGATACAAGGCACCACCCTTCAGGTACTCATCACCGCCGGGGTCGACGGCTTCCCAGAGCTCATTGGCCTCGAGCGCCCACTCCATCATGGTCGCCCACACCACGAAGTTCCCACGGTCGAATCGTGGATACTCCGATCTCACCGGAGCAGCAATTACTTTAGCCGCACCGGAGTACTACGCCAGCTGCTTGGTCTTCTCGTCGTCCGACATGACCTTCCGTTACTAGGAGATCAACCTTGCTCTGATACCAATTGTTGGCCCAGACCCGACGCCGAGTACTTTCTGACGACGGTGATGATCGACGACAGACAAGGACGAAGCAACGCTGGCTTGTGATAGACCACCCTCAGTGTAAAGCTAGCCCCAAGCTAGCAATCTATCCTTCCTTGGACGTGTGGTACTAATACTAGTACTTCTGGCCGGAACAGTCACAGAACATGTACGTAGGCAAACTAGCAATCGATCTATGCTTTGATCAATTGGACACAAGCAACGCACGCGAGATTGTATGGCCACAGGCTCGTGTCGAGCCTGTTGTAATTCAGTATTACTTTTTCACGATACAAAGTACAGGGGTTAGGCTACATATATATAGGAGCAAATAGCCCAAAAGCTAACCTAGTCGGCAAGGTATACGTGCACTACTCGGACACATATACCAGACACGTGATTAACTCCAACAATCACCCCCCTAATCACGACGTCGTCACGTCACAGCTCCGACGCCGATCCTTCTTCGCATCTCCAAGAACTTCTCTCTATCCAAAGCCTTGGTTAGCATGTCCGCCAGTTGATCAACGATGCAAGTGTAGTTGACCTTCGTCTTATCTTCTTCCACGCAATTATTTATGTAGTGATACAGCGTATCAATGTGCTTACTCCTATCATGCCGCACTGGTTCTTCGCGTAGAAAAATTGTAGACTTTCCATCAACATTGAGCACCACTTGTTTCGAATCTCGATCCATGAGATCACCGTGTAGCCTCCCTAGCCACACACTTTGGCACACCACAGTGACAGTTGCAATATACTCTATTGCATCAACTGCGGATACTTTGCTCTTCTTGCTCAGCTCAAGACGAGGTTCCATTGGAGCGTCAATTGGATTGCAATATTTCATGCCACGGCTTTTAAGTACCTTCCTTACGTATGCCTCCTGGCATAGTGTGACTCCCTCCGGTTTTTGATGTACCTCTATCCTGGGGTAGTAGCTCAAAAGACCGAGATCATCCATCTTGAAAAAAGTTCTTTCATCTGTAGCTTAAACTTTGCAATCACCTCTTCATCTGCTCCAGTAATTAATAGGTCGTCGACGTAGATGCCAACTAGTAGACGATCCCTTCCTTTACCTCTCTTGTACATCGCATGCTCTAATGGGGCTTTCTCAAATCCAAGAGAAATCAACGTCTGATCAACTTTGATGTTCCACTCCGGAGGTCCTTGCCATAGCCCATCCAAGATTTTGTGTAACTTCACTACCTTGTGTTCTTCTCCCTCTTTGATGAAATCCGGTGGTTGATTCACATACACATCTCCTTCTATCTCGCCATTCAAAAACTTGGAGTTTACATTCATGTGATGTACTTTTCATGATTCCTGAGCCGCGAGAGGGATGAGTAATCTCACCGACTCCATCTTTGCAATGGGAACAAACACTTCTTCAAAGTCCATACCTTTCTCTTGCACATACTCTTTGGCCACAAACCTCGCTTTGTGCTTCATACAACCTTCGACATCTATCTTGATCTTGAATTCCCACTTGAGCTCTATAGACTTTTCATTGTTGGGAAGATCCACAAGCTCCCATGCATTGTTGTCGTGGATCGACCTCAACTCCTCTTGCATAGCCTGACGCCAATACTTTTTCATATTTGCGTCGTCAAATTTCGCCAATTCTTCGGCGCTTCCTAGACACCATCGCCCACTCCTATTCACTTTTTCCGGGTCCGTTGTCCGAAGACATTTCTCCGAATGAAGGTTGAATACCGGTCCAAAATGCATAGGTGTAGATGTCCGGGTCCTTTCCTCTTGTACAGTAAGAGGAAACATAGAAGAATCTTCTTCGTATAAATCCACAACCGCAACTGCACGTGCAGCACCCCGTACGCTTAGAGTTGGCGCTGCATCTTCGCCTCCATATTCTGGCCGTTCTGGCCTGCACCTTTGCCTTGGTCGGGATAGACCACCACGTGATCCACCAGCGCCTAGTCCACTAGGACATGGTGGCATACCACTAACTCATGCACCGAGTATGCTGCTGCTGCTTCCTGGTGCACATGAAGTAGCACTTGGGTCAAGCCCATCTTGGGTTTTTGGGCCCTCTACACAGATGCCCGTGGCCTGTACTTTCGGCGTACTTAGCAAAGCGTTAGACCGAGCATTGGCGTTGCTTTTGCCTTCGAGCTCGGTTCCTTCTTCTGGTGTGTTCAAGGCACCGCTACTCCGTGCGAGACCTCCTGCTCGAGTTTCTGCGGCCAGTGCTTTCGGCCTACTCGAGACACCACATCCGCCTGTTACTGGGCAGCATGTCATGGCTCCTGCGCATATGCCCACTTTTGTATCAGCATACTTTGATCCATGATCTTTGGGCGTCACGTACGCCAAAGAGACATTCGTGTCTGTAGCATCAACACATTCAGAATTATGTCTCGCGTCAGTAGCTTCGACATGAGTTTCGGAAGTATGATTTTGAGAGCGAACTTTTTCTTCACGGAGCGCGACAAATTCTTTAGCCGGCGCTTGAAGAACTAGATCCTCTTCGTCCACGAGTTCACACATCAATATCATGTCACCTTCATCACCTTGCTGGGCCATGAGCGCCCTCTCCTTCGGGGGTTTCTTACACTCCGACTTGAAGTGCCCGGGCAGATTACAGTTGTGGCAGCGGATCTTCCTCTTGTCGAACTTTTTCTTCTTTGGCTTCTCCGACTGTTTGTCGGTATCCTTTGCGGGACGTTACTTTCCGCTGCTACCGGACGCCTTGTCGAAATTGTTCTCTTTGGAAACCATTACCTCCCACTGAGCATGCGCTAGAATCAGGTACTCATCCTGTTTTGCATCGTCGTAACTCAACTTCATCCGCTCATCATGGGCCTTGAAGCGACCAACCAGATCATCCAAGGTGAGAGTCTTGAGATCAACACACTGCTCGATCGCCAACACAATCGGCATGTAGCGCGGTAGAGCGGCACGTAGGAAACGCCGGACCACGGAGATGTCCTCTAACTTCTCTCCGAGACCGCGAATCCCATTCACCATGGAAGCAACCCTCGCTGCGAAGGCGTCCACCGTCTCGTCTTCTCCCATCCTCAGATTCTCGTAACTCTTCAGCAAAGTTTGCAAGTTCACCTCGCGCACACGCGAGTGCCCTAGATGCAACGTCTTGAGCGTGTCTCATGCCTCCTTCGCTGATGTCTTCGAGATAAGATGCTGTTGCACGTCCACCGGCATCACCGAGCAGATGGCCGTGATAGCCTGGCGATCATTCCGATACAAGGCACCACCCTTCAGGTACTCATCACCGCCGGGGTCGACGGCTTCCCAGAGCTCATTGGCCTCGAGCGCCCACTCCATCATGGTCGCCCACACCACGAAGTTCCCACGGTCAAATCGTGGATACTCCGATCTCACCGGAGCAGCAATTACTTTAGCCGCACCGGAGTACTCCGCCAGCTGCTTGGTCTTCTCGTCGTCCGACATGACCTTCCGTTACTAGGAGATCAACCTTGCTCTGATACCAATTGTTGGCCCAGACCCGACGCCGAGTACTTTCCGACGACGGTGATGATCGACGACAGACAAGGACGAAGCAACGCTGGCTTGTGATAGACCACCCTCAGTGTAAAGCTAGCCCAAAGCTAGCAATCTATCCTTCCTTGGACGTGTGGTACTAATACTAGTACTTCTGGCCGGAACAATCACAGAACATGTACGTAGGCAAACTAGCAATCGATCTATGCTTTGATCAATTGGACACAAGCAACGCACGCGAGATTGTATGGCCACAGGCTCGTGTCGAGCCTGTTGTAATTCAGTATTACTTTTTCACGATACAAAGTACAGGGGTTAGGCTACATATATATATAGGAGCAAATAGCCCAAAAGCTAACCTAGTCGGCAAGGTATACGTGCACTACTCGGATGCATATACCAGACACGTGATTAACTCCAACAATCACCCCCCTAATCACGACGTCGTCACGTCACAGCTCCGACGCCGATCCTTCTTCGCATCTCCAAGAACTTCTCTCTATCCAGAGCCTTGGTTAGCATGTCCGCCAGTTGATCATCGATGCAAGTGTAGTTGACCTTCGTCTTATCTTCTTCCACGCAATCATTTATGTAGTGATACAGCGTATCAATGTGCTTACTCCTATCATGCCGCACTGGTTCTTCGCGTAGAAAAATTGTAGACTTTCCATCAACATTGAGCATCACTTGTTCCGAATCTCGATCCATGAGATCGCCGTGTTGCCTCCCTAGCCACACACTTTGGCACACCACAATGACAGTTGCAATATACTCTATTGCATCAACTGCGGATACTTTGCTCTTCTTGCTCAGCTCAAGACGAGGTTCCATAGGAGCGTCAATTGGATTGCAATATTTCATGCCACGGCTTTCAAGTACCTTCCTTACGTATGCCTCCTGGCATAGTGTGACTCCCTCCGGTTTTTGATGTACCTCTATCCTGGGGTAGTAGCTCAAAAGACCGAGATCATCCATCTTGAAAAGTTCTTTCATCTGTAGCTTAAACTTTGCAATCACCTCTTCATCTGCTCCAGTAATTAATAGGTCGTCGACGTAGATGCCAACTAGTAGACGATCCCTTCCTTTACCTCTCTTGTACATCGCATGCTCTAATGGGGCTTTCTCAAATCCAAGAGAAATCAACGTCTGATCAACTTTGATGTTCCACTCCCGAGGTCCTTGCCATGGCCCATCCAAGATTTTGTGTAACTTCACTACCTTGTGTTCTTCTCCCTCTTTGATGAAATCCGGTGGTTGATTCACATACACATCTCCTTCTATCTCGCCATTCAAAAACTTGGAGTTTACATTCATGTGATGTACTTTTCATGATTCCTGAGCCGCGAGAGGGATGAGTAATCTCACCGACTCCATCTTTGCAATGGGAACAAACACTTCTTCAAAGTCCATACCTTTCTCTTGCACATACTCTTTGGCCACAAACCTCGCTTTGTGCTTCATACAACCTTCGACATCTATCTTGATCTTGAATTCCCACTTGAGCTCTATAGACTTTTCATTGTTGGGAAGATCCACAAGCTCCCATGCATTGTTGTCGTGGATCGACCTCAACTCCTCTTGCATAGCCTGACGCCAATACTTTTTCATATTTGCGTCGTCAAATTTCGCCAATTCTTCGGCGCTTCCTAGACACCATCGCCCACTCCTATTCACTTTTTCCGGGTCCGTTGTCCGAAGACATTTCTCCGAATGAAGGTTGAATACCGGTCCAAAATGCATAGGTGTAGATGTCCGGGTCCTTTCCTCTTGTACAGTAAGAGGAAACATTGAAGAATCTTCTTCGTATAAATCCACAACCGCAACTGCACGTGCAGCACCCCGTACGCTTAGAATTGGCGCTGCATCTTCGCCTCCATATTCTGGCCGTTCTGGCCTGCACCTTTGCCTTGGTCGGGATAGACCACCACGTGATCCACGAGCGCCTAGTCCACTAGGACATGGTGGCATACCACTAACTCATGCACCGAGTATGCTGCTGCTGCTTCCTGTTGCACACGAAGTAGCACTTGGGTCACGCCCATCTTGGGTTTCTGGGCCCTCTACACAGATGCCCGTGGCCTGTACTTTCGGCGTACTTAGGAAAGCGTCAGACCGAGCGTTGGCGTTGCTTTTGCCTTCGAGCTCGGTTCCTTCTTCTGCTGTGTTCAAGGCACCGCTACTCCGTGCGAGACCTCCTGCTCGAGTTTCTGCGGCCAGTGCTTTCGGCCTACTCGAGACACCACATCCGCCTGTTACTGGGCAGCATGTCATGGCTCATGCGCATATGCCCACTTTTGTATCAGCATACTTTGATCCATGATCTTTGGGCGTCACGTACGCCAAAGAGACATTCGTGTCTGTACCATCAACACATTCAGAATTATGTCTCGCGTCAGTAGCTTCGACACGAGTTTCGGAACTATGATTTTGAGAGCGAACTTTTTCTTCACGGAGCGCGACAAGTTCTTTAGCCGGCGCTTGAAGAACTAGATCCTCTTCGTCCACGAGTTCACACATCAACATCATGTCACCTTCATCACCTTGCTGGGCCATGAGCGCCGTCTCCTTCGGGGGATTCTTACACTCCGACTTGAAGTGCCCGAGCAGATTACAGTTGTGGCAGCGGATCTTCCTCTTGTCGAACTTTTTCTTCTTTGGCTTCTCCGATTGTTCGTCGGTATCCTTTGCGGCACGGTACTTTCCGCCGCTACCGGACGCCTTGTCGAAATTGTTCTCTTTGGAAACCATTACCTCCCACTGAGCACGCGTTAGCATCAGGTACTCATCATGTTTTGCATCATCGTAACTCAACTTCATCCGCTCATCATGGGCCTTGAAGCGACCAACCAGATCATCCAAGGTGAGAGTCTTGAGATCAACACACTGCTCGATCGCTAACACAATCGGCATGTAGCGCGGTAGAGCGGCACGTAGGAAACGCCGGACCACGGAGATGTCCTCTAACTTCTCTCCGAGACCGCGAATCCCATTCACCATGGAAGCAACCCTCGCTGCGAAGGCGTCCACCGTCTCGTCTTCTCCCATCCTCAGATTCTCGTAACTCTTCAGCAAAGTTTGCAAGTTCACCTCGCGCACACGCGAGTGCCCTAGATGCAACGTCTTGAGCGTGTCTCATGCCTCCTTCGCTGATGTCTTCGAGATAAGATGCTGTTGCACGTCCACCGGCATCACCGAGCAGATGGCCGTGATAGCCTGGCGATCCTTCCGATACAAGGCACCACCCTTCAGGTACTCATCACCGCCGGGGTCGACGGCTTCCCAGAGCTCATTGGCCTCGACCGCCCACTCCATCATGGTCGCCCACACCACGAAGTTCCCACGGTCGAATCGTGGATACTCCGATCTCACCGGAGCAGCAATTACTTTAGCCGCACCGGAGTACTCCGCCAGCTGCTTGGTCTTCTCGTCGTCCGACATGACCTTCCGTTACTAGGAGATCAACCTTGCTCTGATACCAATTGTTGGCCCAGACCCGACGCCGAGTACTTTCCGACGACGGTGATGATCGACGACAGACAAGGACGAAGCAACGCTGGCTTGTGTTAGACCACCCTCAGTGTAAAGCAAGCCCAAAGCTAGCAATCTATCCTTCCTTGGACGTGTGGTACTAATACTAGTACTTCTGGCCGGAACAATCACAGAACATGTACGTAGGCAAACTAGCAATCGATCTATGCTTTGATCAATTGGACACAAGCAACGCACGCGAGATTGTATTGCCACAGGCTCGTGTCGAGCCTGTTGTAATTCAGTATTACTTTTTCACGATACAAAGTACAGGGGTTAGGCTACATATATATATTGGAGCAAATAGCCCAAAAGCTAACCTAGTCGGCAAGGTATACGTGCACTACTCGGACGCATATACCAGACACGTGATTAACTCCAACAATCACCCCCCTAATCACGACGTCGTCACGTCACAGCTCCGACGCCGATCCTTCTTCGCATCTCCAAGAACTTCTCTCTATCCAAAGTCTTGGTTAGCATGTCCGCCAGTTGATCATCGATGCAAGTGTAGTTGACCTTCGTCTTATCTTCTTCCACGCAATCATTTATGTAGTGATACAGCGTATCAATGTGCTTACTCCTATCATGCCGCACTGGTTCTTCGCGTAGAAAAGTTGTAGACTTTCCATCAACATTGAGCACCACTTGTTCCGAATCTCGATCCATGAGATCACCGTGTTGCCTCCCTAGCCACACACTTTGGCACACCACAGTGACAGTTGCAATATACTCTATTGCATCAACTGCGGATACTTTGCTCTTCTTGCTCAGCTCAAGATGAGGTTCCATTGGAGCGTCAATTGGATTGCAATATTTCATGCCACGGCTTTCAAGTACCTTCCTTACGTATGCCTCCTGGCATAGTGTGACTCCCTCCGGTTTTTGATGTACCTCTATCCTGGGGTAGTAGCTCAAAAGACCGAGATCATCCATCTTGAAAAGTTCTTTCATCTGTAGCTTAAACTTTGCAATCACCTCTTCATCTGCTCCAGTAATTAATAGGCCGTCGACGTAGATGCCAACTAGTAGACGATCCCTTCCTTTACCTCTGCTGTGCATCGCATGCTCTAATGGGGCTTTCTCAAATCCAAGAGAAATCAACGTCTGAGCAACTTTGATGTTCGACTCCCGAGGTCCTTGCCATAGCCCATCCAAGATTTTGTGTAACTTCACTACCTTGTGTTCTTCTCCCTCTTTGATGAAATCCGGTGGTTGATTCACATACACATCTCCTTCTATCTCGCCATTCAAAAACTTGGAGTTTACATTCATGTGATGTACTTTTCATGATTCCTGAGCCGCGAGAGGGATGAGTAATCTCACCGACTCCATCTTTGCAATGGGAACAAACACTTCTTCAAAGTCCATACCTTTCTCTTGCACATACTCTTTGGCCACAAACCTCGCTTTGTGCTTCATACAACCTTCGACATCTATCTTGATCTTGAATTCCCACTTGAGCTCTATAGACTTTTCATTGTTGGGAAGATCCACAAGCTCCCATGCATTGTTGTCGTGGATCGACCTCAACTCCTCTTGCATAGCCTGACGCCAATACTTTTTCATATTTGCTTCGTCAAATTTCGCCAATTCTTCGGCGCTTCCTAGACACCATCGCCCACTCCTATTCACTTTTTCCAGGTCTGTTGTCCGAAGATATTTCTCCGAATGCAGGTTGAATACCGGTCCAAAATTCATAGGTGTAGATGTCCGGGTCCTTTCCTCTTGTACAGTAAGAGGAAACATTGAAGAATCTTCTTCGTATAAATCCACAACCGCAACTGCACGTGCAGCACCCCGTACGCTTAGAATTGGCGCTGCATCTTCGCCTCCATATTCTGGCCGTTCTGGCCTGCACCTTTGCCTTGGTCGGGATAGACCACCACGTGATCCACCAGCGCCTGGTCCACTAGGACATGGTGGCATACCACTAACTCATGCACCGAGTATGCTGCTGCTGCTTCCTGTTGCACACGAAGTAGCACTTGGGTCACGCCCATCTTGGGTTTCTGGGCCCTCTACACAGATGCCCGTGGCCTGTACTTTCGGCGTACTTAGCAAAGCGTCAGACCGAGCATTGGCGTTGCTTTTGCCTTCGAGCTCGGTTCCTTCTTCTGCTGTGTTCAAGGCACCGCTACTCCGTGCGAGACCTCCTGCTCGAGTTTCTGCGGCTAGTGCTTTCGGCCTACTCGAGACACCACATCCGCCTGTTACTGGGCAGCATGTCATGGCTCATGCGCATATGCCCACTTTTGTATCAGCATACTTTGATCCATGATCTTTGGGCGTCACGTACGCCAAAGAGACATTCGTGTCTGTACCATCAACACATTGTCTCGCGTCAGTAGCTTCGACACGAGTTTCGGAACTATGATTTTGAGAGCGAACTTTTTCTTCACGGAGCGCGACAAATTCTTTAGCCGGCGCTTGAAGAACTAGATCCTCTTCGTCCACGAGTTCACACATCAACATCATGTCACCTTCATCACCTTGCTGGGCCATGAGCGCCCTCTCCTTCGGGGGATTCTTACACTCCGACTTGAAGTGCCTGAGCAGATTACAGTTGTGGCAGCGGATCTTCCTCTTGTCGAACTTTTTCTTCTTTGGCTTCTCCGATTGTTCGTCGGTATCCTTTGCGGCACGGTACTTTCCGCCGCTACCGGACGCCTTGTCGAAATTGTTCTCTTTGGAAACCATTACCTCCCACTGAGCACGCGTTAGCATCAGGTACTCATCATGTTTTGCATCGTCGTAACTCAACTTCATGCGCTCATGATGGGCCTTGAAGCGACCAACCAGATCATCCAAGGTGAGAGTCTTGAGATCAACACACTGCTCGATCGCTGACACAATCGACATGTAGCGCGGTGGAGCGGCACGTAGGAAACGCCGGACCACGGAGATGTCCTCTAACTTCTCTCCGAGACCGCGAATCCCGTTCACCCTCGAAGCAACCCTCGCTGCGAAGGCGTCCACCGTCTCGTCTTCTCCCATCCTCAGATTCTCGTAACTCTTCAGCAAAGTTTGCAAGTTCACCTCGTGCACACGCGAGTGCCCTAGATGCAACGTCTTGAGCGTGTCTCATGCCTCCTTCGCTGATGTCTTCGAGATAAGATGCTGTTGCATGTCCACCGGCATCACCGAGCAGATGGCCATGATAGCCTGGCGATCCTTCCGATACAAGGCACCACCCTTCAGGTACTCATCACCGCCGGGGTCGACGGCTTCCCAGAGCTCATTGGCCTCGAGTGCCCACTCCATCATGGTCGCCCACACCACGAAGTTCCCACGGTCGAATCGTGGATACTCCGATCTCACCGGAGCAGCAATTACTTTAGCCGCACCGGAGTACTCCGCCAGCTGCTTGGTCTTCTCGTCGTCCGACATGACCTTCCGTTACTAGGAGATCAACCTTGCTCTGATACCAATTGTTGGCCCAGACCCGACGCCGAGTACTTTCCGACGACGGTGATAATCGACGACAGACAAGGACGAAGCAACGCTGGCTTGTGATAGACCACCCTCAGTGTAAAGCTAGCCCCAAGCTAGCAATCTATCCTTCCTTGGACGTGTGGTACTAATACTAGTACTTCTGGCCGGAACAATCACAGAACATGTACGTAGGCAAACTAGCAATCGATCTATGCTTTGATCAATTGGACACAAGCAACGCACGCGAGATTGTATGGCCACAGGCTCGTGTCGAGCCTGTTGTAATTCAGTATTACTTTTTCACGATACAAAGTGCAGGGGTTAGGCTACATATATATAGGAGCAAATAGCCCAAAAGCTAACCTAGTCGGCAAGGTATACGTGCACTACTCGGACACATATACTAGACACGTGATTAACTCCAACAAAGACTTTTCCTAAAAAATGTGAGAATTTGTGTTTTTAACCATCCTGCATGAAGGCAATCGATTA
>NC_041389.1:21918384-21920093 GCF_002162155.2 Triticum dicoccoides | reverse complement strand
GCCACTTACCATTTTGCCCTTAAGTGGTGCAACGGGCGGGAAGCGTGAGCAACTAAGGGGTACCTCTTGTGGAAGACTTGCAAAGGTCATTTTTGGTGGGCAGAAATGGTGTGCTCTCAACCAACGTCATGTGTCTCGTGCTAGGCGCTTCCTCGGGATTTTTTTAATTATTTTTTACGTGTTTTCAGCTTTTTGATGAGTTTTTTCTTGGGGTTTTTGGATTTTGCCCGGTTTGGGGGGTTTTAGATGAGTATTTTTTTTTTGGATTTTTCCCGGTTGTTCCCAGGATTTCCACGAGAGGCTAAAGGAAAAAAGAGTGCATTTTTTTTTGCTAGAGGCACAAATTTGCCTCTCGTGAAGATAGAGATTTGCTTTCGCGAGAGGCACACGGAAGGGAGGAAAACGTGTTTTTTTCTTCCACGAGAGTCACTGATCTGCTTCTCATGGAGGCACGACTTTGCTTTGGCGAGAGGCGCTCAGAAAAGGGAAACATATGTTTTATTTTTATCCACTTTCGTGAGAGGCATATATTTACTTCTCGTGGAGGCACAAATTTGTTACTGCGAGAGTCCCAACTTTTGGAAAGGAAAAAGCATGTTTTTTTTTTTGCTTTCGTGAGAGGCACATAATTTCTCCTGTGAGAGGCACATATTTGCTTCTCGTGGAGGTATAATTTCTTTTTCCGTGAGAGACACAGCTATGCCCGTCTGAAAGGGAAAAAAAGTGGGAAAAATTGTGCTTCTGGCTCATTTCCCCCCTTTCTTTTGTTGATAAAAGGTTTGTCAAATATCTATTAACGTTAGGTCTAGTTTCAAAAATCTCGATGCGATAATCCAGTGATGAAAACGGTTCGGAATTTGAACGCACAATTTAAAAGATAAAATGTTTTGAACAAACAAATACGAAAAAAACTCACCGGTTGCAAAAAGTGGCGTACATGCGGTGTGTCACTTATCAAGATAGGAGTAACCTTTAAGGGTACCTCTTAATTTAATTTTTTTAGTCGACCCCTTAATTTAATTTGTTTTTTTAGGCAACCTTCATTTAATTGATGATTTCAGCTAGAAGCATTGATCGATTGCCGTCATTCAGGCCGAACGTTGTGCAGCCCTGACAAGCAAGAGTTAGTTATTGCCCGTGGAGGCCCATCATCTTGCTCATGGCGAGCCCTAAGTGGTTGTTTGGATAGGAGATATAAGCCGAAAACAGATAGATGGATCACCCTCAGATCGAAAGAAAAGAAAAAATGTATAAATGGAGAGAGAGCTCAGCAAAGCATGAGAATGCGACCGGTGTGAGGAAGTCTGACTCCACCTGCTTTTGCTTTCTTGCATCTTTGTTGTAGTGTTGCAGTGTTGCAGTGCAGGCTGAATTTGTGCAAACATTCTTTTTTTTTTCCTTGCGTCCGGTAGCATCGAATACCTGAACCAGCTACTCCATACATAATTAATTAAATTATGAACAGAGTGTCTGTAAGACTACTGGCTACAGCGTGCATACTGCTAAGGCGCCTAAACATGATCCCCCCAACCCCCCCTCCCGTCCACTTCAAAGAAAAAGAAGCTGGTGTGGAGCGGCAAGATTAAGCCAATTATTAGGTAACCACAGACAAAACAATATTTTTCTTTTGGAAATATAGGGGTTTTACCCGCTCCCCTAAGCTCCATTGGTAATGCAACCAAAAGCATCTCAGCACATGTTCAACATCA
>NC_041389.1:21916547-21918374 GCF_002162155.2 Triticum dicoccoides | reverse complement strand
ACGCCGGACCACGGAGATGTCCTCTAACTTCTCTCCGAGACCGCGAATCCCGTTCACCCTCGAAGCAACCCTCGCTGCGAAGGCGTCCACCGTCTCGTCTTCTCCCATCCTCAGATTCTCGTAACTCTTCAGCAAAGTTTGCAAGTTCACCTCGTGCACACGCGAGTGCCCTAGATGCAACGTCTTGAGCGTGTCTCATGCCTCCTTCGCTGATGTCTTCGAGATAAGATGCTGTTGCATGTCCACCGGCATCACCGAGCAGATGGCCATGATAGCCTGGCGATCCTTCCGATACAAGGCACCACCCTTCAGGTACTCATCACCGCCGGGGTCGACGGCTTCCCAGAGCTCATTGGCCTCGAGTGCCCACTCCATCATGGTCGCCCACACCACGAAGTTCCCACGGTCGAATCGTGGATACTCCGATCTCACCGGAGCAGCAATTACTTTAGCCGCACCGGAGTACTCCGCCAGCTGCTTGGTCTTCTCGTCGTCCGACATGACCTTCCGTTACTAGGAGATCAACCTTGCTCTGATACCAATTGTTGGCCCAGACCCGACGCCGAGTACTTTCCGACGACGGTGATAATCGACGACAGACAAGGACGAAGCAACGCTGGCTTGTGATAGACCACCCTCAGTGTAAAGCTAGCCCCAAGCTAGCAATCTATCCTTCCTTGGACGTGTGGTACTAATACTAGTACTTCTGGCCGGAACAATCACAGAACATGTACGTAGGCAAACTAGCAATCGATCTATGCTTTGATCAATTGGACACAAGCAACGCACGCGAGATTGTATGGCCACAGGCTCGTGTCGAGCCTGTTGTAATTCAGTATTACTTTTTCACGATACAAAGTGCAGGGGTTAGGCTACATATATATAGGAGCAAATAGCCCAAAAGCTAACCTAGTCGGCAAGGTATACGTGCACTACTCGGACACATATACTAGACACGTGATTAACTCCAACAAAGACTTTTCCTAAAAAATGTGAGAATTTGTGTTTTTAACCATCCTGCATGAAGGCAATCGATTAGTACACCAGAAGCAAGTACGAGGCCTCCTACTCAGCGCTTTGAGCGCCGCGCGAGCGAAAGGGCGCTCTAGCGCTCGCCGACGTTGGCCGGCCCATCAACGCGGTCAACGTGCTTGCTCGATCGCTCCTTGCTCCCTTGCTTTGTTCCCTCAGTCAAGTTGACCGACCAGCCATTAACATAAAAAATCCCAATTTTTTAAAAAATCATGAAATTGAAAAAAAATGTTTATGGATATAAAATAATGTTCATGAAGTTGAAAATTTCGTGAATTTGAAAAATGGTCATGTATTTGAAAAATATTCCTGAATTTGAAAAAGTTCATGATTTTGCAACGAAAAAACCGTGGACTGAAATAAAGTTCATATTTTCTTACGAAAAGGTATGAATTTGAAAAAAATCATGAAATTTGACAAAAGTTCATGCATTTGAAAAATAAAGTACATGAATTTGGAAAACGTTTTTGAATTTTAAAAATAGTTCATGAATTTGGAAAATATTTGCAGATTTGAAAACTATACGAAATTTGATAAAGTTCATGGATTTGAAGAAGTCCATGAATTGTGAAAAATCATGAGTTTGATAGTTCATGAATTTGGAAAACGTTTGCAGATTTGAAAACTTCATGAAATTCGATAAAGTTTATGGATTTTAAGAAGTTCATGAATTTTGAAAAATCATGAGTTTGAAAAATCTTTAAAAAATAAAAAAAAATATGAAAATGAAAAGAAAACAATAAACAAAAAGAAGGAAAAAGGTAAAAACCAGAAAAACCTGCAGATCAAAACATG
>NC_041389.1:21895672-21914585 GCF_002162155.2 Triticum dicoccoides | reverse complement strand
AAACAAATATTTACCATTACAAGTTTGGTGTGGTGCGGTTGCAACATGCAGGTAAACTTTGAATCGCATGTTATGTTATTATTACTAGCAAAAAGGCACGCGCGTTGCAACGGGAGAAAAAATATACCACACACTCTTAATTTACAAAAAATATTTTATAATCTAAGAATTTCTAGCTATTTCTTAAATACGTGAAGAGTTAAAAAGGTTGTTAAAAAGATACATGATTTTTTAATCATAAAAAGAGGTTTTTTTGTCTAGAAAAGAACATTTTTTATAGTCTCCTATTGACGTAGGTACTTGCGCCCCTATTTCATCACTATTTCTTGTCATACATGTCATAGGTATTGGTCCCTATTTCATCACTATTTATTTCTTATCAAACTTGTCTTTTATTTTATTTTTTTGTCATGCATGCCTCCTTTTTACTTTTTTTCATGCATGTCCTCTTTTTCTTCTTCTTATATATATGAGAATAGTGTAACATCTCATCTTTATCGGATCTCCTCTGCATTTTCTCTTTTATTTATTTTATAGCGGACATCCCATCTTTATTGGGTCCTTTTATTTCTTGTCATGCATGTCCTTATTTATTGAGTGTCTCTAACAAATTTATTTTCAATCTGATGTCCAATCGTGATTTTGCCGAGGTGTTCATCCCCAATCTGAATCAGTACCGATATGAAAAAAAGACGGATAATGCATTGTTGATTAACATTGCAGCCTAGATAGTACTTTTTAAATTGTTAACAGGTAAAATAACATCATATTTAGATTCTACATAATTTTCTAATCAAATTTCATATATAATATGTTAAATTTGGAGTTACGGTTTAAAAGATATGAGTATTTTAAAAAACATTTGATATGTATTGCGGGTTTAATGTCAGAAACATCATGGAGTTTTCTACAAAATAGCATGACGGACTAAAAATACCTATTTTTTTATTAGTAGGTATAGATATAGATGTTACTAGAAAATATGCCCGTGCGTTATAACGGGAGACGAAAAATTATGGCTAACCAAATTATGACTCAATATCCTGATATATGAGCGTACTTTATTTTAACACAGTAGCTCACCATGTTGCCATTTTTTTTACCCTAGCTGATGATGGTCACGATGTCCACGTGATCACAATGCATTCGACGCGGTAAATCCTAAGGCTATGAGTTTTGCAAGTGCGTGCCACACTTATCCTTATGTTGCGCAAAGAAATCTCATTGACCAGGAACTACTCCCAACGCCAAGACATATAAAGACTTTTAAAAAATAATCAAATCCTAGACATAAAATACTTTTGAATTAGTGAACAGGTTTTTTGAATCGACAAACATTTCTTTTTTGAAATTTTTTGTTTCTGAAAAAAATCATGAACATTAGTTTTGTTTACAAAAAATATTAATTGTATGAACCGGTTTTGAATTCATTAACATTTTTGGAATCAAAAAAAATTGAATCGATGAATTTTTTTTAAAATTGGGAACCAAATTTAGAAAACAAATATTTATTTTTATTTTTGTGAACATTTTCTAAAATGTCATGGACATTTTTTTTCAGATTCCCAAATATGTTTTGAATACACGATCATTTTTTCAAAATTATGAACATGATTTTATTTCTCGACCATTTTTCTCAAATTGTGATTTATTTATAATTTTGCGAACAGTTTTGCAAAACCATCAACATTTTTTGAATCTGCAAAACATTTATGATTTTCTAAACATTTTTTAATTCACATATATTTATGATTTCTCAAACTTTTTTTGAAAACTCGCAACTTTTAGAATATTTAAATCCGAATTAATTTATAAAGAAGAAATAAAATGATTTTATTTCCCGACCATTTTCTTCAAATTGTGATTTATTTATAATTTTGCGAACAATTTTGCAAAACCATCAACATTTTTTGAATCTGCAAAAGAATTATGATTTTCTAAACATTTTTTAATTCACATATATTTATGATTTCTCAAAAAAAATTTGAAAACTCGCAACTTTTAGAATATTTAAATCCCGAATTAATTTATAAAGAAGAAAAAAACAGAATGGGAAAAAAGTACAAAAAAGCAAAATGAATAAAACAGGGGAGTGAAGCCTCGCACAAGGGCCGGCCCATGAACGAATACATGGGTGGGACATGCGTGAGAAAAGAAGGGTAAAAAATCGTGGAAGCTGGGGATCAGGCAGCGATTTTTAGTCCAAAAAATTGAATCGTTTTCTCATTTACGGGTGACATTGGTGGGTAATTTTTACCAACTTAGAGGATAATTTTAATGACGGACGATCAGAAACCTAATTTTCTTTATTACCAACGTCACCAAACCGTGGCCCGCAAATCAAATAGACTCTTGGGATAATATATGCCAATGTGACTCAGCCTTTGCTTTGAGTAGAAACGTACCCTGCTCTGACTGCTGGTCATCTGGGGATGCTTTGACTACCTCACATGTCTCGACAGAGGTCAATTCAAAATGTTTTGTCCAGCATATATGAAAACGTTTTTGACACCAATGTAGTGTTAAAAACGTTCTTATATTTTAGGACAGAGGGAGTAAGAATTAAGTAATCAGACATGTTATCATTATAGTGCAGGGATCGATCTAAATCCTCCCCAAGTACCCATGTCCTGAGACAAAAGTCTCCTAATCCCCTTCTCCTCCACAGTACACAACTTCTAAAACTCGCCATCACTACACTACGACTGCACTGAAGCCGGGCTTCTTCTCCAGGTAATTACTATTTCTTTTTTCTAGGAAAATATCCTCGCGGGATAGCCAAGTAGTGTGCTCCTCCAGCGATTTACAGTTAAGGCATAGATTTGGCGCCGACGACCCTCAAGATTACTGCTTGAAGCAACTGTGCAATTTCCCCCTGCTTGTCTGGATCTTGTCCATCCTCCTACATCTTCTGCTGCTTTTGGGTTCGGACACCTTGAGCCTGGTGATTGTAATAATAGGACATGCGCAAAAACTATGTTATGCTGCTGTCTCGAGGACCTTGCTTGGTTACCTGAGACTTTTATGTTTGGCTGCTGCTCTTTAGTTTCTTAGTTTCTTTTGAATTGTTGTAAGTTAAAACTGCGGGTTTCTTTAATGCAAATTGACGAGGAGGCTCTCTGTTACAAAAAGAAAGGTGTGCCCCTGCATCATTGCTAGCTTTAATTCCCAAGACCTGATCTTGTTTAGAATGCATCTATAGTGGTATCTTTCATTCAAATAATTTCAATATAATTTCTGAGAGAGTGGTTTTGTAAAATGTATCATGCTAAAGTGTAGTGTTGTGAAATGTTTTCCTAAAGGTGTTGTATTCATAGTATTTTTTTAAGTGTATTGCCATATGATATTTACTTGTCTTTCATCTTCATTGAGTAATCTTGGAGCCATGTCTAATAGCTTCATAAATAATGCAGTTGCACTTTTTCTTGGTTCAACAGTATCTTGTTTGTAACTGCAAATGGATAGCCAAGCCGTCACCCCAAGAAGTGAACTGGAGCGTATGCTATATGATAAAACCGCAGAACCATAGGCCCTACCATTATCACTTCTGGAGCACATCACTAGCGGTTTCGCTGATGACAAGGAAACTGGGTATGGTGGCTTCGCAAGGGTTTATAAGGTTTGAATATGGTAACTCTCAGTTGCAAATGTCTTGATCACAATTTATTTGAGAGTTGGCGCTGCCAACACATGTTGCTGTTATAGGGAATGCTTGGCAATGGCACACTTGCTGTGAAGAAGCTTATTGAAATGGTTGATATTGATGAGAAGAAATTCAGCGAAGAGGTTCGTTGTTTGATGAAGGCAAAGCACAAAAATATAGTGCGGTTCCTGGGATATTGCTGTGACACACAAGGGGAAATGCTAGACTGCGAAGGAAAACTTGTCTTGGCAGAAGTACGACAAAGGTTACTCTGCTTTGAATATCTACCTAAAGGGAGTCATGATAAGCAAATCACCGGTAGGATCATATGGAACTATTTGGTTGAAGCATCAATATATTTGGCGTTTAATCGTTAAGGACTTCATAAGTATCTCAAACACTAAACCAGCTTTCTTCGCTGCCGTTTTGTAGATGCATCTTGTTGACTTGAATGGAGAAAGCGCTATCAAATTATCAATGGAATTTGTGACGGTTTATATTATCTTCACCAAAAACACATCGTTCACCTGGATCTTAAACCTGCAAACATATTGCTAGATGATAATATGATGCCTAAAATTGCTGATTTTTGTCTATCGAGGTGCTTTGATGAAAAACAAAGCCAGACTATTGCTTCAAAACTGATTGGAACTATGTAAGGTTGCTATGAAAATTGAAATCGCTTTTGTTATGTATGAGTTAATGAATATTGATCCCTTTTCCCATTAATCAGTCAGATTATATAAATATTCATGCAGGGGATATGTGGCACCAGAATTCTATGCGCGCAGGAACATCACATTCAAGTTAGACATATATAGTCTTGGCATGATAATCACAGAGATACTAACAGGAGAGAAGGGATATGCTGATATTGACAATGTAAGACGTGTCCGTACCAACATGAAGGCTGATTTCAAGATTACTGAGTTACATTACTTTGTGTAATACCATTCTTCTATTTCTTATCTGAGAGACACCATTCTTCTATTTAGGCATAGCTTAATATCATTCTTTGATCACATAGTAATGCAACATGTAGGTTAGGTGAAAAAAATCAAACATCTTTTCTGCAGGTATCAAGATAATCTTAAAATTTCTAGATACGTAGGAATAGTGACGCCAGTTGCAACAATGCATCTACATGTTACAATCTATTACAATCTGGCTGACAAATATTTGAGTTGTAAGATTTTGCCATAGTACGGCATGCTAAATTGTCCTTAGATGTCCACTATTATAAGATGTTCTAACTTTTTCTGATTCGGATGTATATAGACGCATTCTAGTATGTTTCTTCACTCATTTCAGTCCATATGTAGTCCATATTGAAATGTCCAAAACATCTCATATTTGTGAACGGAGGGTGTACAAATTAAGTGATATATATTTACGTAGTGGGACGCTATACGTAGCATTTCCAATATGAATGCTCTTCCTTTGCCAGTTCGAGTTGTTCGTTTTAGCTAAGCTCACTGCGTTTGGTTGTAGCTTGCTATGCGACTATTAATCTTTGTCATGGCCTGTTGCTTCGGGGGGTGGCATAAGTGTTTTGCAATTATTTTAGGTCTCCTCACTCTTTTTTTTTTATGCTTTCTTTGGATTTTGGCACTCTGCTTTACATGAAGATACACAGATCTTCCATGTGTTCCTTTATCAGATACGTTGGTCCTTTTCATAAGACGTGATGGCAATTTCGCAGGTACTTGAGAAGTGGAAAAGTAGGTTGGATCAATCACAGGCAGACACACAACTGGTACAAGTACAAGTATGTGCTGAGATAGTAATAGACTGCACCGACTTTAACCCAGCAAAAAGACCAGATACACAGCATATAATGGATAGACTTGGTACAACAAAAAGTGCAGATGAGTCTGCTACTGAAACTGGGGCAAAAATCCAGGTAATTAAGCTTAGACAAAAATCCAGTTAGTTAGCTACCATGTGCCAAGTGTGTTCGTAGGTAGGTGTTTTGGTTGTTGTGGTGAAGTTCTTTTTTAAAAATAAAATAAAACTGGGTTGTTGTGTTGCCGATTTGTACTGTAGGATGTTGTATTCTTTGAAGGGTTTAATTTTGTCCTACCGTCGCTTTCTCAAATTTTGGAGGATCAAACTTCTTATGTTTGGGGATATTGCATTTTTTCCAAGGTGTCATTTTCACAACAACCTTTTATCAGCTGCAGGTTTGCACTTTCTTGAAGGACTTTAATTAAAAAAATCATCTATTAACTTTGATTTTGGTATAAATAATCTCAAACTTATTTTGTTTCCAAGAGATGATGACAGTGATACATGTTCGATCAATTCCATGTACTTACAAATACTATATTTTCTTTCAGTTCACAGCTGTGCCCCCTTGTCCCACAATTGATCCCAAGAATACGATGGTTGATGCATTGAAGATATCGACAAAAGAACTGTACAAGATGGCATATCAAAACACATGTTTCAGCTCCACGCCACACAATGCCTCTAATATGCAGCAAGATACTGACAGAAGAGAAACAGCATCAGATGTGGAAGAAGCACTGATTGTCGGGAGAACTGAAGAAAAACAGAAAATAGTGGCTACTTTATCTGGGAGAATAACACCAGAGTTTACTGTCCTTCCAATATATGGCTTTGGAGGTATTGGCAAGACAACCTTGGCTCAGTTAGTTTTCAACGATTCCCAGTTCATAGACTACTGTAAGGTGTGGGTCTATGTGTCCCAAAATCTTGACCTTGTGCGATGGCGGAAAGCGTCATACCTCAACTCGAGGGGACGCCGTACGTGTTTATAGGCAGGCGCACCTCCCTGATAACGCATACAGTTTAGATTACATCTTGGAGAGGAAGCTAGATAGAGATAAGATTACAAAGGGAAGATAGACTCTAGCTAACTACCTAACCGAACTACCAAGATATGCATGGCAGGATATGGTGAGGCAGCCCCTTGTCACGTACACAGCAATATGGTGTTTGACACCCTCCCTTAATCACAACTTCATCAAGTTGAGATTATACTTGAAGTTCTCAAAGCTTCATATGGGCAAGGCTTTTGTAAACCCATCTGCAACCTGGTCCTTGGAGTGTATGAACCGAATGTCTAGGAGTTTACTAGCAACTCTTTCTCTGACAAAGTGAAAATCTATCTCAATATGTTTTGTTCTTGCATGAAAAACTGGATTTGCTGAGAGATAAGTTGCACCCAAATTGTCACACCACAGACATGGAGCTTGAGTAGTTCTCGCACCAAGCTCCCTAAGAATGGACTGTACCCATATAATCTCCGTCGTAGCATTAGCCAGTGCCTTATACTCTGCCTTTGTGCTAGACCTGGAAACAGTAGCTTGTTTTCTGGCACACCAGGAGATCAATTAGATCCAAGAGACACTGTAAAACCACCCGTGGAACATCTATCATCCAAACATCCTGCCCAATCTTAGTCAGAAAATGCACTAACAAAAGTGGAAGATGACTTGCTAAAATTAAGGCCAATGCTCATAGTATCTTTCACATATCTGACTATACGTTTTGCAGCAGTCAAATGAACTGTGGTTGGTTCATGAAGGAATTGACACACCTTGTTGACAACAAAAGAAATATCAAGTCGTGTGAGAGTTAAATATTGAAGTGCGCCCACTAGACTTCTGTATTTTGTGCTGTCTTCTGAGCTCAAGGGTGTTCCTTCTGTGAGAGACAATTTTTCTGTACTAGACAAAGGAGTAGTGGTAGGTTTACAACCTTGCAACCCAGCTTTTCTTACCAAATCATTTGCATATTTTTCCTGGGAGAGATGAAGTTCATCCTTGTGCTTCTTTAGATAAATCCTTAGGAAATAGTGCAAGTCTCCAAGATCCTTTAGAGCAAACTCAGCACTTAAGTCCTTCAACAGTCATGTTATTGCCTCATCACATGAACTTGTGACAAAAATATCATCAAAATATATAAAAACAAATATTGATGTATTGGACTTACTGTAAATAAACAATGAAGTGTCAGACTTTGAAGGAACAAAGCCAATCATTTGCATCTTCTTGCTGAGACGAGAATACCATGCTCTAGGGGCCTGTTTCAATCCATACAATGCTTTATCAAGCCTGCATACATGAGAGGGTGCATGTTTGTTTTCAAACCCAGGAGGTTGTTTCATGTAAACCTCCTCTTCCAGAACACCATGAAGAAACGCGTTCTGTACGTCTAGCTGTTGAAGACTCCATCCCTGAAAACAACAATAGATAGGACAAGGCGAATGGTTGCAGCTTTTACAACTGGACTAATGGTGTCCTCATAGTCTATGCAATATCTTTGTTTAAAGCCTTTAGCAACTAGCCTTGCCTTGTAACGATCAACTGTTCCATCAGACTTTCGTTTGATCCTAAAAACCCATTTGCAATCAATGAGATTTTTACCTTGCCTTGGAGGAACTAAATGCCACGTTTTTTTCCTGTAGTGCCACATATTCCTCATGCATTGCATTTCTCCACTTCTCATCACCAAGGGCCTCCTCAAGTGTGTTGGGCTCACCTGGTTCACCTGTAGAAAAAATCATACCATATTTTGTTATGTGCTTGCAATCAACTAGCTTAGTTACCCCTGACTGCAGTCATGTACGGCGTTGTGATGCAACGGGGTTGTTCTGTGCCATAGAAGATCCCGCGGATGAGTCCTCCTGTGCCAGATCCGAGGCGGATCCGCCTGCACCAGCAGTTTTGGCAGGTTCCGAGGCTGGGTGATCTTTTGTGGCTCGCGGCTGAGGCGTTAGAGAGGAATCCGGCACAGAAGATCCCACCCGACCAGTACCCACGGGTTGGCAGGGATCTGCACCTGATCCCATGCCTGCCACAGCTGGGTCCGCGCCAGCCGATCGCCCCGCGTCGCACCGCTTGTAGACAGCCGGCTGGCTGCCGAAGCGCGAGCCGATTGGGCCGGTGGGAGCCGGGCGCATGGTAGCCGCTGATTCACGCGGACTGGTGGAGCCGCCACCACCAACCACAGCTGGTCGCGTGGCCAACATGGAGCCGGTCGCTGCTAGCGCGCCGGATGCAGGGTTGGGTGTTGTCGCTGCTGTCGCGCCAGGATCTGAGGTGGATCCGCCAGCCGCCGCTGACATGCTGGATCCCGAGGTGGATTCACCCGCCGCAGCTGGCGCGCTGGATCCCGAGGCGGAATCTGCTCCCCCGCCGTGACACATGCGATATGGGCAGTGTGTTGCACTGTTTCCTTTGCTGTTTTCACCATTTTCTTCACCGTTTTCACCGCTATGATCTCCCAGAGCATCACAAAACTCATGCAAATAGTTAGGAGGATTAGTCAACAAATGATCATCGCAGTTATCGTGCCCCCCTTGATCATAACCAGAAAGGTGAGGTGGAAGAAGAAGGATTTCTTTGCGAAGTAAGGCGCCAGCGTTAGGCTGTAGATAAGTAAAAGGGAACTTTGTCTCATCGAAAACAACATCTCTAGAGATGTAGACACGACCCGTAGAGATGTCAAGGCATTTGACAGGTTTGTGCTGAGCTCTATACCCAAGAAACGCACACTGTTTGGAGCGAAACATAAGCTTGCGATTGTTGTAAGGGCAGAGATTTGGCCAGCATGCGCATCCAAACACACGAAGAGATTTATAATCTGGTTTTGTGTGGAGAAGCCTTTCTATGGGAGTTTCATTGTTGATAACCCTACTAGTAAGCATGTTGATGATGTGAATGGCATTAAGGAACGCTTCGTCCCAAAATTTTAAGGGCATCGAAACTCTGTCCAAGAGGGCAAGGCCAACCTCAACAATGTGTTTATGCTTGCGTTCTGCTGACCCATTTTGTTGGTGAGCGTGGGGGCATGACACATGATGGGAAATTCCTAGTGTTTGGAAGAAGGAGTTTAATTTTTTGTATTCTCCTCCCCAGTCTGATTGGACAGCAAGAATTTTTCTGTCAAACTGGCATTCAACAAGAGCCTGAAAGTTTTTAAAGACTTGGAACACTTCTAACCTTTTTTTAAGAAGGTAGAGCCAGGAAAACTTGCTATAGTCATCAATAAAGCTAACATAGTATGTTGTCTACCAACGGAGCTTGGGGCAGGACCCCACACATCAGAAAAAAAATTAACTGCAATGGTTGAGTAGAAACACTGGTGGAAACAGGATAAGGGAGTTGATGGCTTTTTGCTCTCTGACAAGCATCACAAATGGTTTCAACATTGTGCTCACCAACAAACAGGAGCTTATTCTTTTTGAGTAAACGATCAACTAAGGAAAATGAAGCATGCCCTAAACGGTCGTGCCATCTTGTGGCTGAAAGCTTGATAGCACCACAAGCTTGTTTATTGTATCTTCGAACCTCCGGAATCAACGGATACAGGCCTCAAACACATCTACCTCGATAGAGAGTTTTCCTCGTGACCTAATCCTTGATCAAAAAGAAGAAGGGGTGAAACTCAATATAAACATGATTGTCAAGGGTGATTTGATGGACATATAGAAGATTATTGTCGGTGCTAGGGACATGCAGCATTTTCCTAAGATGAAATTGTCTATGTGGAGTACGAAAAACTGAATGGCCAATGTGACGTATCCTCATACTTGCACCACTTGCGGTGTGGATCTGGTCCTTGCCATGATACTTCTCCTTGAGTGTTACCTTCTCTAGTTCACCGGTGAGATGGTTTGTCGCGCCGTTGTCAAGATACCAGTTGGTATCGACGTCATAAGAGCTGTCAGCAGTAGCAACTATCTTTTCTTCATCTTCAGAGGAAGCCTCATCCTCATCGAACTGGTACCAGCAGTCCCTCGCTGTGTGGTCCGGCTTGCCGCAGATCTGGCAGCGCACTGCGTCTGGGCGCGATCTGGAGGACCCGCCGCGGCGGCCCCTGGTGTTGGTGGAGTTAGTCCGTCCGCGGCAGTTGGACCCGTCGTTGCTGCCGCCGCTCCCTTGCTTGCCCTTGGAGCGAGGTGGACTACGATGGCGTGAGTAGCACCGCACCCACGCATTGCTGTGTTAGCCGACGACTTGAAGCAGCCCGATCCCTGGTACGGTGCCACCCTCTAATCAAAATTACTAAGCATTGCAAAGAGCTCATCGAGGGATACCGGGGAGGTTCGGGCGTCAAGGGCGGAGACGAGCTGCTGGTAGTCCATGTCAAGGACGTGGATGATGTAGGAGATGAGTTCATCGTCCTAGAGAGGCTTCCCGGCGGCGGCCAGCTCGTCGGCAAAGCCGCGCATCCTGGCGAAGTAGGTGGCGACGGTCTTGTTGGCCTTTTGCGCGTTCACCAGAGAGGTTCTAATGTTGTTGACGCGACTGAGTGACTGCGAGGAGAACATCCCCGACAGTGTCGTCCAGATCTCGCGCGCCGTGGTGATTGCGGTCACCTGCATGAGCACCTCCTTGGTGAGGTTGTCAGCAGGTACCCGAGCACCTTCTGGTCCTCTCGCGCCCAGATGGGGTAGAGAGGGTTCAGCCCAGTCGATTCCTTCCCATCTTTATCCTTGGTGGAGAGGATCCTGGCGGGCTTCGGTGTAGTGCCATCGACGTAGCCGAAGGCGCCCGCGCCCCTCAGCTGTGGCATGATCTGCGCGCGCCAGAGGACGTAGTTGGTGCGGGAGAGCCTCTCCGTTACTTTGCCGTTGAGGCATGCCTGGGAGGCACCGGAGGAGGACATCATGATTTGCACTGGATGGAGTTTTAGGGTTTAGACGTTGTGGAAGAGAAGGGCTCTGATTACCATGTGCGATGGCAGAAAGCGTCGTACCTCAACTCGAGGGGACGCCGTACGTGTTTATAGGCAGGGGCGCACCTCCCTGATAGCGCATACAGTTTAGATCACATCTTGGAGAGGAAGCTAGATAGAGATAAGACTACAAAGGGAAGATAGACTCTAGCTAACTACCTAACCGAACTACCAAGATATGCATAGCAAGATATGGTGCGGCAGCCCCTTGTCACGTACACAGCAATATGGTGTTTGACAGACCTCAATAAAATTGGCAACTCTATAATATTACAGTTATCAGCAGAGAGCCATGTAGCTGAAAGGCAGATGGTACATAATAAACTTCAGAGTGCTGCTTGTTGATAAGAGGGTTCTTATTGTCTTAGATGATGTGTGGGAGAAGAATCCAGATACACTAAAATCTTTGAAGTCTATGCTAAGGCTTGGTGTTGCTAGCAGTCACAGTTATTGTAACCACGAGAGATGAAGCCATTGCAAGGGAAATTTGTCATACAATTGAGCCATACAAGCTAGAGATTTAACAGACAAAATTTGCTGGAAAATAATAAAACAGAAGACTGCCTTTAAAGACCGAGTCGACAAGAAACAATTGAAGCATATAGGAAGGGAGATTGCCACCAAGTGCGGAGGTGTCGCCTTAGCAGCTCAATCATTTGGATACGCTCTGAATGGCAAGACGTCTGATGAATGGGAGTCGGTGAGAGACAATCATATATGGAACATATCTACTTCGGAGGACCCATCGTCCATAAATAATGAAGTGCTTGCATCCTTGCGGTTAAGCTATAGCCATATGTCTGAATACTTAAAGTTGTGTTTTTCCTATTGTGCAATATTTCCAAAAGGTCACAATATAGTGAAGTATGATCTATTTCACCAATGGATAGCTCTTCGACTCATTGAGCCATCTAGGATATTTGATTCTATGTAGCTCTGCGAGAAATATATTACACAACTTTTGGGAATGTCCTTCCTCGAATATTCAAAGTCACCTTCAGTGAGTTACTACATTTTTTTTCTTCGAAAAGGGGGGACTCTTCGGCCTCTGCATCAGAACGATGCATATGGCCACATTTATAGATAAAATAGGTTCAACAAGGTCTTAAAGTGTTGCAAAAAATAAAAAATGGCAAGCTCACACAGAGCCACAACGCCAAAAACTAAAGGCCCAAAAGCCACAACCGGCTGGCAAAACAAAAGATAGGTAAACTAATCGCCTATCCTATTACATGATCGCCATCCAAACCGGTTGAAGATGTCCCGCGCTACCATCTTCCACCAGACAGATCCAGTAACCAAACGCTCCCTGGCCTCTGTCGGAGTGAGTAAGGATCACGTACGGATCAACGCGGTAGCCCGGAATAAAACCTGCAAAAAATGAATAGTTATTGTTCTGTTAAAAGCCAAATCATTTTGGCAGTTCTAAATTGCCCATAACAACGCACGTACTCCTACACGAATGTGTGTAGCTGTTTCGGACTCTATCCCAACAAGCCATGTTCCAAATAACGTGCTGACCGAATTCGGAGGAGTAATATTAAAGGCAATTTGCACGGTGCGCCATAAAACTCTTGCAAACGGGCAATCAAAGAAGAGGTGCTTGATAGTCTCATCCCGATCACAGAAACTACACCTAGTAGATCCTGTCCAGTTGCGCTTAACCAAATTATCCTTCGTTAAAATTACTTGTTTATACACAAACCACATAAACACTTTAATATTCAAAGGAACTTTGACTTTCCAAACATGTTTGGAACTAGGAATAATACTAGAGTTAATGACATCGATATACATCGACTTGACTATAAACTCTCCAGACCTAGTAAGCTTCCAACACAACTGGTCGGGCTGATGAGCTAGCCGAACCTCCATCAGTCTACTCACCAAATGAAGCCATGATTCCCACCGGTCGCCAACAAGCACCCTCCTAAACTGAATATTAAGGGGAATGGACTGCATAATCATTGCAACAAGAGAATCACGACGCTGAACAATACGATACAGGGACGGATACTAGAGCGCCAACGGCGTTTCACCAAGCCAAGTATCCTCCCAGAAGCGAGTGGTGTTGCCATTACCGACAATAAACTTTATTCTATTAAAGAAGGCGGCTTTGACTCTCATAAGCCCCTTCCAAAACGGCGAGTCAGTTGGTCTGACTGACACCTGGGACAAAGTCTTGGACTGCAGATACTTACTACGGAGAATCTGCGCCCACGTTGCCTCAGTCTCAACTGACAATTTATAGAGCCATTATTGAGAAGACATCTGTTCTTGACTTCAAGATTCTCGATACCAAGGCCCCCCTGGTCCTTTGGTCGACAGATGATATCCCATTTGGCGAGTCGGTATTTTCTCTTAAGTTCGTCACTCTGCCAGAAGAATCGGGATCGATAGAAGTCCAGCCTTTTCCTAACCCCAACTAGGAATTCAAAGAAGGATAAGAGAAACATAGGCATACTCATGAGCACCAAATTAATAAGAATCAATCGGCCTCCATATGACATGAGTTTTCCTTTCCAGCAACTCAGTTTCTTCTCAAATCGATCCTCGATGCACTTCCACTCTCTGTTTGTTAGCTTACGATGGTGAATGGGTATACCTAGGTACATAAAAGGTAAAGCCCCCAATTCACATACAAAAAATTGCCTATAAGCCTCTTGTTCGTCCTTGGCTCTACCAAAGCAGAACAACTTGCTTTTATGAAAGTTAATCTTCAATCCAGTTAATTGTTCAAATAAGCATAACACCAACTTCATATTTCTCGCTTTTGCCAAGTCGTGCTCCATGAAGATGATTGTATCATCATCGTACTGCAGGATGGACACACCACCATCAACTAGATGAGGTACCAAGCCACCCATCTGACCGGCCTTCTTTGCCCTTCCTACTAGGATCGCCAACATATCAACCACAATGTTGAACAAGATAGCAGACATGGGATCACCTTGTCTCAGGCCCTTGTGTGTCTGGAAATAATGACCTATATCGTCATTCACTTTAATTCCAACACTCCCTTTTTGCGTGAAAAATTCTACCTGGCGCCGCCAAGGTTCATCAAAGCCCTTCATGTGTAAGGCTGTTGAAGGAACGGCCATTTGACTTTATCGTACGCCTTCTCGAAATCCACCTTGAAAATAACTCCATCAAGTTTTTTTGTGTGAATCTCATGGAACATTTCATGAAGGACCACAACCCCTTCAAGGATGTTCCTGTCCGGCATGAAAGCAATTTGAGTAGGTTGCACCACAGCATGCGCAATCTGTATGAGCCTAATCGTTCCGACCTTTGTAAAAATTTTGAAACTAACATTGATAAGACAGATGGGCATAATTATACTATTCTTTTCAATTTTACGTATTTGAGCTCACATTGGAGCAAAAGCATATTATCATGTGCATATATATAATAGTATGGTGCCCGTGTTGTAAAAAGAATGCAACTTAACAGAATCATAAGTATTATATTGTACAAAGATGTGAGGTTGTGCTCAGCAAAAAATCGTGACAAAATATAATCATTTGTGAAATGCACAAATGAGATGAATTTGCACAAATTGTTGCTCTATTTTGGCACCAGATTCGTACAGATTAAAAAGATATGCATAGTTTACAAAATACCTGTGCGTGTTCATATATACTCTGATACTACACACCTCCGTGAGTCTTTCAAAAAATGCAACTGCGTGTAGTTTCTAATGAGTTTACATCCCATATGAGCCAAATATCAGCACCTTGAAATTCTCATAGTCCAGAAGGGTAGTGTCGGAATTAAGGTGAACGATGACATCGGTCACTACTTCCAGACGCATAAGGGGTTGAGACAAGGGGATTCCATGTCACCTCTTCTGTTTAATATTGTGGCAGATATGTTGGCCGTTATTATTGGCAGGGCTAAGCAGCATGGCCATGTAGAGGGTCTAGTTTCTCATCTAGTTGATGGAGGGGTGTCCATTCTACAATATGTTGATGACACTATTCTATTCATGAAACATGACATGACTAAGGCTTAAAAATCCCCTATTTGAACAATTGTCTGGCTTAAAAATCAATTTTCATAAGAGCGAGGTGTTCTGCTTTGGAAAGGCCAAAGACGAGGAACATACATACAGAAAATTGTTTGGATGCGAATTAAGTGCTTTACTATTCAGTTATTTGGGTATTCTGATTCATCACCGTAAGCTATCCAATAAAGAATGGAAATGTATTGAAGAACGAATTGAAAAAAACTTAGCTACTGGAAGGGCAAGCTGATGTCATCTGGCGGTCGGCTAGTTCTGATTAACTCAGTACTGAATGTCAATGTTTTTACTTTCGTTCTTCGAAATTCCGAAAGGGGTCCGAAAGCGACTTGATTTCTTTAGATCTCGTTTCTTTTGGCAGTCTGATGAGGCCAAGAGGAAATACCGCCTCGCGTGATGGGATATCCTGTGTCGACCTAAAGACCAAGGGGGCCTTGGTATTGAGAACTTAGAAATTAAGAATATATGCCTTATGAGCAAATGGTTATACAGGTTAGAGACAGAGCCGGAGGGCATGTGGTCTCAAATTCCGCGCAATAAGTATTTGCACTCGAAAATGCTAGCCCAGGCTACCATCAGACCCACTGATTTGCCGTTCTGGAAGGGACTTATGAGAACGAAGGACATGTTCTTTCGTAGGGTCAAATTCTTGGTTGGCAACGGGATGTCAACAAGATTTTGGGAGGATACGTGGTTAGGAGAGATGCCTCTACCCTTACAATATCCTACCCTCTACAATATTGTGCAACGCAAGGAGGATTACATAGGTATCGTCCTTCAAACTATCCCCTTGAACATCCAGTTCAGACGTACGTTAGTGGGTGAGAGATGGACAGCCTGGATGCACTTGGTTCGGAGATTGATTGAAGTTCGACTCTCCGACTTGCCGGACTCAACACAATGGAATTTAACTAAAAATGGGATATTTACTGTGAAATCTTTTTATATGGATTTGATTAATTCTGTCCCCCTCTCAAGGTCATTACATATATGGAAGGTTCCTTTGCGGATTAAAAATTTTATGTGGTTTGTCCACAAGTAAGTAATACTCACAAAGGACAACCTACTTAAGAGGCGATGGGTAGGCAACTCGCGGTGTTGTTTTTGTGCTCAGGATGAGACAATACAACATTTATTTCTTGAATGCCCACTTGCCAAGTTACTTTGGAGAACGATTCATATAGCTTTTAATATCAATGCTCCAGTAGATATTGTGTCTTTGTTTGGGACGTGGTTAGCTGGGGTTGAACAGATCACGACAGCTCGTATTCGGATTGGAATATGCGCGTTATTATGGGCTATATGGAACTGCAGAAATGATATGATTTTTAACAGACAACACAACTTAACTTTTTTGCAGGTTATCTTCAGAGTTACAACTTGGATCCGTACGTGGTCCTCCTTACTCACTCCTATGGACTCCAGGGAGCCTTTGGTTATTGGGTGCAACCAATGGGAGATGGTGGCTCGGTTTATATTCAACCGGTTCGGATGGCGTTCGCATAACAGGATAGGAGTTTAGGGAGCTTATTCTTATAATTACCGTATCGATTGTCTTTGTCCGCTTGTATTTTTTCAGTTTTTGTACTTTGTGTTGCTCCGTTTGCGAGCTGTAAGACTTTCATGACGAGACTTTATGGATTTTTAATAAGAGGGCCGCATGCATCATCATGATGCAGAGGCCCGGGGTATGCCTCCATTTCCAAATAAATAATTCTCATAGAAGTGATATTTGGCATGTGGTCAGGTAATATCAATTATGTACTGTTTCGCTACACATGTGTAGGTTACCATACTTGTTAAAGTGTAAAACTAGTCATTGTTCTCCATATTTGTACATCAAGGTCAATGAGTCACTGTACATCTTTGGAGATGGAATAAAAAATTCACGTGAAGAGGCATTGCATGGGTGTGGCAAATTTGTCACTTCGTTGATGGTGCTCCTGCGCTATTGCCAAGCAGTATCCAACATGGAAATGAAACTAGCTTGCTATTATGGGAGGGAAACTTTTGGTCTATGGGGACATATGCACCCTATATGAGAAAAAATTAGTAATTCAACAAAAAGTTGAAAATTTCTGAATTTTCTTTTTAAAATAAACTTGACCTTTTATTTTACTCGTGAGAAAAAAAATCCACAAAAAAAATATCCCGTTGACTTCTTTTCAAAAAAGACAATTTTTGGCTAATATAGTGTGAATAGTGACCTATAATAGCAAATAAATTTTGTCTTTTTTGCTGTGAGGTCAATTTTTGTTTTTTTTCGTTGAGATTTATATACTAGTGCAAAAGTAAGTCAAGTGTTTTGTCAAAATACTTCTTAGCTATTTTGACTTTTTATTAAAATATTAAAAAAATCCCATATAGGATGCATATACAACCAGGAACCAAAGTGTATTTCCCGCTATTATGGTACTTCCTCCCATGGAAGAGCGGCCAACTTTTTTTGATTGATCCTCCCATATATTTGTTTCTTTAGTCCACTGTACTAACTAATTTCTTCTTAACCTGTACAGGTTCGATATGAAATACTAATCCCAAATGGGCATGAAACAAATCGTACAGAATTTTCTATTAAATATTCTATATGATTACACTTCTGTACAGTGCTACGAAAGTACTTCTATTGATAAATATACTACTATAAAATGAAGTAAATTCAAAATTCTGACACCATTAGGTATTTTTGTTGCAGAGTGATAGACATCGGGTCAAAGATGTTGCATTGTTCACAATGCATGACCTAGTGCACAATCTCGCCAGAAGGATGTTGGCCGATCAAGTCAACGATAAGGGCGGTGCTGGGGGAGACAGATGCCGCTATGCATTGCTCACGGACTGTACGAAGCCGTTGCAGTTGTCCATGACTTTTCCTGCAAATATAAAGGCGTTGCATTTTCTTGATTGTCGCAAATTAGCACTTCATGAGGATGCATTTTCACTAGCTACATGCCTCCATGTCTTAGATTTAAGTCAATGCCTTATTTGTAGGTTACCTGATTCCATTGGTCAACTGAAGCAATTAAGATATCTTCATGCTCCAAGGATCCAAGGTCATGTGATTCCCAGTTGTATAACCGAGCTCACAGAATTAAATTACCTCAACCTTAGTGGCTCCCGTAATATCTCGGCATTGCCGGAGTCAATTGGTGACATGAAAGGTCTGATGCATCTCGACCTATCAGTTTGCACTGGAATACGTAAGCTTCCAGTATCATTCACAGATCTCAAGCAGCTAGTGTATCTGGATTTATCATACTGCAATATATCTATATCAGAAGCTTTTGTTGGCTTTACCAAACTTCAATATTTGAATTTATCGGCAGGAATCCCCCTCACTCACCGCTACGCTGAAGGCTTGCCGCGATGACGCCGTCCTCTGGCGTAGCCGGTTCCCCCCTGGCAAACGTAGCCACATTGACGTATGGCTCGGTGTCCTGCATCTGTAAAAGTGTGTATGTATGTGTAGTGTAGGGGAACTGTTCCCCGTCCCCGCCCTATTGTGCTGCGTAAACAGGCTCCATATATATATTCAG
>NC_041389.1:21886678-21895318 GCF_002162155.2 Triticum dicoccoides | reverse complement strand
GAAAATTCAAAAAAAATTATCGGCTGTGCTTATGGGTAAAGTGACTAATACGGGCCAGAGGTTTTCAGCAATCTAATCAAACTCAGATACTTGTATCTATCGCACTGCATAGATCGCATCGCTCCATCAGAATATAAAATGGGCAGATTGCTTGACTCTATCAGCACCCTTTCGAATCTAGAGCATCTGGACTTTTCTTACAGTTCCATGCTTTCCAGTATACTAGAAAGTATTGCCAACCTTAGGAAGCTTCATACGTTGGACCTCTTAGGCTGCCATGGCCTAAATTAGCTCCCCGATAGTATGGTAAATATGGTTAGTTTGAAGGTTCTAATTGTGGAAAAGGAGGTTAGATTGGATGAATCTTTGCTTTTTCTGTCAAATATTGCCTCATTGCCTCACTTTGTGGTGCATGCTTCAAGTAATAATTGTAGCAGCAATATCATCCGGCTGAAACCTACAAACCCTCATGAGCTGATAATAGGTAGACTTGAAAACGTGAAGTCTGCAGAAGAGGCAGAGAGTATAAAACTAATAGAGAAACAAAGAATTAAAGCTTTAACATTTCAATGGACTGTACATGCTGCTAGCCTGCTAGGTATGTGGATGACAAGGATGTGTTGGAAAAACTAGTGCCACCTATCAAACTTGATGAAGCGTCTCAATCCCCTCACATGGGGACCCGCATAGATATATATTGACTGTGTCGTGAGATACAAGGAGCCTTGGTTGCATAGCTAACCGAAGGAGAGAGGATTACATAGGTTGTTACAAATAGAGAGATAGAGAGAATAAACTAACTACCTAACAACCTATGCGTGTACATCAAGTTACCAGGGGGGCAATCTAGCTACGCTACATAGCTTGTTTAACATCCTCCCTTAATCGAAACTTCTCAAGTTAAGATTACGTTTAAATTCCTCAAATGATCCTGTAGACAATGCTTTTGTAAAACCATCCGCAACTTGTTCTCTTGAGGGAACAAAGCGAACTTCCAACTCTTTGCTGGCAACTCTTTCTCAAACAAAATGATAGTCAATCTCAATATGCTTAGTCCTTGCATGAAAGACAGGATTGGCAGAGAGATATGTGGCACCAATATTATCACACCAAAGACAAGGGGTTTGTGTATGACATATTCCAAGTTCTCTGAGTAAGGACTTAACCCATATAATTTCTGCTGTTGCATTCGCCAACGCCTTATATTCTGCTTCAGTACTCGATCTTGAAACTGTTGCTTGTTTCTTTGCACAGCACGATATCAAGTTGGGTCCAAAGAACACCGCAAAACCACCTGTGGACCTCCTATCATCCAAGCAACCTGCCCAGTCAGAATCAGAGAAAGCACTAACAAGGGTAGAGGATGACTTGGTGAAGGTTAGTCCAACATTTAAAGTATGCTTCATATATCTACTATACGTTTGGCAGCAGTCCAATGAGCTGAAGTTGGTGCATGAAGAAACTGACACACTTTATTGACTGCAAAAGAAATATATGGCCTGGTCAGAGTCAGGTACTGAAGTGCCCCTACCAAACTTCTGTATTTTGTGCCATCTTCTTGATTTAAAGACACATCCTCCACAAGGGAGAGTTTCTTAGGACTAGATAGTGGTGTTGGTGAAGGTTTACAGCCCTGCAACCCTGCCTTGCTCAAAAGATCTGTTGCATATTTTTCTTGAGAGAGATGCAGACCACCATCCTTGTTTCTTTTCACTTCAATACCAAGGAGAAAATGCAAGTCACCGAGATCCTTGAGAGCACAATCTGAGTTTAAATCTTTCAGAAGAGCAGTTACTGCCTCGTTGGAAGAACTTGTAACAATAATGTCATCAACATAAATGAGCACAGAGATAGTGATGTGTGACTTATTGTAAATAAACAAGGGAGTATCAGACTTGGAGGGAACAAAACCAAGTGTTTGCAGCTTAGAGCTCAAACGAGAATACCAAGCTCGGGGTACCTGTTTCAATCCATAAAGAGATTTGTCAAGCCTGCAAATATGGAATGGTTTATTGGGATCTGCAAATCCAGAATGTTGCTTCATATATACTTGCTCTTCCAAAACACCATGAAAAAACGCATTATGCACATCTAGCCGACGATGAAGACTCCATCCTCTCGATACAACAATGGAGAGAACAAGGCGAATGGTAGCAGCTTTAACAACAGGACTAAAGGTGTCCTCATAATCAAGTCCATACCTCTGTTTGAACCCTTTGGCAACAAGCCTTGCTTTGCAGCGATCAATGGTACCATCAGATCGTTGCTTGATGCGGAAAACCCAATTGCAATCAATGACATTTGTACCTGGATGTGACGGAACAAGATGCCAAGTGTGATTTTTCTGAAGTGCACAAAATTCCTCATCCATAGCCTGTTTCCACATGGGATCAGCAAGGGCCTCCTACACAGTACGAGGCTCTCCTGTAGAAGCAGCAGAAGAAACTAGAACATATTTAGTCTTGTAATTGGTAGGTTGAAGCGTGCCAGTTTGAATACGTGTACGAGGGAGCGAAGCAACGGGCACAGAAGTTCCAGCAGAAGTGCCAGAATCCAGAACAGGAGATCCCGAGGTGACGTGGTCGTCCTGACCCAGCTGACCCACGAGATCATTTGTGGTGAGAGGGCTCGCGGCGGGTGGTGAAGAACGCGCAGACAATCCAGGCGAGGCAGGCGAAGCCGGCTCGACACACGCGCTAGCCCCTCCTGCCGCGGGAGTGGTGGAGCGCGGGGCCCTCCGGCTGTAGACGCAGGGGATGGACGCGTAGCGCTCGTTGGGGAGCCCCCCTCTGATTGATGCGCCATATCCACACGAGCGGGCTCGCTAGTAGGCCGCCGCGTGGCATGGATCGGGTTGTGCAGAGGCGAATCAGGTTGGCGAGCGCTGGCCGCCTGACGAGGCACAGATCCCGGTGCTGATGCAGTCGGGTCTGACACAACCTGGCGCAGCGATCCCGGAGAGGATTGCACCCGATCTCCCATGTTTGCATTGGCCCCTTCTGTAACATTATGTGCATCAAAAAACATATTGGTTTCACCACCATTTTGACCGCTGTTTCTGCCTGCACAATCAATCTCATGTAGAGCATTAGGAGGGTCAGTCATCATAAGTATCATTGGACCCCACAAGATCAACACCGGTTAGATGAGAAGGAAGAAGGAGAATTTCTTTCCTGAGAAGTGCACCAGCATTGGGATGTAATTTGTAGAAAGGAAAGTGTGTCTCATCAAAAACCACATCACGTGATATATAAACATGACCTGTAGCAACGTCAAGACTTTTTACACCCTTGCGTTGAGCACTGTATCCAAGAAAGACACACTGCTTTGAACGGAACATGAGTTTACGGGTATTGTAGGGACGAAGATTGGGCCAACATGCACAACCAAAAACACGAAAATCGGTGTAATCAGGTGTTACATGTAAGAGACGTTCAATGGGTGTTTCATTGGAGATGGTACGACTAGGCCACATGTTGATAAGATGAACGGCTGTGAGAAAGGCTTCATCCCAAAATTTTAGTGGGATGGAAGCAGAAGCTAGGATGGCTAGACCTACTTCAACAATATGTCTGTGTTTGCGTTCGGCAGAACCATTCTGTTGGTGAGCATGTGGACACGAGACATGGTGAGAAATACCAATCTTTTGGAAGAAAGAGTTTAGCTTCTCATACTCACCACCCCAATCAGATTTGATGGCAATGATCTTACTATCAAGTTTGCGTTCAACAAGGGCTTGAAAGTTAAGAAAAACTTGAAACACATCAGAACGTTTTTTAAGAAGGTAAATCCATGTGTATTTGCTCAAGTCATCAACACAGGTGGGTGCAGGACGCCAAACATCAGAAAAGATAAGTTGCAAAGGTTTTGTTGACACACTAGTGGATACAGGATATGGCAACTGATGACTTTTTGCTCTTTGACAAGAATCACAAATAGTTTCAACGTTTCTCTCACCAACAATGGGGAGATTATTTCTACTAAGAATTTGATGAACTGTAGCAAAAGAAGGATGACCTAAGCGATTGTGCCACCTTTCAACAGAAAGCTTGATGGCACGATACACTTGTTTATTGTTTTGGCAATACTTCGGCATCATCGCATACAGTCCTTCAATACACACCCCTCTATGGTGAACTTTGTGTTGGAAATATGCCCTAGAGGCAATAATAAAATGGTTATTATTATATTTCCTTGTTCATGATAATTGTCTATTGTTCATGCTATAATTGTATTAACTGGAAACCGTAATACATGTGTGAATACATAGACCACAACATGTCCCTAGTGAGCCTCAAGTTGACTAGCTCGTTGATCAATAGATGGTTATGGTTTCCTGACCATGGACATTGGATGTTATTGATAACGGGATCACATCATTAGGAGAATGATGTGATGGACAAGACCCAATCCTAAGCATAGCACAAGATCGTGTAGTTCGTTTGCTAAGAGCTTTTCTAATGTCAAGTATCATTTCCTTAGACCATGAGATTGTGCAACTCCCGGATACCGTAGTAATGCTTTGGGTGTACCAAATTTCACAACGTAACTGGGTGGCTATAAACATGCACTACAGGTATCTCCGAAAGTGTCTGTTGGGTTGGCACGAATCGAGACTGGAATTTGTCACTCCGTATGACGGAGAGGTATCTCTGGGCCCACTCGGTAATGCATCATCATAATGAGCTCAATGTGACTAAGTAGTTAGGCATGGGATCATGCAATATGGAACGAGTAAAGTGACTTGCCGGTAACGAGATTGAACGAGGTATTGGGATACCGGCGATCGAATCTCGGGCAAGTAACGTACTGATTGACAAAGGGAATTGTATACGGGATTGCTTGAATCCTTGACATCGTGGTTCATCCGATGAGATCATCGTAGAACATGTGGGAGCCAACATGGGTATCCAGATCCTGCTGTTGGTTATTGGCCAGAGAGCTGTCTCGGTCATGTCTGCATGATTCCAGAACCCGTAGGGTCTACACACTTAAGGTTCGGTGACGCTAGAGTTGTTATGGAAATTAGTGTGCAGTTACTGAACGTTGTTCGGAGTCCCGGATGAGATCCCGGACGTCACGAGGAGTTCTGGAATGGTCCGGCGGTAAAGATTTATATATGGGAAGTCCTATTTTGGCCACCGGAAAATGTTCGGGATTTTTCAGTATTGTACCGGGAAGGTTCCGGAGTGGGTACCACCTGCATGGGGGGACCCACATGAACGTGGGTAGTGGGGGCAAGGCCCCACACCCCTGGTCAAGGTGCACCAAGATCCCCCCTTAGAAGGAATAAGATCATATCCCAAAGGGATAAGATCAAGATCCCTAAAAAGGGGGATAACAATCGGTGGGGAAGGAAATGATGGGATTTCTTTCCTCCCACCTTTGCCAACGCCCCAATGGACTTGGAGGGCAAGAAACCAGACCCCTCCACCCCTATATATAGTGGGGAGGCGCATGGGAGCTTCACCCTTACCCCTGGCGCAGCCCTCCCCCTCTCTAACTCCACCTCCTCCTCGGTAGTGCTTGGTGAAGCCCTGCTGGAGAACTGCAAGCTCCACCACCACGTCGTTGTGCTGCCGGAGCTCTCCCTCAACTTCTCCTCTCCCCATGCTGGATCAAGAAGGAGGAGACATCCCCGGGCTGTACGTGTGTTGAACACGGAGGCGCCGTCCGTTCGGCGTTAGATCGGATCTTCCGCGATTTGAATCGCCGCGAGTACGACTCCCTCATCCGTGTTCTTGTAACGCTTCCGCATCGCGATCTTCAAGGGTATGAAGATGCACTCATCCTCTCCCTCTCTTGTTGCTAGAATCTCCATAGATTGATCTTGGTGATGCGTAGAAAATTTTGAATTTCTGCTATGTTCCCCAACGGTGGCATCATGAGCTAGGTCTATTGCGTAGATTATATGCACGAGTAGAACACAAGTAGTTGTGGGCGTTGGTTTGTTCAATATGCTTACCGTTACTAGTCTTATCTTGATTTGGCGGCATCGTGGGATGAAGCGGCCCAGACCGACCTTACACGTACGCTTACGTGAGACAGGTTCCATCGACTGACATGCACTTGTTGCATAAAGGTGGCTAGCGGGTGCCAGTCTCTCCCACTTTAGTCGGATCGGATTCGATGAAAAGGGTCCTTATGAAGGGTAAATAGAAATTGGCATATCACCATTGTGGCTTTGCATAGGTAAGAAACGTTCTTGCTAGAAACCCGTAGCAGCCACGTAAAACATGCAACAACAATTAGAGGACGTCTAACTTGTTTTTGCAGGGTATGCTATGTGATGTGATATGGCCCAAAAGAATGTGATGAATGATCTATGTGATGTATGAGATTGATCATGTTCTTGTAATAGGAATCACAACTTGCATGTCGATGAGTATGACAACCGGCAGGAGCCATAGGAGTTGTCTTAATTTATTGTATGACCTGCGTGTCATTGAATAACGCCATGTAATTACTTTAATTTATTGCTAAACCATTAGCCATAGTAGTAGAAGTAATAGTTGGCGAGACAACTTCATGAAGACACGATGATGGAGATCATGGTGTCATGCCGGTGACGAAGGTGATCATGTCGTGCCTCAAGATGGAGATCAAAGGCGCAAGATGATATTGGCCATATCATGTCACTCTATGATTTGCATGTGATGTTTGTCATGTCTACATGTTATTTGCTTAGAACGATGGTAGCATAAATAAGATGATCCCTCATTAAAATTTCAAGAAAGTGTTCCCCTAACTGTGCACCATTGCGAAAGTTCGTTGTTTCGAAGCACCACGTGATGATCGGGTGCGATAGATTCTAACATTCACATACAACGGGTGTAAGCAAGATTTACACACGCAAAACACTTAGGTTGACTTAACGAGCCTAGCATGTACAGACATGGCCTCGGAACACAAGAGACCGAAAGGTTGAACATGAGTCGTATAGTAGATACGATCAACATGAAGATGTTCACCGATGATGACTAGTCCGTCTCACGTGATGATCGGACACGGCCTAGTTAACTCGGATCATGTATCACTTAGATGACTAGAGGGATGTCTATCTAAGGGGGAGTTCATTAAATAATCAGATGAACTTAATTATCATGAACATAGTCAAAAGGTCTTTGCAAATTATGTCGTAGCTTATGCTTTAGTTCTACTGTTTAAGATATGTTCCTAGAGAAATTTTAGTTGAAAGTTGATAGTAGCAATTATGCAGACTGGGTCCGTAAACTGAGGATTATCCTCATTGCTGCGCAGAAGGCTTATGTCCTTAATGCACCGCTCGGTGTGCTGAACCTCGAGCGTCGTCTGTGGATGTTGCGAACATCTGACATACACGTTTTGATGACTACATGATAGTTCAGTACTGTTAAATGGTTTGGAATTGTGGCGCCAAAGACGTTTTTGAAATGTCGCGGAACATATGAGATGTTCCAAGGGCTGAAATTGGGATTTCAGGCTCATGCCCATGTCAAGAGGTATGAGACCACCGACAAGTTTCTTAGCCTACAAACTAAGGGAGAAAAGCTCAATCGTTGAGCATGTGCTCAGATTGTCTGAGTACTACAATCACTTGAATCGAGTGGGAGTTAAACTTCCAGATGAGATAGTGATGTTTCTTCAAAGTCATTGCAACCAAGCTATTAGAGCTTTGTGATGAACTATAACATATCAGGAATAGATATGATGATCCTTGAGCTATTCGCGATGTTTGACACCGCGAAAGTAGAAATCAAGTAGGAGCATCAATTGTTGATGGTTAGTAAAACCACTAGTTTCAAGAAAGGGCAAGGGCAAGAAGGGATACTTCATGAAACGGCAAATCAGTTGCTGCTCTAGTGAAGAAACCCAGGCACTAGTAGAAAAGGGGCCAATGGTCTAGGCCGGTCCAGCCCATTAGTCCCGGTTCAATCCAGAACGGGGGCATTAGACCCGGTTCGTGAGCCCCAGGGGCCGTCCGGGCCACGTGGGCCATTGGTCCCGATTCGTCTGGACCTATTGGTCCCGGTTGGTGGGACGAACCGGGACCAATGGCCCTCGCTCTTGGCCCACCATCATTGGTCCCGGTTGGTGGGCTGAACCGGGACCAAAGGACGACCATTAGTCCCGGTCCATTCCACCAACCAGGACTAAAGGGTTGGTCCTCGTTGCGGCCAAAGTTTAGTCCCACCTCGCCAACCGGAGGGGAATCAGACCGGTTTATAAGCCCCTCCCTCTCTGTCTTATTGAGCTCCTCCGAAAATGAAAATAGATGCCCTTATATAGGGAATTTAGGCTAAATCCGTACGAATTTCTCTTGAAATTTGTTATGAATTTAATTTGAATTTCCTCTATAAGCGCATCTATGCTCATTTCTGAGTAGCTTTTTATATAGTTTTTTTTCTTTTCTGCTATATTTATTTTTTTCTTTTTATTTCTGAGTTGTAATAAGTCATTATAAATAAGCATCTATGCTCATTTTTTTAGTAAAGTTAATCATAACTATTTTTTCTTCTATTTATTTTTGAATTGTAATAAGTATTAAAAATAAGCATCTATGCTCATAATTTAGTAAAGTTAATCACAACTAGTTTTTCTTCTTTTTATTTCTGAGTTGTAATAAGTCATTAAAAATAAGCATCTATGCTCCTTTTTTAG
>NC_041389.1:21884967-21886219 GCF_002162155.2 Triticum dicoccoides | reverse complement strand
ATTTATTTATTTTTTCTTTTTATTTCTTAGTTGTAATAAGTCATTAAAAATAAGCATCTATGCTCATTTTTTAGTAAAGTTAATCACAACTATTTTTCTTCTTTTTATTTCTGAGTTGTAATAAGTCATTAAAAATAAGCATCTATGCTCATATTTTAGTAAAGTTAATCACAACTATTTTCTTTTCTTTTTATTTCTGAGTTGTAATAGGTCATTAAAAATAAGCATCTATGCTCCTTTTTTAGTACAGTTAATCACAACTATTTTTTGCTTCAATTCATTTCTGAGTAGTTTTCTATATAGTTTTTTTCTTTTCAGCTATATTTATTTTTTTCCTTTTTATTTCTTAGTTGTAATAAGTCATTAAAAATACAAAAGAGGCGCAATGCTTGTTAATTTGCTTCAAGCCTTTCGAAATAGTGTCAACTGCACTGCGCATAGCTCTGTGCAGTCTACCGTATTCCTCAAGGCTTGAAGCTAACCAACGTGCAGGAGCATTGAGCCTCTTCATCATCGTCTCTGCACTCAGGGCTTATAAACAGCTGCGAGTGCCTCTCACTTGGCGAGGTGGGACTAAAAAATCAGCTGCAGAAAGAATCAAAATAAAATAAATAAAATAAAAAAAGTGCCACCTAAAGGGCTACCACGGCCTGAATACGACTAGAAACCCAACAATGGGCCAGGATTCAGGCCCGCAATAGGCCCAATAGGCCCACAGGCACATAGAGTGCGTTTAGGCCCGTAAGCCTGCATTTGAGAGGAGCTCGAGAGGGCAGCGGGACTGGGGCTTATAAACCACTCTCGAGCTCCCTCAGCTAGCGAGGTGGGACTAAACTTTTGTGCCGCGGCGCGGGCAGCACATGGCCTTTAGTCCCGGTTGGTGGCACCAACAGGAACTAAAGGGGTGCATTGGTACCGGTTTGTGGCACCAACCGGTACCAATGCCCCCCCTTTAGTCCCGGTTGGAGCCACCAACCGGGACCAAAGGTCTTTGTTTCCCGCCCTTTGGGCTGCTGAAAAGAGGCCTTTGGTCCCGGTTGGAGCCACCAACCGGGACTAAACGGGGCATTAGTCCCGGTTGGAGCCACCAACCGGGACCGATGCTCTTGCTATATATACAGGACTTAGCAGTTTTCGATCTCTCCTGCTCCACACGATCCCGTCGCCGCGCGTCTCCCTGCCGCCACCTCGCCGTCACCGCCCCGCCCCGCCACGCCCCGACGCCGTCGCCGCCCCGCCCAGCCCCGCCCCG
>NC_041389.1:21851370-21884173 GCF_002162155.2 Triticum dicoccoides | reverse complement strand
TGTGTAGTAATTAATTTGTTTATATTATGTTAGATTTTTTGGTTAAATTAATTAGATTTTTTTGTTAGATTAGATGTGTGTAGTAATTTAGATATGTAGTTCATAGATTTTTTTGTTAGATTAGATTTTTTGGTTAGATTAGATGTGTAGTAATTAATTTGTTTATATTATGTTAGATTTTTTTGTTAGATTAACTAGATTTTTTTTGTTAGATTAGATGTGTGTAGTAATTTAGATATGTAGTTCATAGTTTTTTTTGTTGGATTAGATTTAATAAACTAATTTATTTTACTATATATAGAAGTAGTTTGTTTTTAGTAAGTACTACTTATTTATTTATAGTAAGTGCTTAGTAGTTGAACTAGATAGTTGATTTATTTAATAAAACTATTTTTATTTAACTATATATAGAAATAGTTGCCGCATCAACGTCGGCGATGCCTATCCCGCATCCTCGTCGTCGTTGACTCGGCGGTGGAGGCCTGCTTGATCAGGGCCATGTTCGGGACTGGGCTCCGCCGGGCTGGTATTGGGAGGTGATACCTTCCAGGGGACGTAGGTTGGTGAGGAGGCAGCCCGTTATTGACCCGATCCTTGTTTGGTGGCGGTCGCGTGGGCCAGTGATGGTGGTGAGGCATCCGGACACCACGGAGGTGGTACGTCACCGTGTCAGCGAGGAGGACGAGCACGTCCGTCGCTACATGGTTGCATTGGAGGGCAGATTCGACAATACCTGGCAGGTTCTTCAGGGATCTCACTGGAGTTATGATCTTGTGATGGTTCCTTATCTTTGGGTGTCCACCGCTCACGTCGATACCCATCGGGCGCTACGGTTCTAGTTGTATTAGTGATAATATTCGACGATGTACGGACACCAAGAGATGATGTACTTTTGCTTATAATTATTGAATGCATGCTAATTTGAATACTATACTTTATTTTATGATTTGGTTTTGCTTATTTTATGATTTGGTTTTGCTTATTGAATGCTCATATTGGATAAGTTCTCCTTCATTCTCGTGTGCTAGACAATTTGATTTAATAATGCATTCGGGAATGAATGGAGGAGCTACGTACATCGATCATTGATAGTCAACCCGTGATTAATAATAATGATCTAGTTTAATATTTGAATTATGAACGTAGGCCGGAAATGTCGTACTCATCGGACGACGAAAACCGCCCGGGGGAGTGTGACTGGTGCCACGACGACCAAGGTATCTGCGACAGGTTCATTGTGCTGGACGAAGATCGTCGCTTCAGCATTAAGCTCGAGGAGACCTTCGATGTTCATATGGTACGCAACCGACGATTAAAGTTTTTTTTCGTAATTACTCATGACTTCAACTATTTTAATCATGACAATATTTTTCATCTTTTCCAATTCAACTAGCTTATCCCATGCTTTGCAAGACGCTATCTCTTGGAGAGGATGGGTTTTGAAGACCATCAAAGTTTCGAAACCAAAAAAATTATCCTAAGTACCCATCATGGTGTGGATTTTCAAGTAAAGTTGTACAATGCTCAGAGTGTAACCCATTTTGGTTGCAAAAATTGGGAAGCACTTTGCAAGATGTATGATTTTGATGAGGGTATGCTTGTTACCATGGATCTTGGTGATCCTACAATCGAGCAAGAAAGACCTACGATTTTCGTCCTTGTGGATACACCTCCAATTCTTCCACCATGTGAGCTTAACATAGTTATTAAGTAATTTATATTGTTTATTTCAAAATAGTTGACAACTTATTCTCCATTGACAGCTTATTTTCATTCTTCAAAGAATGTGCGGAAGATGGTAGACAGAACCTACTACACCGAAGGCTCCGAACTAACTTATCAGGAGAAAAATCATCTGGTCGCATTTTTTACTGATCTTGAGAATTACAATGTCTACAATCAAACTCCTCAACATTATGGTCAATATGTGCCACTAGTGCACGTGTTGAACTACGGTAACTACCATGGAGATACCCTGGTAAGATTTTTGTACTATTACAACATTCGTGCATCTTTTTGCACACTTCTAAAACTATAGTACATCATATCATTGCTAACTACGAAGTTATTACTATGTTTTTCAACAGATAATCCCGAATGATTGTGTGCCTCATCTGATGTATACACATGGTAGCCTTAATGTTTTGAACATACAACCAGGTCGTCCTACGAATCTCAACTGTCCATACCGGGTTTCTAAAATAAGTGGAGACATGAGAATCAAAGAATGGAAAAAATGTATGGACAGTCGTAAGGAGCTTCTTGGAAGCAACATTCAGCGAAGGGCAAAAATTGGAGACAGGATGATCGCCATTCTTCATAATGGAGAGTCAGGGTCTATATTGTTTTATGCTATTTTACCTTAAGGGTGTTTGGGTCCTACCTGATACTGATGATCATGTGTTAAGAACAATTATGTAGGGTTGGGTTCGATGACTATGAGGATGATGATCGTATGACTTATTATTAATAACGAGTAGAAGTTGTATGATGATGCATGATTAGTAGGACGAGTACTTGTTATTATATATGATGATGTATGCGAACATGCATGAGTTATTATATCAGCGAGTAAAATGAACATATATAGCAGCAGCGTTGGTAAACCAAGGACGAAGATATAAGAGAGGACACTTCTCTCTATTAGCTAGCTAATATAACAACCTAAAAATAACCCCCAAAACCCCTAAAGCAGCCAATTTCCAAAAAAACATGGACTTTTGGTCCCGGTTGGTGCCACCAACCGGGACCAAAGGCCCCTGACTGGGCTCGGCACACAGAGCCACGTGGAGGCACATTAGTCCCGGTTCTAGTTTGAACCGGGACTAATGGGTGGAGGTATTAGTAACGGCCATTAGTCCCAGTTCATGAACCGGGACTAAAGGCCCTCACGAACCGGGACTATTAGGTGTTTTTCTACTAGTGAGGGTTGAACCCAAACCTGAGACTAAGTGCTTCTGTAATGAGGGGAACGGTCACTGAAGCAGAACTACCCTAGATACTTGGTAGATAAGAAGGTTGGCAAGGTCGACAGAAGTATATTGGATATACATTATATTAATGTGTACTTTACTAGTACTCCTAGTAGCACCAGGGTATTAGATACCGGTTCGGTTGCTAAGTGTTAGTAACTCGAAATAAAAGCCGCGGAATAAACTGAGACTAGCTAAAGGTGAGATGACGATATGTGTTGGAAGTGTTTCCAAGGTTGATGTGATCAAGCATCGCATACTCCCTCTACCATCGAGATTGGTGTTAAACCTAAATAATTGTTATTTGCGTTGAGCATAGACATGATTGGATTATGTTTATCGCAATACAATTATTCATTTAAGGAGAATAATGGTTACTCTGTTTATTTGAATAATACCTTCAATGGTCTTGCACATAAAATGAATGGTTTATTGAATCTCGATCGTGGTGATACACATGTTTGTGCCAAAAGATATAAGATAGTAATGATAGTACCACATACTTGTGGCACTGCCACTTGAGTCATATTGGTATAAAATGCATGAAGAAGCTCCATATTGATGGATCTTTGGACTCACTCATTTTTTAAAAGATTGAGAAATGCGAACCACGTCTATTGGTATATACGCATGAAGAAACTCCATGCAGATGGATCGTTTGGACTCACCTGATTTTGAATCACTTGAGACATGCAAATCGTACCACATGGGCAAGATGACTGAAAGGCCTCATTTTCAGTGAGACGGAACAAGAAAGCAACTTGTTGGAAGTAATATATTTTGATGTGTGCAGTCCAATGAGTGCTGAGGCACGCAGTGGATATCGTTATGTTCTTACTTCACATATGATTTGAGTAGATGCTAAGTATATTTACTTCATGAAACACAAGTCTGAATTACTGAAAGTCAAGTAATTTCAGAGTGAAGTTGAAGATTGTCGTGACAAGAGGATAAAATATCTATGATATGATCATGGAGATGAATATCTGAGTTACGAGTTTGGCACACAATTAAGACATTGTGGAAATTGTTTCACAACTAATACCGCCTGGAACACCATAGTGTGATGGTGTGTCCGAACATCATAACTGCACCCTATTGGATATGGTGCATACCACGATGTCTCTTATCGAATTAACACTATCGTTTATGGGTTAGGCATTAGAGACAACCGCATTCACTTTAATAGCGCACCACACAATTCCATTGAGATGACACCGTATGAATTGTGGTTTAGAGAAACCTAAGCTGTCATTTTTTAAAAGGTTTGGGGCTGCGACGCTTATGTGAAAAAGGTATTAGCCTGATAAGCTCGAACCCAAAGCGGATAAATGCATTTTCATAGGACACCCAAAACAGTTGGGTATACCTCCTATTTCAGATCCGGAAGCAAAAGTGATTGTTTCTAAAAACAGGTCCTTTCTCGAGGAAAATTTTCTCTCGAAAGAATTGAGTGGGAGGATGGTGGAGACTTGATGAGGTTATTAAACCGTCACTTCAAATAGTGTGTAGCAGGGCACAAGAAGTTGTTCCTGTAGCGCCTACACCAATGAAGTGGAAGCTGAGATATTGATCATTAAACTTCGGATCAAGTCACTACTAAAACTTGTAGGTCGACAAGGATACGTACTACTCCAGAGTGGTACGTAATCCTGTCTTGGAGGTCATGTTGCTAGACAACAATGAACCTACGAGCTATGGAGAAGCGATGGTGGGCCCGGATTCTGACGAATGGCTCGAGGCCATAAAATCCGAGAGAGGAGCCATGTATGAAAACAAAGTATAGACTTTGGAAGAACTACTTGATGGTCGTAAGGCTGTTGGGTACAGATGGATTTTAAAAGGAAGACGGACAATGATGGTAAGTATCACCATTAAGAAAGCTTGACTTGTTGTTAAGAAGTTTTCTAACAAGTTCAAGGAGTTGACTGCGATGAGACTTTCTCATTCGTAGTGATGCTAAGAGTCTGTTGGAATTATATTAGCAGTTACTGCATTATTTATGAAATCTTGCAGATAGGATGTCAAAACATTGTTTCCTCGACGATTTTTTTTGAGGAAAGGTTGTATGTGATACAACCAGAAGGTTTTGACAATCCTGAAAGATGCTAACAAGTATGCAAAGCTCCAGCAATCCTTCTAAGGACTGGAGTAAGCATCTTGGAGTTGGAATATATGCTTTGATGAGATGATCAAAGATTTTGGGTTTATACAAAGTTTATGAGAAACTTGTATTTCCAAAGAAGTGAGTGGGAGCACTATAGAATTTCTGATGAGTATATGTTGTTGACATATTGTTGATCAGAAATGATGTAGATTTTCTGGAAAGCATATAGGGTTATTTGAAAAGTGTTTTTCAATGGAAAACCTGGATTAAGCTACTTGAACATTGAGCATCAAGATCTATAAGGATAGATCAAAATCACTTAATAGTACTTTCAAACGAACACATACCGTGACAAGATTTTGAAGGAGTTCAAAATAGATCAGCAAAGAAGGAGTTCTTGGCTGTGTTAGTATTGAGTAAGACTCAAGACCTGGCCACGGCAGAAGAGAGAGAAAGGACGAAGGTCGTCCCCTATGCTTTAGACGTAGGCTCTAAAGTATGCTATGTTGTGTACCGCACCTGAAGTGTGCCTTGCCATGAGTCAGTCAAGGGGTACAAGTGTGATCCAGGAATGGATCACATGACAGTGGTCAAACTTATCCTTAGTAACTAGTTGACTAAGGATTTTTCTCGATTATGGAGGTGATAAAAGAGTTCGTCGTAAAGGGTTACGTCGATGCAAACTTTGACACTAATCCGGATGACTCTAAGTAGTAAACCGTATTCGTATAGTAGAGCAGTTGTTTGGAATAGCTCCAAGTAGCGCGTGGAAGACTAATAAACCTCTCTCACAAGCGAGATATGATCAAACACCATGGGTGTTGGATTCATTACAATCACATAATGATGTGAACTAGATTATTGACTCTAGTGCAAGTGGGAGACTGTTGGAAATATGCCCTAGAGGCAATAATAAAATGGTTATTATTATATTTCCTTGTTCATGATAATTGTCTATTGTTCATGCTATAATTGTATTAACCGGAAACCGTAATACATGTGTGAATACATAGACCACAACATGTCCCTAGTGAGCCTCTAGTTGACTAGCTCGTTGATCAATAGATGGTTATGGTTTCCTGACCATGGACATTGGATGTCATTGATAACGGGATCACATCATTAGGAGAATGATGTGATGGACAAGACCCAATCCTAAGCATAGCACAAGATCGTGTAGTTCGTTTGCTAAGAGCTTTTCTAATGTCAAGTATCATTTCCTTAGACCATGAGATTGTGAAACTCCCGGATACCGTAGTAATGCTTTGGGTGTACCAAACGTCACAACGTAACTGGGTGTCTATAAAGGTGCACTACAGGTATCTCCTAAAGTGTCTGTTGGGTTGGCACGAATCGAGACTGGGATTTGTCACTCCGTATGACAGAGAGGTATCTCTGGGCCCACTCGGTAATGCATCATCATAATGAGCTCAATGTGACTAAGTAGTTAGTCACGGGATCATGCATTATGGAACGAGTAAAGTGACTTGCCGGTAACGAGATTGAACGAGGTATTGGGATACCGGCGATCGAATCTTGGGCAAGTAACGTACCGATTGACAAAGGGAATTGTATACGGGATTGCTTGAATCCTTGACATCGTGGTTCATCCGATGAGATCATCGTGGAACATGTGGGAGCCAACATGGGTATCCAGATCCCGCTGTTGGTTATTGGCCAGAGAGCTGTCTCGGTCATGTCTGCATGATTCCCGAACCCATAGGGTCTACACACTTAAGGTTCGGTGATGCTAGAGTTGTTATGGGAATTAGTGTGCAGTTACCGAATGTTGTTCGGAGTCCCGGATGAGATCTTGGACGTCATGAGGAGTTCCGGAGTGGTCCTGAGGTAAATATTTATATATGGGAAGTCCTATTTTGGCCACCGGAAAATGTTTGAGATTTTTCGGTATTGTACCGGGAAGGTTCTAGAAGGTTCCGGAGTGGGGCCCACCTGCATGGGGGGACCCACATGAACGTGGGTAGTGGGGGCAAGGCCCCACACCCCTGGTCAAGGCGCACCAAGATCCCCCCTTAGAAGGAATAAGCTCATATCCCGAAGGGATAAGATCAAGATCCCTAAAAAGGGGGATAACAATCGATGGGGAAGGAAATGATGGGATTTCTTTCCTCCCACCTTTGCCAATGCCCCAATGGACTTGGAGGGCAAGAAACCAGCCCCCTCCACCCCTATATATAGTGGGGAGGCGCATGGGAGCTTCACCCTTGCCCCTGGCGCAGCCCTCCCCCTCTCTAACTCCACCTCCTCCTCGGTAGTGCTTGGTGAAGCCCTGCCGGAGAATTGCAAGCTCCACCACCATGCCGTCGTGCAGCCGGAGCTCTCCCTCAACTTCTCCTCTCCCCTTTCTGGATCAAGAAGTAGGAGACATCCCCGGGCTGTACGTGTGTTGAACGCGGAGGCGCCATCCGTTGCGTTAGATCGGATCTTCCGCGATTTGAATCACCGCGAGTACGACTCCCTCATCCGCGTTCTTGTAACGCTTCCGCATCGCGATCTTCAAGGGTATGAAGATGCACTCATCCTCTCCCTCTCTTGTTTCTAGAATCTCCATAGATTGATCTTGGTGATGCATAGAAAATTTTGAATTTCTGCTACGTTCCCCAACACTTTGTTCGTGGCCTGATCCTTGATCAAAAAGAAGAAAGGGTGAAATTCTAGGAAAACATTGTTGTCAGAGGCAATGCGATGAACAGAAAATAATGTTTTAGATGCATTAGGCACATGTAAGATGTCATTGAGCTCAAGGTTTTTGTGTGGGGTTTTGATAAATGAGTGACCAATATGACTGGTCTCCATACCTGCACCATTTGCTGCCATGTAGACTTGGTCATAGCCACGATATTTCTCGTGCATAGTTAGCTTCTCCAGCTCTCCGGTGATGTGGTTGGTGGCACATGTGTCCATATACCAATTGGTATCGACACCATATGATGCGTCGGCTGCAACTACAAGTTTCTTTTTTGGGGAATTGTCATCGGCATAACGCCAATCACAATCTTTTGCAATATGATTGGTTTTCTTACATATTTGGCACTTGCCCTCATAGCCCTAATACCCCTGAAAATTGCGCCCCCTGTTGTTGTTGTTGGAGGGGGGTCGCCGCTAGTTGTTGCTGCCGCTGGAATTGGGGTGATGATAGCCGCCGCCGCCACCACCCCCTTGGTATCCGCCACCATGATTCTGTTGGTAGCCGCCGCCACCAGCGCCGGTGTAGTCGCCGCCACCGCCTTGGTAGCCGCTGCCACCGGCACCGTTGTAGCCGCCGCTGTGAGCTCCGCCACCACCACCTTTCTGGTTTCGGTTGTAGCCGCCCTTGTTGCCTCCCTGCCGGCCTCTGGCAGCGGCGTTCGCCGACGACTTGAAGCCACCATTACCATTGCCATGGAACATCTCCACCCGCTGATCAAAATTGGCCACGAGGGAGAAGAGAAGATCAACTGTGATGGGGTCGGTGCGGACGTCCAGCGCGCTGATGATGGGCTGGTACTCCATATCGAGGCCAGCGATGATGAAGGAGATCAATTCTGGTTCGCCGATCGGCTTGCCCGCAGCCGCGAGCTGATCGGCAAATGACCTCATATGGCCAAAGTACACCGATGCTGATTGAGACCCATTCTGCACGTTGGTCAGGGCAGCCCTGATGTTGTTCGCACGGGACAGAAACACGGAGGAAAACATGTTTCCCAACGCGCTCCAGATCGCATGCGATTTCTCAAGCGACGCGACTTGGACGAGGACTTCCTTGGACAAGTTTCTGAGAAGATAAGCAACTATTTGTTGATCTTGAATCAACAATGGGACATAGGCAGGGTTTGCAACGACCTGATCCTTGCCATCCGTGGTCTTGGTGGTGATGGTTTTGGGGGGTTCTTCGACGGTCTGGTCGAGATATCCATACAGACCTCTGTGATCGGGCTTGGGCATGCCATAGGATTTAGTTTGTGCGAGTGAGAGGCTCGGAGATATTGTTGTTGAGGCTGGAGTTGAGGGTGGAGGTGGAGGACGACATGTTGCTGGCAATATTGATGGAGGGGGCGACAGATTGATGAGAGGGCGTGGAGGGTGGGTGGATGCGAGCTTGGGAAGACGATGGAGCGAGCTAGATGAATTGGAAGAGTCCTGCTCTGATTACCATGTCAAACTTGATGAAGCGTCTCAATCCCCTCACATGGGGACCCGCATAGATATATATTGACTGTGTCGTGAGATACAAGGAGCCTTGATTGCATAGCTAACCGAAGGAGAGAGGATTACATAGGTTGTTACAGATAGAGAGATAGAGAGAATAAACTAACTACCTAACAACCTATGCGTGTACATCAAGTTACCAGGGGGCCAATCTAGCTACGCTACATTGACCATAGATGGTTACAGGGGTGTTAGCATTCCTGGTTGGCTTCTGTATCTCCCTAATCTTTTGGGCTTACATTTGTTGAATTTGCCAAAGTGCAAAAAGCTACCACCACTTGGCCAACTACCAAACCTGCAACGGCTGAGTCTCAGCTATATGGACGGCTTGGAAGATTGGAACACAGAATACAGCAGTGGCGAGGAAGGTGCAAATGAGCTCATTTTTTTCAAAAAGGGGGACTCCCCGGCCTCTGCACCAGGACGATGCATACGGCCACATTTATACATAAAATAGGTTCAACAAGGTCTTAAAGTCTGGAAACAAAAAGAAAGGCTAGCTCACAGAGAGCCTCAACGCCAAAGACAAAAAGGCCCTAGAGCCACAACCGGCTGGCAAAACAAAGATAGGAAAACTAATCGCCTATCCTATTACATGACCGCCATCCAAACCGGTTGAAGATATCCCGCGCTACCATCTCCCACTGAACAGATCCAGTAACCAAACGCTCCCTGGCCTCCGTCGGAGTGAGTAAGGACCACATACGGATCAGCGCCGTAGCTCGGAATAAAACTTGCAAAAAATAAATAGTTGTTGTTCTGTTAAAAGCCAAATCATTTCTGCAGTTCCAAATTGCCCATAACAATGCACATACTCCTACACGAATGTGTCTAGCTGTATCGGACTCTATCCCAACAATCCATGTTCCAAATAACGTACCGACCGAATTCGGAGGAGTAATGTTAAAGGAAATTTGCATGGTGCGCCACAAAACTCTCGCCAGCGGGCACTCAAAGAAGAGGTGCTTAATGGTCTCGTCCCGATCACAGAAACCACACCTAGTAGATCATGTCCAATTGCGCTTAACCAAGTTGTCCTTTGTTAAAATGACTTGTTTATGTACAAACCACATAAACACTTTAATCTTCAAAGGAACTTTTACTTTCCAAACATGTTTGGAACTAGGAATAACACTAGAGTTAATGACATCGATATACATCGACTTAACCGTAAATTCTCCAGACCTAGTAAGTTTCCAACACAACTAATCGGGCTGATGAGCTAGCTGAACCTCCATCAGTCTACTCACCAAATGAAGCCATGCTTCCCACCTATCCCCAACAAGCACCCTCCGAAACTGGATATTAAGGGGAATGGACTGCCTAATGGTTGCAACTAGCGCATCACGTCGTTGAACAATACGATACAAGGACGGGTACTGGAGCGCTAATGGCATATCACCAAGCCAAGTATCCTCCCAGAAACGGGTATTGTTACCATTACCGACTATAAACTTTGTTCTATTAAAGAAGGCTGCCTTAACTCTGATAAGCCCCTTCCAGAACGGCGAATCAGTTGGTCTCACTGTTACCTGTGACAAAGTCTTGGACTACATATACTTGTTACGGAGAATCTGCGCCCACGTTGTGTCAGTCTCAACTGATAACTTATACAGCCACTTACTTAGAAGGCATCTGTTCTTGACCTCAAGATTCCCAATACCCAGACCCCCTTGGTCCTTTGGTCTATAGATGATATCCCATTTGGCGAGTCGGTACTTTCTCTTTAGTTCATCACTCTGCCAAAAAAATCTTGATCGGTAGAAGTCCAGCCTTTTCCTAACCCCAACTGGAACTTCAAAGAAAGATAAGAGGAACATTGGCATACTCGTGAGTACCGAATTGATAAGAATCAACCGGCCTCCATAAGACATAAGTTTGCCCTTCCAGCAACTAAGTTTCTTCTCAAACCGATCTTTGATGCATTTCCACTCTCTGTTTGTTAGCTTACGATGGTGAATGGGTATACCTAGGTAAGTAAAAGATAAAGGCCCTAATTCACATCCAAACAATTGCCTATAAGCCTCTTGTTCCTCCTTGGTCTACCAAAGCAGAACAACTCGCTTTTATGAAAGTTAATCTTTAATCCGGTCAATTATTCAAATAAGCATAACACCAGCTTCATATTTCTCGCTTTTGCCAAGTCATGCTCCATAAAGATGATTGTATCATCAGCGTACTGCAGAATGGACACACCACCATCAACTAGACGAGGCACCAAGCCACCCACCTGACCGGCCTCCTTTGCCCTTCCTATGAGAATTGCCAACATGTCAACCACAATGTTGAACAAAATAGGAGACATTGGATCACCTTGCCTCGGGCCTTTGTGTGTCTGGAAATAATGACCTATATCGTCATTCACTTTAATTCCAACACTCCCTTTTTGTGTGAAAGATTCTACCTGGCGTCGCCAAGCTTCATCAAAACCCTTCATGCGTAAGGCCTATTGAAGGAAGATCCATTTGACTTTGTCGTACGCTTTCTCGAAATCCACTTTGAAAACAACCCCATCTAGCTTTTTCGTGTGGATCTCATGGAGTGTTTCATGAAGGACCACAACCCCTTCAAGGATGTTCCTGTCCGTCATGAAAGCAGTTTGGGTAGGCTGCACCACAGCATGCGCGATCTGTGTGAGCCTATTAGTCCCGACCTTGGTAAAGATTTTGAAACTTACATTAAGAAGACAAATGGGCCTGAATTGCTCAATTCTCACAGCATCTGTTTTCTTAGGAAGAAGGGTTATCGTTCCAAAATTCAGCTGAAAAGCTGAAGCTGCCTAGAGAAGAGATCATTGAACAAAGGCAACAGATCCCCTTTAGTAATATGCAAGCACTTTTTATAAAACTCAGCTGGAAATCCATCGGGGCCCGGCGCCTTGTTATTTTTCATTTGCGATATGGCCTCAAACACCTCTTTCTCAGAAAAAGGAGCCGCTAGAATATCATTCTCCACCGCTGTGAGTTGAGGAATATCCTCAACCCTGGACTCATCCAGAGACACACAGTTATCCTCTGGAGGACCAAACAGCTGCTTGTAATACTCAGTAATGTACAGTTTTAGGTTTTCCTGTCCTAAAATTGTTCCTTCATCTTGCTCAAGCTGAAAGATCCTCTTCTTTCTATGTTTACCATTAGCGATCATGTGAAAGAATTGAGTGTTCGCATCCCCCTGGACTACTCGCCGGACCTTGGCCCTCAACGCCCACTTCAATTCCTCTTCTCGAAGAAGTTCTTTTAGCCTCATCTTCGCGTCAAGCTTGGCATGAAGCTCCACGGCCGGCAGCATCGTGGTTTCTGCTTTTACATGTAGGGCCTGAATAAGGGAAAGGAGCCTTTCCTTTTCGACCTTATAAATCCCGCTAAGATGCTTAGCCCACCCACGCAGGAAGCTTCTCAAATGCCCAATCTTATTCTGCCAGCGCTGAAGCGCAGTCTTCCCTCCTGAATCCATAGTCCACTCTCTGGCTACGAGATCAAAGAAACCTTCTTGTTCAAACCAAGCCAGCTCAAAGGAGAATGAGTTTTTGTTTCCCAGGTGGGTGGCCTCACCAGAGTCCACAAATAACGCCGTGTGATCAGAAATTCCATGGGACAAAGCCTGAATTGTTACTAACGGAAACTTCTGTTCCCAATCGACACTAGCCAACACTGGATCCAACTTCTCATACGTCGGATTTGGCAGCACGTTAGCCCACGTGAATTTTCTACCCGAGAGCTCAATCTCTCTCAGGTCAAGACTTTCAATGATAGTATTAAACATGAACGACCATCTGCCGTCAAAGTTATCATTGTTCTTATCCACACGCCTTCTAATGATATTGAAATCACCCCCACCAGGATAGGAAGCTTCTCGGAGCAGCAAATCCTAACGAGATTAGCCAAGAACTCGGGCTTGAGTTCGGGCTATGCGGCACCATATACCGTAACCAAAGCCCAATTAAACCCATCATCCTTTGAACGCACCCGAAACATGACTGCAAAGTCACCCATAACCACAGTTTGAACCTCGAGCGCTTCGCATCGAACGCCGAGTAAGATTCCACCCGATCTCCCTCTCGGTGGCAGGAAATGCCAATCAAAATAAATACCTCCTGACAAAGTATTTAGAAATTGTGGCACAAAATTATCTCTACCGGTCTCCGATAGAGCGATAAAATCTAATCGATGCTCGACAGACACCTCAGCCAGAAACCTTCTTTTAGCCAAGTCCTTTAGACCTCTGCTATTCCAAAAGATTCCTTTCATAGTTCATCATGAAATTTTTTAGCCGTACGAATCCTAGCACTCCTACGCACTGCGGACACCGGGTACACCTTCTGTTTCCACTTGCGTTTAGATACATTTTGACTCTGCAACCAGTCCTCACAACCAGTCTCAGAAGGTCTAGCCATAACCATCTCAGAAGTATCATCCTCCTCTTCCGCCTCAGGTATGGGAGGAATAAGATCCGCACAAAAATTATCGAGCACCCTGACCCCCAACGCATCAACCTCAGAATCACTCATGGGCTTAACCGCCGCAATATTACGAATCATCTCTAAGGCCCGCTCAGCCTCTAGATCCAGAAGGTCATTAACAGAATTAGAGATTTCAGTAACATTACTACCTAGAGAAACTCCTAATTGATTTGCATTTTCAACAATCTCATCATTAGAAAAATGCAGAATGGAATTAGAAGTATTAACCGACATACCAGTAGTGACCTCAACGTCACGGAGCTTGGCCGCCCTCATGGTGCACCGCTGCTGAATGTCGTCCACATCCGACTGAGTCTGGAGACGGCCACTCACTCGTCGCCCCTCAAACATCGGATCCTGAATCCCTCCAAACGCTATAACCTCCTCCCGAGAGATCCTGGTCGAGGTAGGGCCTCCTGCCTCACCCCAACCGCTAGGCCGGTCTGCCTGCACGGACTCCCCAGCAGACTCGCCAGGAAGTGGATAGGCACTCACCATGGCCTCAGACATCTGGCGCGCCCCACAGGGCGGAGCCGGCAGCGAACGGGGGGGAGGGAGTGCATGGGCCACCTACCCGAACTCCCCACCCAGCACCGAATAGGCTGCCACCATAGGCACCTCAGGAGAAGAGGGCTCCGAGGCCACCTGCCCCGAGTCCCCTCCCGATCGCACAATCGCCACCAGCAGAGAGGTAGACGCGACGGGAGAGGAGGTATCCGAGGCCACCTGCCCCAGACCCCCTCCCAATGTAGAGAAGGACACGGGAGCCAGCTGCCTCGAATCCCCTACCTCGGTAGGAGAAGAGCAACCCGAGGCCGCCTGCCCCGGGACCCCTCTCGATGAACCATCCACAAACACCGGCGCCACGTCCTGAGGAGGGACAACGAGCTGAGCACGAGAGCGAGTGGCCACCTGCCGACTCACCTCCTCCTCCCCCCAGACCGAGACCGAGGAAGCCCCAGGAACCCTAGGAATAGTACACACATTATCCTCAAAAACCAAAGCAGGCAACGCGAGCTCAAAACCCTCCTCGGACTCCACCCGATCACTCCACAGCATCGGGGGTGCAGAAGCTGGTTCCAAGGACCCAAATCTCAGAGTCGTCGTAGGCACCGAGGAGGGTGGAGCCGCCCCATCCCCGGTCGTCGCGGACTCGGACCCCGGTCCCTTGGACAGCTGTCATCCAGAGTCATCGTCCGACGACTCCTTTGCTCCCGCGCTGCCATCATCCTCATGCATATCCATGTCAGACCCGTGAGCCGCCGCAGCCAATAGGCTCTCATCCTCAAACTCAATAACCAGATTATAAATCCTTCCTTGATAAGCCCACTTAACAACCTCCGGCGCATACTCAATGTTCATAATACAGAACCCGAGCAATCCCGTGAGCTCTGGTGAACGCCATATCCACTCGCTCAGGCTTCCCCACCAAAATGCCCAAGCTGGCCACAACCCGAGCATCCTGCAACGGCTTGGAGGGGGCCCTAGAGAAACGCAACCACGCCTGAGTAAGCGGCTTACCCTGAGGCTCTACATGCTTCCACTCATGAAACTCAAGGATGCAATCAGTTCCCGGCGCTTTACACATCCCAAAACTCAGCAACCTCTGCAGATCCTCCACCGAAGGAAACTCAACTCTGAATATCTTATCAGCGAGACTGACGAGGTCCCACTGGAAATCCCCAGGGGCCATCTCCCAAAGCCTCTGCACGATCTGTGTCTCAGAGACCTCCCCTCTGGTGACCTTGACAATCCCCGTAGTCATGCTCGGGGTCTCATCAGTAACCTCTCACTCATTCGGAGACTCAAAAAACGTGAGCTCAGCATAGTAAACTCCATACATCATAAGCAACGGTGCCTGATCTCGCAGAATCGGACAGTCCCCAGAGTCGTGTGCCGGCTTACCACAGGTATCACATAACAGAGCCACACACTCCGCTATGAAATGGCCCTTGTCGCCACAATGATAACAAAGCATCTTTTCTTTCTTGCGCGCCCATTTGGATGCCCTATCAGACTCAGCCCTATCCGTCATCTCCACGGACACATCAACCATAGCCTCGTTCTCAGGAACCTAAATAGTAGCAAGAGCCGTCACCACCTCCATAGCGTGACCGGTCAACACTGGCTCCTCAGCACCCCCGTTATATGTTGTCTGCTCGACAACAACAGGTGGGGGCGGTTGTCGTGGACGGTACCGGCCCCCTCGACCTCCCCGACCACCATGATGGCCACGGAAACCTCCCCGTTGCCGATTACCCGGACCAGATGGCCCCTCAACAAAGCCACCAGAAGGACCCAAGAACGGCCTCTCAGCCGAACGGTCGCTTTGCCATGCATAACCACGACCTCCACCCGTGGACGAAGAACCACGGTGCTGGCCATCCCCATAGGCATTGAAGCCATCATCCCCCCGTTGACCCCGGGGCGCAGCCACAGTACCACCAACATTGGACTGCGACGGCGGAGACGGGCGAGCAACGATGTGGGGTGGAGGGGCCGGCCTAGGCTGCGGACCCGAAGACACCCTGTGGCTCGCCGGCACAGGCGGCCTTGGTGGCGCAGCCCCCCGGCCCGCAGCGGCGACCGCAGCACCACCGGATGCCACCGGCCGAGGACTGGAGACCGGCCCGCCTCGCCCGCCGGACAGCAAGACCGGTACCGGCGGCCTTCCAGCGGTGCAAATGAGCTCATGTTCCAAGTCCTATACCTTGTGGAGTTGAGGATAGAGCAGTGTGCCAAGTTGAGAATAAAACCATGTCAGCCTAGAGCTATGTTTTTGGACATAGTAGATTGTGATAATGTGCTATCATCATGGGGACAGAGCTTCTCACACAAGAGTGCTTCCTCTACTTCTCCAACAACTCATCTGAGTGTTAGTTACAGCAAGGTACCCATGCATCAGTGGAGGTTGCTTCAACACCTCCCTGCCCTTCGTTGTTTAACCATCGACAGTTGCTGTGATTTGACCACCTCACCTGAGAATGAGATTATCCAACACGTCCCCTCACTGAAATCATTGCACCTCCGATCATTGTCTCTCGACCAGGCAGAACTCCCAGTTTGGTTGGTTGCTCTGACATCACTACAGGAACTAAGTCTATCTGGGTGTGGAAGCTTGACATCTCTACCGGAGTGGATAGGAGAACTCACCTCTCTCGAGAAACTTGAAATTTTACACAGTATTGCTTTTATTCTCGCACCGCCTGATCTTTCTTTATCAGCAAATACACACACACACACATGTACGTAGCTGTCTATTTTTTTTGTCTATTTGACGCCTGTCATGCGTCTATATTACTGTGTAAAATACCCGACGCTTGAACAATAATTCATCTATGCATGCTCTGTTCTGATTATTCCGTTTCTGTTGTTCAGTTCATCCCAACATCAGACGGCTCTTTAATTTGGGTGAAACCATCGGATGACTCGGAGGAAGAAGACAGGGGAATCCCGGATCTGCACAGTGATATGATGAATGTTCCTGGTTTCTTCATAGACTCAGATGAAGGAGAGACAATGATTCCGGATGTGCACAGTGCTATGATGAGCGTTCCTGGCTTCTTCACAGAATCAGATGAAGAAGACACAAAAATGGTGGATCTGCAGAGTGCTATGAGAAGCGTTCCTGACTGCTTCACAGACGCAGAGGAAGAAGACACAGAAATTCCGGATCTGCACAGTGATATGATGAGCGTTCCCGGCTTCTTCACAGAGGAGGCTCTGCAGTTATCTAATCCGTAGCGTCAGGTGGTTCATGTTGGTGCTATGATACTAATCTGTAATTCCGTATAAGAATTTTGACGTGCATGTTCCCTAACTAATGCTTGTTTTGGTACGTATGTACTTGCTGGGAGCGAAAGCTAAGCTAGGTTCTCTCACTGCTTGCTTGCTTTCTGTCGTCGGAGCTGGCTCGCCGTTTGAACTCCTGAAGGCCTTGTTCGGTTACACCCCTCCACAAGAGGATTGAAGGGGATTTAGGGAGGTTTTGACTTGTAGAGGATTAAATCCACTTCAATCCCTGCCAAATCCCTCTCAACCGAACACAGCCGAAGGGGGGGCAATGGCGCCTTAGTTGCTCCGCCTGGAAGGGGATGGGATGCATTGTGGTGCTCGAGCACCCTTCCACTAGCCCGTGTGAGCAAGTGGGGAGTTCTGCTTTGAGATTACCTGAAGCTGTATTGACCGGTGGTCATTTTTGTGTGCTGTAAGCTCTGGAGGGGGAACACGATCTCTCTGGGGTTGATCTAGAGCAGGAGGAGTGCAGTCCTCAGACTGTTACATTTGGGGACGCCTTGGGTTGCGCGAAGAAAAAGTCTGGGAAAAGGCAACCGAAGAAGGGCAGATCCAAGATGGACATTCTTGCTAGTTGTCTAAAGCGCAAGTGTGCTCAATCTCGGTTGGGAGATTTGATTTCACAGAACTTCAGGTATGTCGTTTGCCAGATTCAGTTCTATATTCGTTCTCTGTTTCTGCGAATAGCTCCAGTAAGTGGTTTCAAATTGTTAGAGGTAGTAAGCCAGTGAATGTGGAGAAGACTAAATTCTGGGAAGATAGATGGTTAGGCAATGATAGTGTTAGATGCAATATTGGTTAGATGTGTATAGCCCTTTTCGGTTTATCCCCATTGTATAAGGGATCTCTTGCACTTTACCACACACCTGTATATGTATTGGCCTTTGGCCCTCCAGAGAATACAGTTGCTCATTATCCAACATGGTATCAGATGCTAGGTTAGTTTCGCTCTCTCGCACGATGCAACTCCATGCTCCCTGCTCCTAGCCTCGATTCCGGCCACCCCGGCTCGATTCCGGCCACTCCGGCTCGATTCCGGCCGCTTTTGGCCGTCCTCTCCTCTGTCCAGCCGGATCCGCTCCCCTGCTGTCAGGCTCCGTTCTCGCCTCCCTCTCTTCGGCCGCTCTGCCGCCCCTGGTCGGTCGGGAAGCTGCTGCTCTCGTCCCGACCAGCTTCCGCCGCGCCCGGCTGCTTCTCTGCTCCGGTTCCTGCGTGAGGTCCCCCAGCCTGGCCGCGCTTCCTCCCTCCGCTTGAGCGCTCCCTTGTTCTGCTCCTGCTGCTTGTCGGACCGGTCGGCTCTGGCCGCCGGTGACAAGCCCAAGCCCGACTGGGCTCTTGCTTGATCCGGATCGAGCGCCCCTTCTCTTCCCCCCCTCCGGATCGAGCGCCCCTCCCTGCCTCGCTCGACCCGATCCGGATCGAGCGCCCCTCCCTGCCTCGCTCGCCCCGATGCAGGGCTGCCTGGGTCCGTTGACTCATTATCCAAAAAAAAGAGCGAGAGAGAGAGAGAGATAATCAGCATGTCTTCGTCTGGCTATGTGGCTGTTCCTCGGTGCTCGGTGATCTTCGATGGCACAAATTATGCTGAGTTTGTGGGATTCATGCGTATTCATATGCGCGGGCTCCTTCTATGGGGTGTTCTCTCTGGTGAGGTACCCTGTCCGCCCTGCCCTGTTGCTCCGGGGGCTCCTGTTCCGCCGATACCACCGGTACTTGCTCCTGATGCTTCTCAGGCTGATCGGGATGCAGCCAAGGCCCTTGATGATGCTGCAGTTGATGCCTATGATCAGCAGGTATCCGCTTATTCTGATGTCCTTTCAGTCTACCGGGATGATCTGTCTGCTTACACTCAGTGGTGCAATGATGATGCTCGAGCTGCTGCTGTTCTTACTGCGAGTGTCCTCCCTCAGTTTGCTTCGGAGTTCATGGGCCTTGGCACGGTTGCAGCGATGTGGTCCTATCTTTGTCAGCGCTATCAGCCCTCTGGAGATGCTTTATACCTCTCTGTGGTGCATCAGGAGCATGCTCTTCAGCAGGGTGACTCGTCTGTTGATGAGTTCTATTCACAATGCTCTGCCATCTGGCGTCAGCTTGACTCACTTCGGACAGTTGTTTGTGGCACTTGCCGTTGCTGCCAGACTACACGGTCTGATTTGGAGTCTCAGAGGGTTCATGAGTTCTTATCCCGTCTCCGCTCTGAGTTTGAGCCCCGAAGTGCTCACTTGCTTGCTCGTGGTCGTGTTCCTATCTTGGAGGTGCTTGCCGAGCTTCGTGCTGAGGAGACCCGCCTTCGCTCTGCTGGATTGCTGGTGGTCCCGTCTGTGTTGGCTGCTCGTGCTCCTGTGTCGTCTGCTCGGCTCACCGCTCCACCGCTCCTCCCCACACCTTCAGGGGGGGTGAGTCGACCAGCTTACACTGAGAGGGGCCGGTCACGCCGTGACACCTTCTGTGGCTACTGCTCTCGGCCAGGTCACCCAGAGTCTGATTGCCGTGAGAAGAATCGAGACCAGCGGCGCTCCTCTTCCAGTGGGACTACTGGATCTTCCTCGACTCCATCACTCACTGACCAGGACATTGTGAGGCTCAAACGTCTCTTGGCCTCCTCAGGCTCTTCGTCGACTGGTTCAGCTGTTGTTGTGACTGCAGCCACTTCTCCACCACTGCAGGCCTCTACACAGTCAGGTACATCTTCGTGGGTTTTGGATTCTGGAGCCTCCTTCCATATGTCTTCTGATTCTTCTGTATTGTCTTCTCTTCGACCTCTTGATTCGCCTATTAATGTTCTTACTGCCGATGGCACATCTCTTCCTGTTGCTAGTCGTGGTATTCTTTCCACTCCGTCCTTCTCTGTTCCGAGTATTTCACATGTTCCTCGTCTTACCATGAATCTTTTTCTGCTGCTCAACTTACTGATTCTGGTTGTCGTGTCATTCTTGATACTGACTCTTGCTCCATTCAGGATCGTCACACCAAGGTTTTGGTTGGAGCTGGCCCTCGGCGCCGTGAGCGAGAGGGCCTTTGGGAGGTTGACTGGCTCTGTGTTCCTTCCGCTGCCACCACTTCTGCCAGCTCCCATGCTCTTACTGCATCTTCGTTTGCGTCCTTCCAGCAGTGGCATCATTGTCTTGGTCACATCTGTGGCTCTCTCTTGTCTTCTTTAGTTCGTCAGGGCCTCTTAGGGTCTGTATTTGGAGATGTCTCCTTACATTGTAATGGTTGCAGACTTGGCAAACAGACTCAATTACCTTATCCTACTAGTGAGTCAGTATCTCAGCATCCGTTTGACTTAGTTCATTCTGATGTCTGGGGCCCTACTCCCTTTGATTCGAAAGGTGGCCATCGCTACTATGTTTTGTTTATTGATGATTTCTCTCGCTACACTTGGCTCTACTTCATGAAATCTCGAGGTTCTCTCTATATACAAACGTTTTGCTGCCATGGTTCACACTCAGTTTGCCACGTCCATTCGCACTTTTCATGCTGACTCCGCTGGGGAGTATATCTCTCACCTGTTGCGTGGTTTTCTAGCGGAACAGGGTACTCTTGCCCAGTTCTCATTTCCTGGGGCTCATGCTCAGAATGGCGTTGCCGAACGCAAGCATCGTCATTTGCTTGAGACGAATCGTGCGCTAATGATTGCTGCTTCCCTTCCACCCCATTTTGGGGCTGAGGCTGTTTCCGCATCCACCTATCTCATCAACATTCAGCCATCGACTGCTCTTAAGGGTGGTATTCCTATGGAGTGTCTCACTGGTCGCTCTCCTGACTACTCAGCTCTTGTATGTTTGGATGTGTGTGCTATGTTCTTCTTGCCCCCCAAGAACGCACCAAACTCACTGCTCAGTCGGTTGAGTGTGTCTTCCTTGGCTACAGCGATGAGCACAAGGGCTATCGATGTTGGGATCCTGTAGGTCGTCGCTTGCGCATCTCGCGTGATGTGACTTTTGACGATTCTCGTTCTTACTACCCACGTTCTTCTTCCTCGAGTTTCTTTGTCGATGACCTTTCTTTCCTTCTCCTTCCCGATACACCCCGCTACGTGCCTCCTATGTCACCTCTTCCTCCGACACCTCTCATTCCTTCTCATTCACCACCGACCCCGTCTTCTCCATCCTCCTCCTTCACCTCTCCACCATCATCTCCAGTCCGTCGTCCTCTCTCCCCGTTTCCTCTCCACTATACTCGTCGATCTCGTACTAAGGATGTCTCCTCCGACAAGCCCTCCACCTCTGCTGCACCTATCACGCCTCCCCCGGTTCACAATCTCCGTGCTCGGCCTCGCCCTCCACCTGATTGCTACTCCCCTGATCGGTACGGTCTCTCTGTTCTTGCTGAGCCCACTTCCTATCGGACTGCCATGCCTCAGCCTGAATGGCAACTTGCGATGGCCGAAGAGCTTGCTGCTCTTGAGCACTCTGGCACCTGGGATCTGGTTCCCCTTCCTTTCGGTGTCCGTCCCATCACCTGCAAGTGGGTCTACAAGATTAAGACTCGCTCCGACGGTTCTCTTGAGCGCTACAAAGCTCATCTTGTGGCACGTGGTTTTCAACAGGAGCAGGGGCGCGATTATGATGAGACATTCGCTCCTGTGGCCCACATGACCACTGTCCACACTCTTCTTGTTGTGGCTTCTGTTCGTCAGTGGTCCATCTCTCAACTTGATGTTCAGAACGCTTTTCTCAATGGTGAGTTGCATGAGGAGGTTTATATGCAGCCACCACCGGGGTACTATGCTCCTGATGGTATGGTCTGTAGACTTCGCCGCTCCCTATATGGTCTCAAACAGGCCCCTCGCGCCTGGTTTGAGCGGTTTGCCTCTGTGGTGACTGCCGCTGGTTTCTTGCCCAGTAATCATGATCCAGCGTTGTTTGTTCACACATCTCCTCGGGGTTGGACTCTTCTCCTTCTCTATGTTGATGACATGATCATCACTGGTGACGACTCTGATTACATTGCCTTTGTTAAGGCTCGTCTTCGCGACCAGTTTCTCATGACTGATCTTGGTCCACTTTGCTATTTTCTTGGGATTGAGATCTCCTTGACCTCTGATGGCTTCTACATCTCCCAAGAAAAATATATTCAGGATCTTCTTGCTCGCGGTGCTCTCGGTGATGAGCGCACTATTGTCACTCCCATGGAGCTCAACGTTCAGCTTCTTGCCTCCGATGGTGACCCTCTTCCTAATCCCACTCGCTATCGTCACCTTGTTGGCAGTCTTGTCTATCTTGCTGTTACGCGTCCTGACATCTCCTATCCTGTCCACATTCTGAGTCAGTTCGTTTCAGCCCCCACCTCTGTCCACTATAGTCATCTACTCCGTGTTCTACGATATCTTCGTAGCACGATCTCTCAGCGCCTTTTCTTTCCTCGCTCCAGCTCTCTTGAGCTCCAGGCCTATTCTGATGCTACCTGGGCTAGTGATCCCTCTGATCGACGCTCCCTGTCTGCTTATTGTGTCTTTCTTGGTGGCTCTCTTATTGCCTGGAAGACAAAGAAACAGACCGCAGTTTCTCGCTCGAGTACAAAGGCTGAGTTGCGAGCCATGGCTATGCTGACGGCTGAGGTGATCTGGTTACGATGGCTACTTGAGGATTTTGGTTTGTCTGCTACTACATCGACTCCTTTATTGTCAGACAGTACTGGTGTTATCAGCATTGTGCGTGGCCCGGTGAAGCATGAGCTCACCAAGCACATCGGTGTGGATGCCCACTTTGTGCGTGCTGCTGTGCAGGATCAGACTCTCGCTCTTCACTATGTGCCCTCTGAGTTACAGTTGGCAGACTTCTTCACGAAGGCACAAACTCGAGCGCAGCATAGTTTTCTTCTCTCAAAACTCGGTGTTGTTGACCCACCATGAGTTTGAGGGGGGTGTTAGATGTGTATAGCCCTTTTCGGTTTATCCCCATTGTATAAGGGGTCTCTTGCACTTTACCACACACCTGTATATGTATTGGCCTTTGGCCCTCCTAAGAATACAGTTGCTCATTATCCAACAGATAGTTTATCCCTGTCCTTCCCTAGATTATACGTCGTCTCTCTTGATTACAACATTACAGTGCATGATTCTCTGGCTGATAATCTCTCCAATCTAAAGTTCAGAAGAGCTTTAGTGGGAGAAAAAGCAGAGCAGTACGTGGGTCAAATTGATTGAGCTCTTTGCTAATGTTTCCTTGTATGTTTCCGAGGATAAACTATCATGGATGCTTGCTAATTGTGGTGTTCTTGGTGCTAAATCTTTTTATACAGCTATATGCAGGTGGTCTGTAAGGTTCCTTTTATGTTTTTGTGGAAAGTAAAAAAATCCTCTTAGAGTTGGGACGTTTAATTCTCTAGTTAGTTTTTGAAACAGAGTATTCTAATTAGAGATGTCCTCCATAGAGGTGGGAGTTGTGAGCCTGGTTGCCTGTTCTCTCGCAAAAAATGAATCGATTAACCATCTATTTTTTCCAGGAATGTCCTTTATACACTAAATGATACTCCGCTCCTGTTTGCAAAGGAGAATCTACAGGTATCAGAGAGAGTTTTGATATAAGAAAGTCTTTTGCTCCGCAATATAGCAAAACAAACAGGGAGAGGTCCACATTTGTGTTCTCCATGCGTCGTCTTGGAAACGAAGAATCTATCTGCAAGGGTAGACGGTTCTCCACGGCAAATCTAGCTCCCTGTGATGCTGCCATAATCTTAGCATGAAGGGCCAGCAAAGGCTGATGAGTTTCCCTACCATTTTCACCTTTCATAAACTGCACCCCATCCACCAGGCCAGCTCGATTATATTTGGATTGTACTCTATGTTGGATGAATAGCAACTGAACTTTACTGAGGGCCAAAGGCCATTACATATACATGTGAGGTAAAGTGCATGAAACCCCTTATACAATGGGGATATACCGAAAAAAGACTATACACATCTAACATCCCCCCTCAAACTCATGGTGGATCAACAACACTGAGTTTGGAGAGGAAAAAGCCATGCTGCGCTCGAGTCTGCGCCTTCATGAAGAAGTCAGCCAACTGTAACTCAGAGGGCACATAGTGAAGAGCAAGAGTCTGATCCTGTACAGCAGCACGCACAAAGTGGGCACCCACACCGATGTGCTTGGTGAGCTCATGCTTCACCGGGTCACGTGCAATACTGATAGCACCGGTACTGTCTGCCAGTAGGGGAGTCGAGGTAGTAGCACACACACCAAAGTCCTCAAGTAACCACCGTAACCAGATCACCTCAGTCGTCAATATAGTCATGCCTCACAACTCAGCCTCTGTACTCGGGCGAGAAACTGCAGTCTATTTCTTTGTCTTCCAGGCAATAAGAGAGCCACCAAAAAAGACACAGTAAGCAGACAGCGAGCGTCGATCAGAGGGATCACTAGCCCAGGTAGCATCAGAGTAGGCCTGGAGCTCAAGAGAGCTGGAGCGGGAAAAGAAAAGGCGCTGAGAGATCGTGCCACGAAGATATCATAGAATACGGAGGAGGTGACTATAGTGCACAGAGGTGGTGGCTGAAACAAACTGACTCGGGATGTGGACAGGATAGGAGATGTCAGGACGCGTAACAGCAAGATAGACAAGGCTGCCAACAAGATGATGATAGCAAGTGGGATTAGGAAGAGGGTCACCATCAGAGGCACGAAGCTGAGCGTTGAGCTCCATACTAGTCACAACTGTGCGCTCATCACCGAGAGCAGCACGAGCAAGAAGATCCTGAATATATTTTTCCTTGGAGATGTAGAAGCCATCAGAGGTCGAGGAGATCTCAATTCCAAGAAAATATCAAAGTGTACCAAGATCGGTCATGAGGAACTGGTCTCGAAGGCGAGCGTTAACAAAGGCAATGTACTTATAATCGTCACCAGTGATGATCATGTCATCAACATAGAGAAGGAGAAGAGTCCGACCGCGAGGAGACGTGTGGACAAACAACGCGGGATCATGATCACTGGGCAAGAAACCAACGGCAGTCACCACAGAGGCAAAGCGCTCAAACCAGGCGTGAGGGGCCTGTTTAAGACCATAGAGGGAGCGACGAAGTCTACAGACCATACCGTCAGGAGCATAGTACCCCGGTGGTGGCTGCATATAAACCTCCTCACGTAACTCGCCATTGACAAAGGCGTTCTAGAAATCAAGTTGAGAGATGGACCAATGACAAAACGAAGCCACAGCAAGAAGAGTGCGGACAGTGGTCATGTGGGCCACAGGAGCGAATGTCTCATCATAATCGCGTCCCTGCTCCTGCTGAAAACCACGGGCCACAAGACGAGCTTTGTAACGCTCAAGAGAACCATCAGAGCGAGTCTTGATCTTGTAGACTCACTTGTAGGTGATGGGACGAACACCAGAAGGGAGGGGAAACCAGATCCCATGTGCCAGAACGCTCAAGGGCAGCAAGCTCTTCGGCCATCGTAAGCTGCCATTCAGGCTGAGTCATGACAGTCCGATAGGAAGTGGGCTCAGCAATAACAAAGAGACCGTACCGATCAGGAGAATGGATATCAGGTGGAGGGAGAGGCCGAGCATGGAGGTTATGAACCGGGGTAGGCGTGAACAGAGGGGCGCTAGAGGTGGAAGGCATGTCAGGGGAAGCATCCCCAGTACGAGGGAACGAGTATAGTGGATAGGAAACGGTGAGAGATGGCGACGGACTGGAGATGATGGTGTAGAGGTGGTGGAGGAGGATGGAGAAGATGGTGTCGGTGGTGAATGAGAATGAATGAGAGGTGTAGGAGGAAGAGGTGAAACATGAGGCACATAGCAGGGTGTATCATGAAGGAGAAGAAAAGAAATATCGTCCACAGAGAAGCTCGAGGAAGAAGGACGTGGGTAGTAAGAGCGAGACTCATCAAAGGTCACATCATGCAAGATGCGCAAGCAATGACCAACAGGGTCCCAACAGCAATAGCCCTTGTGCTCATCACTGTAGCCAAGGAAAACACACTCAACCGACTGAGAAGTCAGTTTGGTGCGCTCGTGCGGGGCAAGAAGGACATAGCACACACATCCAAACATACGAAGAGCTGAGTAGTCAGGAGAGCGACCAGAGAGACACTCCATAGGAATACCACCCTGCAGAGCAGTCGATGGCTGAATGTTCATGAGATAGGTGGATGCAAAAAGAGCCTTAGCCCAAAAAAGGGGTGGAAGAGAGGCGGCAATCATCAGCGCACGAGTCGTCTCAAGCAGATGACGATGCTTGCGTTCGGCAACGCCATTGTGAGCATGAGCACCAGGACAGGAGAACTGGGCAAGGATACCCCGTTCTGCAAGAAAGCCACGCAACAGCTGGGAGATATACTCTCTAGCGAAGTCAGCACAAAAAGTACGAATAGGCGTGGAAAACTGAATGTGAACTATGGCAGCAAATCGTTTGTATATAGAGAGAACCTCGCTACGAGATTTCATGAAGTAGAGCCAAGTGTAGCGAGAGAAATCATCAACAAACAAAACATAGTAGCAATGACCACCTTTCAAATCAAAGGGGGCTCGACCCCAGACATCAGAATTAACTAAGTCAAAAGGATGCTGAGATACCGACTAACTGGTAGGATAAGGTAACTGGGTCTGTTTGCCAAGTCTACAACCAATACAATGTAAAGAAACATCTCCAGGTACATACTCTAATAGGCCCTGATGCACTAAGGAAGACAAGCGAGAGCCATAGATGTAGGCGATGATGCCACTGCTCGAAGGACGTAGACGAGGAGGCAGCAAGAGCATGAGAGCTGACTAAAGTGGTGGCAGCGGAAGGAACACAAAGCCAGTCAACTTCCCAAAGCCCCTCGGACTCACGACACCGGGGGCCAGCACCAACCAAAACCTTGGTGCGACGGTCCTGAATGGAGCAAGAATCAGTATCAGAATGACCCGACAACCAGAATCAGTAAGTTGGGCAATGGAAAAAAGATTCATGGTAAGGCGAGGAACATGTGAAACACTAGGAACAGAAAAAGATGGAGTCGAAATAATACCACGAATAGCAACAGGAAGAGATGTGCCATCAGCAGTAAGAACATTAATAGGAGAATTAAGAGGGTGAAGAGAAGACAACGCTGAAGAATCAAAGGACATATGAAAGGAAGCTCCAGAGTCCAGAACCCACGAAGATGTACCTGACGGTGTAGATGCCGGCGGTGATGAAGTGGTGGAAGCAGTCACAACAGCAGCAGAACTTGTCGGTGAAGAACCAGAGTTAGCCAGAAGGCGTTTAAGCCGAACAATGTCCTGGTCAGTGAGTGACGGAGTCAAGGAAGATCCAGGAGTCCTATTGGAAGAGGAGTGCCTCTGGTCTCTCTTCTTCTCATGGCAATCAGACTCTGGGTGACCTGGCCGAGAGAAGTAGCCACAGAAGGTGTGACGGCGCGACCGGCCCTTCTCATCATAAGGAGGGCGATCCACCCTCCCTGAAGGTGTAGGTAGGAGCGGTGGAGCAGTGGGCCGAGCAGACTACACTGGAGCTCGGGCGGCCAACACTGAAGGAACCACAAGTAACCCAGCAAAGCGAAGGCTGGTCTCCTCAGCACAAAGCTCAGCAAGCACTTCCGAGATAGGAACATGACCACGAGCCAGCAAGTGAGCACGTCGGGGCTCAAACTCAGGGCGGAGACGAGGTAAGAACTCATGTACCCTCTGAAACTCCAAGTCGGACCGCGTAGTCTGACAGCAATAGCAAGTGCCACAAACAACGGTCCGCAGTGAGTCAAGCTGATGCCAGATGGCAGAGTGTGAATAGAACTCATCAACAGACAAGTCACCCTGCTGAAGAGCATGCTCCCGACGCACCACAGAAAGGTATAGAGCATCACCAAGGGCTGATAGCGCTGACAAAGATAGGACCACATCGCTGTAACAGTGCCGAGACCCATGAACTCCGAAGCAAACTGAGGGAGAACACTCGTAGTGAGAACAGCAGCAGCTCGAGCATCATCATTGCACAACTAAGTGTAAGCAGAAAGATCATCCCGGTAGACAGAGAGAGCATCAGAATATGCGGATACCTGCTGATCATAAGCATCAACTACAACATCATCAAGAGTCTTGGCTGCATCCCGATCAGCCTGAGAAGCATCAGCAGCAAGCACCGGCGGTACCGGCGGCACAGGAGCAACAGGGCAGCACTGATAGGGTACCTCGCCAGAGAGAACGCCCTATATAGCAGAAGGCCGCGCATATGGATACGCATGAATCCCACAAACTCAGCATAGTTGGTGCCATCAAAGATCACCGAGCAGCGAAGAACAGCCACATAGCCCGAAGATGACATACTAAGATATCCCTCTGTTTTTTTGGTCAACAAAGACAGAAGACTCGATCTCGATCTGGATCAATCCAGGCCAGAGCGCTCAGGAGCTCACGTGCCCGAGGAGGAGTAGTAACATGCCCTCACGCTCAGAGGAGCAAGTTGGGACGAGGAGTGGCGCTAGCCTGGAAGAGGAGCGGCAGAGGGCCGTGTCCAAGCGTGAGCGGCCGTCCAGGCGGGGGCAGCCGGGGCGACGTCCAGGCGGGCGTCGGGGGCGGCCGGGGCAACGTCTAGGCAGGGGCAGCTGGGACGACGTCCAGGCGGGCGTCAGGGGCGGCGTCCAGGCGGGCGTTGGGGGCGGCGTCCAGGCGGGAGCGGCCGTCCAGGCGGGCGTCGGGGGCGGCAGAGACGGGCCGGACCGAGCTGGGACGGCAGCCACACGGTGGCAGCGGATCCAAGCGGAGACGGGTAGAGGGAGACCAGCAGCGGGCGGATCCGAGCTGAAAGCGGCCAGAGAGAGTGGACCTAGCAGGGGTGGCAGCTGGGATGGAGAGCACGCGGAGTTGCATCGTGCGAGAGAGAGGGGGAACCTAACATCTGATACCATGTTGGATGAATAGCAACTGAACTTTACTGAGGGCCAAAGGCCATTGCATATACATGTGAGGTAAAGTGCATGAAACCCCTTATACAATGAGGATATACCGAAAAAAGACTATACACATCTAACACTCTACACCATCTACATTGATCTTGAGACTGCACCAGGGCTAGGCTTTCTCCATCTTGTTTGGGTGGGTGGGCACTTTCGTTACCTTCTCCTTCCTCCCTGATCTTGATGCTCTTCGTACGTCTGTCGGTGATTTCTGGGGACCATTTCTCCGGTCAGGTTGCTGCTGCTTTTTGTTGCTAATTTGAGATTTTGAGGGAGAACTGCATGCCGCGTGAGAGAAAATGATAGAGATTGGTAGGAGTAGTATTCTGTTTGCTTGTTGCTAACTAATGAATGCTGCTCTGTATCAGTTCAGTTCACTCTCTGTGCTGCTCGGAATCGGATTTACTGCGACTTTGGTTTGACTTGTTCACACGCTGTTGACTTGGCCTTAATTTTATGAAAAAGGGTTTCCCCCGCTTTATATTATAAAGCATCGAACCAAGCATCCAACACAGAGTACAGGGTACAATCAAGTCACAAAGTCACGCTGGGGGCACAGCCAAACAAGTCACACATAAAGCAAAAGCAGAAACTAATCCGGCTCGGAAGGAGGCGGTGGTAGTGGCGCAGGCGGAGCAAAAGCCGATGCCGAAGAGCAAAGACCAGCTATGATGTTGTCGATGGCTTCCCGGTCTCGCCGCTTGCTAAGCGGTCTCCAAAGCTGTAAGAAGCCACACATTTTGTAGATCACATCAGTCACACGGCATGGAATCACGCGCTCTATGACTAGTTTATTACGGTTACACCAGAGGGTCCACGCAAGCGTGCCTAGGGCCACCCAGGTGTTGGGGGGCGGCTATAGCCGGGGAGTCTAAGAACCTCCCCAAATAGGTCTAGGAGGTTGTCGTGGCACCGGTTGCCACCCACCATCTCCCGAAAGCAGCTCCAAAGGAACTGCGCCACAGGGCATCGGAAGAAGATGTGATTGCAGTCTTCCGGAACCAAACAGATGGGGCATAGGCCATCCCCGGGGCCGTTACGTTTGCGGACCTCCGTACCCGAAGGTAGGCGGCCGCGGACCCATTGCCAGAGGATAATGCGAATTTTCAAGGGGAGTTTGATCTCCCAAAGGACCGCTAGTTCCACTGGGCCCGGAGTGGGAGCAATCGCCCGATAGAGGGATCTAGTCGAGAATCTGCCACTTGACTCGAGGTGCTAAGATAGCGAGTCAGGCTCCAGGGAGGAGGGGTGCAAGGCAATACACTCGAGCAATTCATTCCATTGCTCGAGTTCCACCGTCCCGAAGGTGCGGCGGAAGGCAATAGCGCCCAAATCCGCTAAGGCCATGGCCACAGATAGCTGTGGGCGGGCGCAAATCGTGAAGAGCGCATTAAAGCGGATCGCAAAGGGATGGGTCCCTAACCATCGATCTAGCCAGAACAGGGTGCCAGCTCCGGTACCAATTTTAATGGAGGTCCCAATGCGTACGACCGGCATCAGACGGATCACCGATTGCCATAATTGGGAACCACCAGATCTAGGGGCGAAAGCCAGTGGCTGCCCGCGAAGGTACTTCGCGCGGATAATCTCAAGCCACAGGCCGCCCTTATCGGTCTGAATCCGCCAAAGCCACTTGGATAGGAGGGCAATATTCATCCGCTAGGAAGAAATGACCCCAAGGCCTCCCTGGTGTTTAGGCTTACAGATCTCAGACCACTTTACCATGTGATATTTTTGTTTATTGTTCTCTCCAGCCCAGAAGAATCTGGAGAGAAGTTTGGTGACCTCTTGATGAAGGGATTCATGAAGACTATAGAATCCCATGATATACATCAAGAGGCTAATAAGGGAGGAGTTCATCAGAATCACTCGAGCAGCTTTAGATAGCCATCTCCCCTGCCAGGGCTCCATCCTAGGCTGGCGCTTGGCGACTATTGGACGGAAGTCCTTCTCTAGTAGACGTGTGTCACTAAGTGGCATGCCAAGGTAAGAGATCGGGAATGTGCCTAACCGGCAATTCAAGCGGTTGGCAATGCATTGCGCTTCCATCTGGGAGTATCCCAAGACCATCACCTCACTCTTAGCGAAGTTAATTGTGAGTCCCGGCATTTCCTGGAAGCACAGGAGGAGGAACTTGAGGTTCTGAATATCCTCATCCGATCCTTCCACCATCATAATGGTGTCGTCCGCATATTGGAGGTGGGTCAGACCTCCATTGGCCACAAGATGGGGGCAAATCCCCCTGATGTGGCCGGCACGCTTAGCCAAGTCAAGGATCAAGGCGAGGGCGTCAACCACAAGGTTGAATAGAAATGGGGATATCGGGTCCCCGTGTCGGACCCCTTGGCCCATCGAGAAATAAGGATCGACTTCCCCATTTATGTTTACCGCCGTCCGACCGCTCGTTACGAACTGCATCACGCGGGCAACCCAGTGGTGGTCAAATCCATGTTTAAGCATCACCTCTCGAAGGAAGGACCAATGGACGGTGTCATAGGCTTTATGAAAGTCGATCTTGAAGAACACCGCGCGAAGGTTTTTGCTCTTGACCTCATGGATCATCTAATGTAGAACGAGGATCCTGTCAAGAATATATCTGCCTTTCGTGAAGGCCGACTGGTTCGGATGATGAATCCGATGAGCGATTAAGGCCGCCCTAGTGGCGTACCCTTTAGCCAGAATCCGAAATATCACATTAAGAACCGTGATAGGGCGGAACTGCCTAATATCCGCCGCACCCGGAACCTTGGGGATCAGGGATATGATCCCGTAATTAAGCCAGGACATATCCAAGGTTCCCCTAGAAAACTCGCGGAATAGATCAAGGATAATCTCCTTGACCATCGGCCAAAACGCCTGAAAGAAGCGAACAGGCAGTCCATCGGGGCCTGGTGCCGAGGCTGGATTCATGGCTTTGACGAAGGCCTCGACTTCCTTGGCGTCAAAGGGTGCGAGTAAGGCTGCATTTTCCTTAGAGGAAATCTGTTGTTCAAGAGACCAAATATGGTTAGCAAGAGCAATGCCGCTCCGAGGGCACCCCTAAAATAACACTAATAAAAGTCATCAACCAACAGGCAGATAGCCTGGGGTCCTGAAACAGCTGTCCTCCCTCCCATAAGAGGAGAATGGAGCAGCACCTCCTACGACCATTCGCGATGACCTCATGGACCATCTCATGTAGAACGAGACTTGGCCTTAATGCCATGTCTAATTTACACGCCTGTCCCCCCTCCTCCCCCTCCTCCCCCCGCGTCGCCTCCCCGAGCGGGGCGACCGGGGGCTCTTCCCCCTCCTCCCCCTCCCAGCCCCCCTCCCCCTCTTCCCCTTCCGCCACCGTCGGCCTGGGCCATCGGGCCTTGCCCGCGTGGTGCCA
>NC_041389.1:21805667-21850781 GCF_002162155.2 Triticum dicoccoides | reverse complement strand
TGCGGGCGGTGGCGCGGCCGCTTGGCGCCGGGGCGACGCGGTGGCTAGCAGCGGGCCTTCCCGACCCAGATCTAGGCCCTTTTGGGCTCGATCTGGGTCTGGGCGGGCCTGGCCTGGTCTGCTTGCGGCGTCTCCGGCGGGTCGGGGGCGTGACTCGTGCGGGGGGTGGTGGCGCCGGTGGCTCGCGTTCTGCAGCGCGGCGACGGGGGCTTCGCGAGCCCGTTTCGGGCTCGGCTGGGCCAGGGGTGGCCCGGTTTGCCCCTGTGCTGCGTCCGGCCGGATCCCGCCGGGGGCGGTGGAGGATGTCCCCTCCCGCGAGGCTGCTGATGTTGCCGCTCCTGGTTCCCGGTCGCGTCGTCTTGTTTCCGTCGGTCCCGTTTCGTTTGCCATGGTGAGACGGCGATGGAGACTGCTCGACCGTGGTGGCGCAAGTTGGTGGGCGGTGTGTTTGGTGGCGCGGGATGGATTGTCTGGGGTCGTGGCTGGTTGGTGGTCGGGAGAAATCCTTGTCGGCCGGGCCGGCACCGACGCAGTGACGCTCGTGGGCGCCGCCGTGCCTTCCTGAAGGGCGTCGGGCATACCCCTTCCACCTCACCCCTCGCGTACCGGGGGAAACCCTAGGACATGTCCGGGCAACAGCGTCGTCATCGTCGCGATCCTTCTTGAGGGTGTTGGTTGGTATGCGGCGGTCTGGAATGCTAGGAGCGTGGTGGTATTTTTCGGTGGGCGCGGCGGTTGCGGGTCTTCATCGTTTTCGTTGATCCGCCGTTGTTGGCATTATTTTCTCTTCAGTTCCTTTTTTTGTTTCTTTTGGGCTTGCGTGTGCTGTGGCCCCAGCATTTGTATCGTGTGGTCGTTGCTTTATAATATAAAGCGGGGGGCAACCCTTTTTCGGTAATGCCATGTATGTGCTATGCTCAACCCATGCTCTTCCTATGAGAGGCGTTCTTGGCCGGCATGGTCGAGTCGTCGCCGTGGAAACCAACTTGGGATCCAGCTCCGTTTCTAACCACGGGAGAATCAAGGCGCAACTGTTCCTTTCCGTGAAAATTTGTTCCTTGAGCTCATCCACCAGATTCCCAAAGTATCAGTCTGCGTTGGGCAACCAACATTGATCTGTAGGTCATCGAAGCATCTACGCCAGGTCCCCCGTGACACGATGCACTCAAGAACAATGTAGTCCACTGTATCCTCACCTTGGAGACAAAGGAAGGTTGCGCTTGCACGCCCAAGTTTGATGTCGCAGCCCTTCTGTCACAAGTCCAGAGCCTGTATTGTAAGGTATAGGTTACAAAAAGGGCAGCAGGAAAACCAACACTGCCTTCCAAATTTCAGACCTTGTCAAGACTCTGCTTCTGTAGGGTGCTCAGGCACTTCGGCGCATATAACACTCTACTTTGCAAGGTGAGACAAGAAACCAGCCTTTACACATAACACTCTACTCTGCCTGGCAGGACACCACATAGAAATTGTTTCATGATTGTGAATCTGTAACTAGTACATTACAGTTTACATACACATGTTGGAGCCACAGCTCGCACGCAGAAACAGACTAGAACTTATAATCAACAATATATTAGAGGTTATTAAAAACAACTTAAACATGTGATGACCAAAGGCAAATGACTTTGAATTCTGCAGTTGGCTGAAGAAATGTAGTAAAAAGATTCATGCATTGGATTTTTCATTAGGTGGTGAGAGGACACTCATCTGATGGAACACATATAGCATGGACAAGAGAAAGCCTAGGTCTGTAGCCAGTATTTCCTGTGATATTCCTCGAATCTATCCGACTGTCAGCGAGAAATCAAAAGGTGCAGATAGACACATAACTTGAAGCATATATATAATACTAGTAGAAACCAATGTATCTTCGAGATAAATTCCAGCCTCTGACCCTGCCACCTCAGGTCATGGATTAATGTTAGTTCTCTGCCAAGTACTTACGAATATCATATCGGTTACACTCTCTTTTTACCAAAATGCATCAGTGCAGCAAAGAATCAGAAGAACTGTACAAGCACTTGATTACCAGAGAAAACCCAATCGCTGAGACCAATAGATGCATAAATTTGTTTCTGCAAATGGTAAGAGGAAAACTTCATCCAAGTACCATGAACAAGCATAAAACATAAGACACGGTACAAGAAGTCTGAATGCTCCACACAACCGATTAGAAAGCAGCATGTCAGGACAAAATGCAGTTCTAAACATCATCATGTGCATTGTACTCTTGAGAAAGGGAGTACATAGCAGAGTACAGGATTATAAACTGAAGTTTTGCAAGAGTTTCCGTGATAGATTTACTCCAGATGAAGAACCTGTTGGAATTAAACACGACAAGACGTGTCCGTGTCCGGCAGTGCGTGCACGTACGTGTCCGTGTTGGTTTTCCTATCCTTCACCGAGTAGGATAAGATTAGTTGGCAGGTTAGCTAGCTAATATAAATACTCATGTACCGTGGCAATCCACATCGATTCTTTTGTGCCGTGCTGTGTACGTGAGCTAGCTTAGATCAAGTTGAGTGATTACAGCTAGAAGTGCTCGTGCGTACTACTAGTATACATAAAGGCAAGGATCGATCAGGAACTAGCTAGTTGAGGCTAGCTTGTACTGCGGTGCAACTCGGCGTAAAGCACTTCGTCGAGTTTGTCAGTGTTGGTTCGCTTCGTCGTCGGTCGTTGCCGTCACCGGAAAGTACTCGGTGTCGGGTCTGGGCCAACAGAACCCATTGCAACAACAACACAAATAATTTAACTCACCCCTGATCGCAGAAACGAGTTCAAAATATTCAGCAAAAGACGTCATGATTGCAGTCCAGAAAAATAGTAAAGTCTTACATGTATCAGGATATTTGAACAACACATAAGTCTTGCATATACCGCAATAATTATACAAGAATGATGTCATAAATTTCAGAACAACTAACATCTTCATCTTTATTTATAGGTATAAACAAGGCACACGATAAAAACATATGGTGCTGAAGATCTTCCTCACTCTGGTTAATTAATAGTCCAGAGCTCCGTTCAATGGGTTGCAGCATAGACATTGACCCCTTCAGAGGAAAAATAATGCTTATTCTGTAGCTGTGTTCTTTGCGAAGCTTGCCCACTTCACAAGCACAAATACATAGACTTGATCGTACGCCTCGTCAAAGAACCGGAAGAAAGAAATTCTCCATGTCCTCTTGAACAACAGTGCACAAAACACCACCCAAAGCCCCACCATAAGTCCCAGCACGAGACCAAAATGAAAGGTCAGTGGATCAAACTGTTGCTTACTGCTTTCACGATCGCCATGGATGATGGAAGAATCATTTCCTGGACAATTCTTTTTGAGAGGAGGCCCACAGAGTCCACTGTTGCCGATGTACATAATTGACGGGTTGTCCGAATTGAGGGTGTCAAGTTGGCGGCCAGAGGGTATCCTTCCAGATAAATTGTTGCAAGACAAGTTCAAGGCCTCCAACAATGTCAGATTTGACAAGCTCAACGGGATTTCACCAGAGAGCTTGTTCTCAGAGAAGTTGAGAGATACCAGTGACTGCATGGCCCCAATCATGTTTGGAATTGGTCCACTCAATTTGTTTGATGATAAATTCAAGTTCATCAGTGCAGCAAGGGAAGTGATGTCTGTAGGGATTTCACCGGTCAAAGAGTTACCTGATAAATCAATGCTCACAAAATATGCAAGTGTAGGAACTCTACCGGTAAATAAGATACCAGAGAGGTTAATATATTTCAAATTCTCCATCGACCCCAAGAACTGAGGAATATGACCAGTTGGCCCTAGCAAACAGTTCATGCTAAGATCCATATGCTCTAGATGCTTCAAGGAAAGCAGAGAGGGACTTATCTCGCCGAACAATGACTTAGCATAAGCGCACCAATCATAGTAATCGCCGTCATCAGGGTTCAGAACTGTACTGCAACGAAGGTGTAGCTTGATGACATGGCCTGTTTGGTTGCTGCAACCGACGCCCCTCCAGCGGCAGCAATCCTGCCCGTGCCACGAGGTGAGGGCATGCGCGCCGTCAGTTGTGATGCCCTTCTTGAAGGAGAGCAAGGCGGCCCTCTCGGCTGGGATGCAGCCGCCACCATGGGCATGCACAAGCTGGGGTTGGAGTGCTAGTGCATGCACCACTTGTGAAAAAGAAGCGATGCATATGATGATGAGGTTGGTTGTGGAACTGGAGACTGGTTGTGCGATGCATGATGGAAGAACAAGGGCTGGGTAGCTGGGGAAGCATCAAACGCACCCAGAGACTGGTTATGCTACAGGCTGAGTGTTACTAGTATTTAGCTACGTAGCAGAGCCATACTACCAGAGATGTTTGGCCATACCACGGAGTAAACGGTCAAACTCCCGGTCCTTCAGGATTTCAAGGAGGCCCATTCAATCAAGTCTGGTTCATACAACTCTGTGGCCAGCTATGATGGAAGTTACCAGCCACTAGACTAGTAGCCTGCCTGCAACGACACGGTACTGTCAAAGTCATCACTCAGTTCTGCTGGATGTGGACGGTGCAATCTGGATTGAGGCACGCTTAAACATTCCAGCAGGCTGAAACCCTCTAGAGTTTTCAGACTTCGAACAAACATATGACAATGCGGTCCTCGCGTCGTGTCGCGTCGGCAGACTACCGGAGTTGCAGGGGCGAACTGCTCCATACAACGTCCAACATCCGTCCTGCCTGGACTGAAACTTCAGAAAAAATAAGAACAACACCGCTATGTTTTTGGCACTAATGACAGACAAAACAAACTAGTCCAGTAGTACTTGACCATCCTGAATGCACTCTGAAATTTTGACGCTACTACTAATGCTCAATGCATCGGTATATTTCTGGATTCAGGGTGAGCAAGATCTCCAGCCTATCCGCGACAAGCTCCCTGTTTGGCTGGAGACCGCCGCTGAGGGCATAGATGCCAACTGTCAAGGGGGAATTCAGTCGCTCATGTTGCTCACCATGTTTTTGCTTCTTTTGCCTTCTCTTTTCGGTTGCTTTTGGCTTGGCTAGCTTAGTTTTTTTTCTTTGCCTTCCTCTGGTTTGCCAGGGTTCTTTTTCAGTATGTGCGGACTATGTTTTAAAAATAGTTTTCATTTCAAATAGAAGCAACATTGAAATTTAATTGAAAAAATAGAAGTAGATTTAATTGGAAAGGGATATTAGTAATTAGTATCGACCAGAAAAGTATGCACCATTAATAATGGCAATAATTGTGAAGATAGAAAGCGAAAGATCAGCATTACTTGGTCTCAGACAGAAAAAAAAAGCAAAAGGAAAAGGGCGATCCATCTTCTGGAACAAAAGTTTCATAAGACTATTTTTGTAATTATGAAAATAAGCGATAGTTTGTTCAGGGACCCTGGAAGGTCTCTCTGAATTAAAACTGAAGCAATATTCCTATAAGTGCTTCATTCTTCGATGCAGTACGTTGTCACAGAGGAAACCCGTTCAATCAAGTCTTGTTCATACGATTTTGTGGCCAGACTATGATGGGAGTCACTAGGCATAGGACTAGTTACCTGCCTGTGATGACACGGTAATGTCGAAGTCACTCAGTTATAAACATTCCAGCATAGTACTACACCAGATTCTTTTTCTACGACGTCGCTGAAACTTTGTACTAGAGTTTTCAACTTCAGAAAACAACATATGACAGGAAACGTAAGAGGTTGAAAAGAGCATATGAAGCAGCACAAAACAACATACCTTGTAGCATAACGTGGACTATGATCCTCCAAAATCGATTTAGCAGATAGAGGCCAAAAGAACAGGCTCCAGCGCACAGATGGTTCGTACGATCCTCTATCAATTGACATCGTCCATCCTAATTTACTGCACATGGTCTAGGACTGGACCGATCCCTCGACATCGTCTATGGAGCAACTGCCAGTCTCTGCCCGAGTTTAGGTGTCGGTTTGGTTGATGGTCACCGAGTCTCCGTCGTCCTCCCTTTCAAGGGCTCCAGGCATGTATTCCTGAATTCATGCTGACCAGAATATATCTTCAGCCAATAGCAGGCCGGTGACGAGGAGGCGACACGACAACTATGTGTCACGTTCCAACACGGGCGCGTGAAGATTGTACACCTTGGATTTGTACTCTTCAGGAAGTAAGGGAGTAGTACACCACAGACTCACATGTAGTACAAGACTATAAACTGAAGTTTTGCAGGAATATCCACGATTGATTTCCTCCAGATGACAAACCTATCATGCAACAAAGGGAACTAACTCACTGCGATTGCAGAAACAAGTTGATGTTCAGCGAAAGGCACTCATGATTACAATCCAGAATAATAGTAATGTACGAAAGATACTGATGATTACAATCCAGAATAATAGTAAAGTACTCCCTCCGTAAACTAATATAAGAGCGTTTGGATCACTACTTTAGTGATCCAAACGCTCTTATATTAGTTTACAGAGGGGGTATTACATTACATGTATTGGGATAGTTAAACAATACTAAGGTCTTGCATGCACGCACAGTACTTGAGTGTTAGACAATAGTAATGTCATAAATGTATGAGAAGAACTAAACATCTTCATCTTAATTTAGAGGCCTAAACAAGGCACACAATATAACAAATGTTGCTTCAGATCTTCCACACCCTGGTTAATGTTCCAGAGCTCTCCAATGGGTTGCAGCACACACACTGGCTCCTTCAGAACAATAATGCTTATTCTGCAGTTGTGTTCTTTGCAAACCTTGCCCACTTCACAACCACAAATACATAGACTTGATCATACGCCTCGTCAAAGAACGAGAAGAAAGCAATTCTCCATGTCCTCTTGAACAACAGTGCACAAAACACTATCCAGAGCCCCGACACAAGTCCCAGCACAAGACCAAAATGAAAGGTCAGTGGATCAAACTCTTGCTTGCTGCTTCCAAGATCACCATGGATAGAAGTCTCATTTCCTGAACAATTGTTGTCGAGAGGAGGCCCACAGAGTCCACTATTGCCGATGTACATAATTGACGGGTTGTCCGAATTGAGGGTGTCAAGTTGGCGGCCAGAGGGTATCCTTCCAGATAAATTGTTGTAGGACAGGTTCAAGGCTTCCAAAGATGTTAGATTTGACAAGCTTAATGGGATTCCACCTGAGAGCTTGTTCGCAGATAGGTCAAGAGATACCAATGACTGCATGGCCCCAATCATGTTTGGAATTTGTCCACTCAATTTGTTCGATGATAAATTCAGATTCATCAGTGCAGCAAGGGAAGTGATGTCTGTAGGGATTTCACCTGTCAAGGAGTTACTTGATAAATCAATGCTCACAAAATATACAAGTGTTGTACCATATAGAAGTTGTTGTCCTTTTGTAACTACTGACAATATTTCTCCGAGGTGACCAGCCCCCATATCGATCGGGCCGTCAACCTCTGTGGCTCCAATATACCCATCATCCGTATCCATGAATTCCTTTTGTACGTTTGTCATAATTGTTAGGTTTGATAGGTGCCAAGGTATTACACCTGAGAAATTGTTGCATGATAGATCCAAGTATTGAAGGGACCTAGGTCTTGTTATGTCAGCCGGAATATTATCAGAAAACACATTGTGACCCAGAAGCACAAAACGTAATCTCCCCAGATCTCCTATCCATGTAGGCAAGCTTCCAGACAACTTGTTCCATGCAAGATCTAAGAACACCATATCTGTCTTATTCTGCAAAAATAGTGGGAATTTTCCTGATAAACTGTTGTTACTGAGGAGAAGAAATTGTATTTTTTGGATGTCAAAACATTGAGGAATTTCACCCTCTAGTAAGTTGTTCGACAAATCCAGATACAACAGCTGTTGCAATTTGCAAATAGATTCTGGAATGTGCCCACCAAGTCGATTTGAATAGATAATCAACATCTGAAGTCGGGAGGCTTCAAAATTTGATGGTATTACTCCTGAAAAGTTATTGTTGGAGATGTCAAACGGAGTGATATTTGTCAGCAACGAAGGTATTGAGCCGGTGAGCCGGTTTGAACTTAGGTAGAATTCTTCCAAAGCCATGCCATCCAAATGCGCCGGCAAGCGACCACTTATTTGATTGTTGGATATGTTGAGATATGTTGCCCGTGAAAATTTATACCAAAACCAATCTAGAAACTTGTCCTCTAAACCGGTGCTCGAAATGTCGAGTGAATCAACTCCCTGCAGCTGCTGAAGCCAAGCTGGAAAGAGAGGACCGATTTGGCATGATGCAAAATCTGCACCTTGTAGCTTAAAGGGAGAATGCCAATCTGAATCCAGTACAATCTTCAAATTATTGGAAGACAAGTCTATGATCTTTAAACTTTTTAGGTCTGCAATGTGTTCTTCTGTCATCACACCACTAAGGTTGTTGTTGCTCAGGTACAGATAAGAAAGATTCTTCGAAGAACCTAATTCAGTAGGTACACTTCCATTGAGATGATTACTGGAGAGGCCTAGTAAGGTTAAGCTAGTTGAATGCATAACCTCTGGTGGTATAGGTCCAGTAATTTTGTTCTCTGCAAGATTAAGGTAAGCCAAACGCTTCAATTTTCCAAGCTCGGCTGGTATAATTCAGTCAAGTTGTTGCAGCTTGTGTCCAAATAAGTCAGAGCAGTAAGGTCACCAATTTCAATTGGAATATTACCGTTGAGTAGATTCAAGTTGAGATCAAGAAAGGTTAAAGTCCCGGTGCTTCAGGGTTTCAAGGAGGCCCACTGAATCAAGTCGATCTGGTCCATACAATTGTGTGGCCAGGCGAGTGAATTGCAGAAAACATCGACAATGAAGGATAGGGTTGCAGAAACCACAATTCTACAGTTTTGTGCCAAAAACCACTAATTCTGAGCCTAATTTTTTGCAAAAAATACTAGTTATCGGCTTTGGCCCTTTTAATGATGATTATGACATGTGGAGCCCGCTTTTATTGACGTGACATAACGGTTCGGACTAAACGACGTTAGATGAATTTTTTTGCCAAAAACTCCTTCATTGATAAGCAAATAGCCAGCTCCCCCCGGGTCAAATAGATAAAAAGGCCGCAGCCGTGGCCTCCACTGCTCCGGGATGTGCCTGCGCCGCCGCCGTGGCCAGCATTGCTCCGGGATGTGCCCGTCGCCGCTGCCCCTCCCCTCCCCTCGCCGGGCCGCCGCCCCTTCCCTCCCCGGCTGCCGCCGTCGCGCCGGATCGGGCCACATCTGGCCGCCGCCGTGGCCTCCACTGCTCCGGAACGCGCCCGCCTGGGAGGCCCGCAAGGCGCGGCTCCAACTCCGACCTCCTCTCCATCCCATTGCTCTGGCCGACGCCTCCTCCCGTTGCTCTGGCCGCCGTCGCCCGTTGCTCTGGCCGTCGCCTCGTCCCGCAGCTCGTCCGCAGGGGAAGAAGGCAGGGTGGAGCGACGCCGGCAGGGAAGATGGAGGCTCGAGCTGCTTGCCACCTGCGCCGAGGTCCGCCACGGCTATGCCGCTGGTGAGTACTGTCAACGCCGCCGGCCATCTTGCTCGTATTGTCTCCGCCACGGCCATGCCGCAAGATGAGTGCTGCGAGATGGGCGAGCTGGGGCTGATTGCATTTCTCTATTATGAACGAAGGGTGTCTGTGCAAAATACAAGGGGCTGTTCTGTAAATTTGGAACTAACTACTGTCTAACGCTATCTGTGCTGAATCGTTACGCCACGTCAGCAAATTTGGGTCCCACCTGTCATAATCAACATCAAATGGATCAAAGCCGCCAACTAGTGTTTTTCGCAAAAAATTAGGCTCAGAATTAGTGTTTTTTGGCACAAAACTGTAGAATTGTGATTTCTGCAACCCTAGCCTTCAATGTCGATGTTTTTCACAATTCACTCTGGCCAGGCTGATGGGAGTTGCCAGCCACTGGACTAGACGACTAGTAGCCTGCCTGTAACGATAGGGTACTGTCAAAGTCATCATCACTCAGCTCTGCTTAACCATTCCAGCCATCTGAAACTCTCTAGACTTTTCAACTTCGAACTACATCTGACAGGCGGCCATCGTGTGGCGTCGCGTCGGCTTACCATCCACCGTCCAACAGCATCCAACGTCCCTCTTTGCCTGGACTGAAAGTTCAGAGGAAAAGAGAACGACGACGCTATGATTTTCAGCACTTAACATTCTGCACTAGTGCTTAACCTTCCTGAATGCACTCTGAAAGGAAACTTCAGAGGAAAAGAGAACAGACAGATGAAACAAACTATTCTGTGGCACTTAACCGTCCTCAATGCACTCTGAAATTTTGATGCTAAAAACCCTGACGAAGTCTCCAGCATTCCTCAACAGCTCAATGCAACGAACAAACACGTGTAGAATTTTTCCAAACGAGGCAACTTAAGAAAGGATGTATTTATGGATTCATGGTGGCCAATAGAAGGTCAGCGACAAGCTCCCTGTTTTGCTGGAGACCGCCGCTGAGGACATAGATGCCAACTGCCATGGTGAATTCAGTCGCTCATGTTGCTCACCTCATGCAACATGAGGCAATCGCTTCCCGGACGCCGGCGGCGGCCGCGCCGGCATTGCCGGCTGGGGATCCGATCGCGATCTCTGAGGTGCGGGCGCACCGTTTGAATTGCCTCCTGGGCCGCGAGCTGGGTGTGCGAGGGGTTGGGCCGGTTCTGAGTGAGCCGGGCCAGGGTGTAGATGGGCCGGGGTTAGCTGGGTATGTGGCCCAGTCTAACCCGATCCCTATACCGACTCGCTGTGTCGCCCCATGCGCGATCGGTCCTCATGTGGTTCTGCCATCATCTCGGGCTAGGGTTCTTTGATGCAGCCCGCCAGGGTTTCGTGAACATGGTGTTGTGCGTGCTAGGCGTATCCCTCCTCTCGTGGTCATGGCTGGCCGAGGGGCTGCTGCGTCGTCTGGGAAAAGTCCCGCGGCGGGTGGTGCTGGCCGCGGTGGGATCGCGCCGCCGCCGGGAGCTGGCCGCTGCCGGGAACTGGCCGCGGTGGGACTGCCCCGCTGCTGGGCACAGGTGCCGGCCGGGATGCCCCGGAGTTGACCGGCCCTAGCCGACGGCGGCTCGGGGTGGAGTGAATGTCGCTCCTCGTCCACCGGTGCCGAACTCGGCCGCGATTGCTGCTGTGGGCAGGGGTCGTATGGCGCATGGACCGAGGCCGCCGCCCCCGGCGATCAGCCTGCAGCCTCGACCGGCGGCGCCTCAGTATGGCGCGAGGCCGCCTCACTTTGTCGTCCGGCCGTCGCAGAATCAGGCTGCGCCGGTGCTGATGCAGGCACCGCCGCCGCAAACTTTGGTTGTTGGAGATGCTACGGGTGCGCCCCGGGGTCAATGGGGCGATGACGGTTATAATGCATATGGAGATGGTCAACATCGGGGCTCCTCGTCCACGGGTGGTGGTCGGGGATAAGCTTGGCAGAGTGATGGTTCGGCAGAGAGGCCTTTTATGGGTCCTACGGGTGGTTTCGTTGAGGGGGCGTCTGGCCCGGGATATCAACACCGGGGTGGTTTCCGCGGTCATCGTGGTGGTCGAGGCGGTCGAGGTGGCCGGTATTCATCCACGACAGCCTCCTCCGACCGTTGTTGTCGAGCAGACGGCCATTGGCGGGGCTACCGAGGAGCTGGGGTTGTCCAGTCAGGCTATGAAGGTGGTGAAGGCACTCGCTGATGTTGAGGTACCTGGGAATGAGACCATGGGGTCTGTGTCTGTGGAGGCATCAGACAGGGCTGATTCGGATAGGGCGTCCAAGTGGGCGCGCAAGAAGGAAAAAAATGTTATGCTATCATTGTGGCGAGAAGGGTCATTTTATTGCTGAGTGTGTGTGGTGGAATTATGTGATACTTGTGGCAAAGCGGCACATGACTCAGGGGTTTGTCCGCTTTTGCGGGATCAGGCACCGTCTCTTATGATGTATGGAGTGTACTGTGCTGAACTCACGTTCTTTGAGTCTCTGAATGAGAGGGAGGTTCCCGACGAGGCTCAGAGCATGACCACTGGTATTGTCAAAGTGACCAGAGGAGAGGTCTGTGAGACCCAGATAGTGCAGCGGCTCCGGGAGTTAGCTCCAGGGGACTTCCATTGGGAGCTTGTCAGTCCCGAGTCAAAGTTGTTTAGGGTTGAGTTCCCTTCGGTGGAGGATTTGCAGAGACTTCTGAGTTTTGGGATGTGCAAAGTGCTGGGTACAGATGGTATCCTCGAGTTCCATGAGTGGAAGCTGGTTGAGCCCCAGGGTAAGCCTCTTACTCAGGCTTGGCTGCGTTTTTCCAAGGCTCCCTCGAAGCCTATGCAGGATGCTAGGGTCATGGCTAGCTTGGGCATTATGGTGGGGAAAACTAAGCGAGTGGATATGGCTTTTACCAGAGCTCACGGGGTAGCTCGTCTACTGGTTAGTATTTTGGACATTGAGTTCATGCCTGATGTGGTCAAGTGGTCATATCGAGGCCAGATTTACAACCTAGTGATTGAGTTTGAGGATGAGAGCCTGTTTGCCGAAGCGGCTACCGGGACTGATGTTGATATGCACGAGGGAGATGACAGCGCGGGAGCTAAGGAGACACCGATCGATGATCCTGGACGAGAGTTGTCCAAGGGACCGGGGTCCGTTTCTCAGACGACCGGGGATGGGATGGTTCCACCCTCCTCGGTGCCTACGACTTCTCTGAGATTTGGGTCTCTCGAACCTGCCTCTGCACCTCCGAGACTTTGGAGTGAGCGGGTAGAGTCTGTCGAGGTTTTTGAGCACATGTTACCTGCTTTGGATTTTGAGGATACTGTGAGTCCCGTCCTTGGGGCTTCGCTGATCTTGGTCAAGGGAGAGGAGGAGGAGGCTCCTTCCCATGTTGTTGATTCTCCTCAGATCGAGGGTCTGGCGGTGGAGGTCTTTCCCTCGGGAGGGGGATCCGGGGCTGGTGGTCTCGGTTCCCTCTTCTTCTGTCGCGATGACGGAGCTGCAGGTGGTAGTTCTGATTTATGAAGGGGGCTCGGGGCAGGTGGCCTCGGCGCCCTCTTCTCCTATCGCGGTGGACAAGGACTCGGTGATGGAGGCTTTATCTTCGGGAGGGGGTCCGAGGCAGGTGGCCTCGGCACCCTCTTCTCCTCTCGCGAGGCCGGAGCTGCAGGCGGCAGTTCCGCATTCTAGAGGGGCTTGGGGCAGGTGGCCTCGGGGCCCTCTTCTCCTGCAGGTGGCCCATGCTCCTCCCTCCACCGGCTTGGAGCCATCTCTCTGCCGTTGGGCGCCAGCGTCGGCAGTGCCGTTGAGAGCCCTACCATTTTTTGATGGTCCAGCTGGTTCGTCGATGGAGGCTGACCGGCTGCGTGTCCGGGGTGAGGCAGGAGGCCCCGCCCCAGGCAGGATCACTCGGGAGGAGGTGATTGCGTTCGGCGGGATTCCAGACCCGATTTCTGAGGGGCGACGGTTGAGCTGCCATCTCCCAGACCATCCGGAGGTTGACGACATACAGCAGTGGTGTGCCATGAGGGCGGCCAAGCTTCATGACGTTGAGGTCACTACTGGTATGTTGGTTAATACCTCTAATTATATCTTGCATTTTACTAATGATGAGATTGTTAATAATGCAAACCAATTAGGAATTTCACTAGGTAGTAATGATAGTGAAATTTCAAATTCCGTTAATGATATCCTGGATTTAGAGCCAGAGCGGGCTTTAGAGATGATTCGTAATTTAGCAGCGGTTAAACCCATGAATGATTCCAATATTGATGCTTTGGGGGTCAGGGTGCTTGATAATTTTTGTGCGGATCTTGCTACTACCCTCCCTGATCCTGAGGAGGAGGATGAGAGTTTTGAGAATGTTGTAGTAAGACCTCCTGAGCCTGGTTGTGAGGACCGGTTGGAGAGTGAGGCTATTCCTAAACACAAATGGAAGCGGAAGACCTACTCGACTTCCGTAGTGCGTAGGAGTGCTAGGATCCGCACGGCTAAAAAATTCCATGACGAGATAAGAAAGGAATTTTTTGGAATAGCAGAGGTCTCAAAGAGTTGGCTAAAAGAAGGTTTCTTGCAGAGGCGTCTATCAAGTATAGGTTGGACTTTATTGCATTGTCAGAAACTGGTAGAGATAATTTTTCGCCACAATTTCTCAATACTTTATCGGGTGGTATTGATTTTGACTGGCATTGTCTGACACCGCGAGGAAGATCGGGTGGGATCTTACTCGGAGTTAGATGCGATTCACTCGAAGTCCGAAGTGTGGTCATGGGAGATTTTGCCGTTAAGTTTAGGGTGCGGTCGAAGGCTGATGGGTTTAATTGGGCTCTGGTGGCGGTATATGGTGCCGCACAGCCCGAACTCAAACCTGCTGTCTTGGCTGATCTAGTTAGGATTTGCGGCTCTGAGCAGCTTCCAATCCTGGTGGGGGGTGATTTTAACATCATTAGAAGGCGTGATGAGAAGAATAATGATAACTTTGACGGCAGATGGTCGTTCATGTTTAACACTATCATTGAAAGCTTGGATCTGAGAGAGATAGAGCTTTCGGGAAGAAAGTTCACCTGGGCTAACGCAATGCCAAACCCAACGTTTGAAAAGTTGGACCGTGTACTGGCTAGTGTCGAATGGCAACAGAAATTTCCCTTTGTAACAGTTCAGGCACTTTCTCGTGGTATTTCTGACCACACGCCTTTATTTCTTGACTCTGGTGAGGCCACCCACCTGGGAAACAAAATTTTATTTTCGTTCGAGCTCGCTTGCTTTGAAAGAGAAGGCTTCTTTGATCTCGTAGCGAGAGAGTGGGCTAAGGATGTAGGAGGTAGGACTGCGCTTGAGCGTTGGTAGAATAAGATTAGGCACCTAAGAAGTTTCCTACGTGGGTGGGCTAAGCATCTTAGCGGGATTTATAAGGTCGAAAAGAAATGGCTCCTTACCCTTATTCAGTCCCTAGATGTAAAAGCAGAAACCACGATTCTGCCAGCCTCCGAGCTTCATGCCAAGCTTGATCCAGAGATGAGGCTAAAAGAGCTTCTTCGTGAAGAAGAATTAAAGTGGGCACTGGGGGCCAAGGTCCGAAGAGTAGTCCAGGGGGACGTGAACACTCAATTCTTCCACATGATAGCCAATGGCAAACACAGGAAGAAGAGGATCTTTCAGCTTGAACAAGATGAAGAAACGATTCTTGGTCAGGAGAACCTAAAATTATATATTACTGAGTATTACAAGCAGTTGTTTGGGCCTCCAGAGGATAGCTGTGTGTCTCTGGATGAGTCTAGGATTGAGGATGTGCCTCAACTTACTGCTGTTGAGAATGATATTTTAGCTGCTCCTTTTTCTGAGAAAGGGGTGTTTGAGGCCATATCGTAGATGAAAAATAATAAGGCTCCCGGCCCGGATGGATTCCCGGCTGAGTTTTATAAGAAATGCTGGCATATTATTAAAGGGGATTTGTTGCCGTTGTTCCATGATTTATTCTTTGGACAGCTTCAGCTTTTTCAACTGAATTTTGAAACGATAACCCTGCTTCCTAAGAAAACAAAGGCTATGAGAATCTAGCAATTCAGGCACATCTGTCTTCTTAATGTTAGTTTCAAAAATTTTACCAAGGTCGGGACGATTAGGTTCACACAGATTGCACATGCTATGGTGCAGCCTACTCAAACTGCTTTCAAGCCGGACAGGAACACCCTCGAAGGGGTTGTGGTCCTTCATGAAACGCTCCATGAGATTCACACGAAAAAACTAGATGGAGTTGTTTTCAAGGTGGATTTCGAGAAAGCGTACGATGAAGTCAAATGGCCTTTCCTTCAACAGGCCTTACGCATGAAGGGTTTTGATGAAGCTTGGCGACGCTAGGTAGAATATTTCACGCAAAAAGGGAGTGTTGGAATTAAAGTGAATGACGATATAGGTCATTATTTCCAGACACACAAGGGCCTAAGACAAGGTGATCCAATGTCTCCTATTCTGTTCAACATTGTGGTTGACATGTTGGCAATCCTGATAGGTAGGGCAAAGGAGGCCGGTCAGGTGGGTGGCTTGGTGCCTCATCTAGTTGATGGTGGTGTGTCCATCCTATAGTACGCTGATGATACAATCATCTTTATGGAGCACGACTTGGCAAAAGCGAGAAATATGAAGCTGGTGTTATGCTTATTTGAATAATTGACCGGATTGAAGATTAACTTTCATAAAAGCGAGTTGTTCTGTTTTGGTAGAGCTAATGAGGAACAAGAGGCTTATAGGCAATTGTTTGGATGTGAATTGAGGGCAATACCTTTCACGTACCTAGGTATACCCATTCACCATCGTAAGCTGACAAACAGAGAATGAAAGTGCATCGAGGATCGGTTTGAGAAGAAACTGAGTTGCTGGAAGGGCAAACTCATGTCATATGGAGGCCAATTGATTCTTATTAATTCGGTTCTCACGAGTATGCCTATGTTTCTCTTATCTTTCTTCGAAGTCCCAGTTGGGGTTAGGATAAGGCTAGACTTCTATCGATCCCGATTCTTCTGGCAGAGTGATGAGCTAAAGAGAAAATACCGACTCGCCAAATGGGATATCATCTGTCGACCAAAGGACCAGGGAGGGCCTTGGTATTGAGAATCTTGAAGTCAAGAACAGATGTCTTCTCAGTAAGTGGCTGTATATGTTATTAGTTGAGACCGAGGCAACGTGGGCGCAGATTCTCCGTAGTAAGTATCTGCAGTCTAAGACTTTGTCCTAGGCGACAGTGAGACCGACTGACTAGCCATTTTGGAAGGGGCTTATGAGAGTTAAAGCCGCCTTCTTTAATAGAACAAAGTTTATTGTCGGTAATAACAACACCACTCGCTTCTAGGAGGATACTTGGCTTGGTGAAACGCCGTTGGCGCTTCAGTATCCGTCCCTGTATCGTATTGTGCAACAACGTGATGCTCTTGTTGCAACGATTATGCAGTCCATTCCCCTTAATATTCAGTTTAGGAGGGTGCTTGTTGGCGACCGGTGGGAAGCATGGCTTCATTTGGTGAGTAGATTGATGGAGGTTCAGCTAGCTCATTAACCCGATCAGTTGTGTTGGAAGCTTACTAGGTCTGGAGAGTTCACAGTCAAGTCGATGTACATCGATGTCATTAACTCTAGTGTTATTCCTAGTTCCAAACATGTTTGGAAAGTTAAAGTTCCTTTGAAAATTAAAGTGTTTATGTGGTTTGTACATAAACAAGTCATTTTAACAAAGGATAATTTGGTTAAGCGCAACTGGACAGGATCTACTAGGTGTAGTTTTTATGATCGGGACGAAACTATCAAGCACCTCTTCTTTGATTGCCCGTTGGCGAGAGTTTTATGGCACACGGTGCAAATTGCCTTTAACATTACTCCTTCGAATTCGGTCAGTACGTTATTTGGAACATGGCTTGTTGGGATAGAGTCCGAAACAGCTAGACACATTCGCGTTGGAGTATGTGCATTGTTATGGGCAATTTAGAACTGCAGAAATGATTTGGCTTTTAACAGAACAACAACTATTCATTTTTTGCAGGTTTTATTTCGAGCTACTGCGCTGATCCGTATGTGGTCCTTACTCACTCCGATGGAGGCCAGGAAGCGTTTGGTTACTGGATCTGTCTGGTGGGAGATGGTAGCGCGGGATATCTTCAACTAGTTTGGATGGCGGTCATGTAATAGGATAGGCGATTAGTTTACCTATCTTTGTTATGCCAGCCGGTTGTGGCTTTTGGGCCTTGAGTTTTTGGCATTGTGACTCTTTGTGAGCTTGCTATTTTTTTGTTTTTAGACTATAAGACCTTGTTGAACCTCTTTATTTATCTATAAATGTGGTCGTATGCATCGTTCTGATGCAGAGGCCGGGGAGTCCCCCTTTTCGAAAAAAAAATGTTGCTCACCTCACCATGTTTTAGCTTCTTTTCTCTTATCTTTTCTGTTGCTTTCGGCTTGGCTAGCTTAGTTTTTTGTTATCTTTGCCTTCCTTTTGTTTGTCAGGCTTCTTTTTCCATATGTGCAGATTATGTTTTAAAGATAGTTTTGCTTTTAAATAGAAGCAACATTGGAGTTTTCACCAAATTGTGTTGCAGATTGTTTATTTTTGGGCAGAAGGGAGGGGGAGGTAATTGGCCCCGTCAGGTTCACTCAATTATTTAGAGATTAGTTATAGTACACATTACTAAACAGTAAAACTGAGCTAGTTAGGAGCATCCACAGTGATTTAAACTCCTTAGCCGTTAGATGATGCTGGTGAACGTATTGGATTCATCTGCAGCCCCGGACAGCGTTTTTACCATCATTCATTGCCGTCACACATGGCACTAGATGGCCAGCCCAACTTAGCAGGGCTGCTGCTCTGCTGATTGATCCAGGTGCGTTCTGATGAACTGGGCCAACAAAGGAGCAACGTGACCCGGCCCAGCAAGCCTTCCCAATGATTCTGCCAGCCCACCGCCAACAAATGTGTTTTTCGGTCGAGTCTGCTTACATGACCACGTTGGTCGAGTTGCCGTTTCACGCTGAACTGATTTCTTTTCATTTGTTTGCTTGCTTGCAATTGTAGTGGACAAGTCAAGTCTAATTAGTGTATTATGGGAAGTATAACAACTTGCATCATGGGATGCGTCCACCCGCCCCTAACTTCTCTGGATAGTACGTACATATATCCTACAGAATAGTACGTATATCCTAGAGAAAAGGAGAAATAAAATCTACTCCTCTAGATATTCAAAATGACGTTTGTACTCACATGCTCTTGGGTAAAACGTAAATTCGCAACAAATAATTTGAAATAAAAATATCCTTACTATTTTGGTGTGTTGATGCTTAACATATTGTTTCAGACATAACATTATGAAACATGATTTAAACATTTATTCTTTTCACGCCCCATTGGTCACCCCTCTCCCTGTCTTTCTCCTTAATCCAAAAAACATTCCGTGTTTCAGTTTAGACCGGTTCGTATTACTCTTATTGCATGAACACTGAATATATGGGTAGAGTATATTTGATCCAAATTCTAGGTTAATTAAAAAATTTCAAATACTTATACCATTCTTTCTTCAATGTAGACGGGCGCGGCAACGCGCGCTTTCATGTTCTAGTAAATCTGTAAAATATGGTTGGTTGTACACGGAAGAGCACTTAGTCATACTTTGTGACCAACAAAATATCATCACTATTCTTCTCTTCAAGATATCTACTATCAGAAAGATATGAACAAGCTGTTCTCCGAGAATTGTTGATTATCATAACATCAGACCGGGTCAAATTCAAGAAAATCAAAAGTAGATTTAATTGGAAAGGGACTTTAGGTAATAGCATCGGCCAGAAAAGTATGCACCATTAATGGCAATAATTGTGCATATAGAAAGTGAAAGATCAGCATTGGCAGGATGAGCCAGTTCCAGGTTTATAAAGATGGAAGTGGGCCTTCTGCTTGTTTGACATTACTGAATCATGGTTTAATTACTTGGTCTTGGAAAGGAAAAATAAAAGGAAAAAGGGTGATTCATCTTATGGAACAAAAGTGTCCTAATTATATGAAAATAATCGATTGTTTGTTTAGACTGATAGTACCTAGACCAAGGTCAATGAAGTCTTGTTCGTACGGTCTTGTGGCCAGACTGTGATGGGAGTCACCAGGCATAGGACGACTAGTTGCCTGCCTGCGATCACACGGCACCGTCCAAGTCACTACTCAATGCTGTTGCATATGCATTGTACACTCTGGACTGGAGCAGGCTTAAACGTTCCAGCCGGCTGCTGGTTAATATTCCGCCAAATTCATTTTCTACAATGTCGTTGAGACTCCCGAGTAGAGTTTTGGACTCGAAACAACATATTACAGCTAAAAGAGACTGAAAAGAGCATTAAGCAGCACAAAACAACATACCTGCATTGTAGCATCTCCAGCAGAAGGTGGATTATGATCCTTCAAAGTTGATTTAGACATCGTCTATGGAGCAACTGGTGGCAGTCTCTGTCCGCGTTGGGGTGAGACGAAGACCACCTCGGCCTTATCTAATTTATTTCTGGGCAGATGGGAGCCGGAGGCACCGGGTTGGTCGGTGGACTAAGGCCAACTCCATCGCGAGACCCCATCCTGTCCGGGCACGTCCGTTTGGGGTAAAATGAACAAACCGGGCGGCCCAGTGTGCGGGAGCAAACGGACTTTTGTCCGTTTTGTGTCCGCTTTCGACCCATCCGCGGCTCAAGTTTGCGCCGTTTTTGGAGTGAAACGGACACCACGCGGACGCGTCGGCCGTCTGCGCGTGTCCTCCCCTGGCCCGCCCGTCGGTGACACAGGACGGGCCTTTTTCTATCCGGCCCCCTCCCTTCCTCCGACCGCATCCCACTCCACTCTCCCCCACTCTTCCCCTCGCCGCCGCCGCTGCCATTGCGGCCATGCAACTCGGACGCACGCTCGCCCAGCCCCTTCCCCTCGTCGCCGCCGGGCTACCCAACTACGGCCACCTGGTTTGCGCACCTACCGGCCAGATTTGGGGCGGATCCGGTCGGTCTTGAGCTTGCCCGGCTGTGGGAGGCCGGGCCGCGCCATGGACTGGCCAGGCACCTCGCCGGAAGGCCCTGGCAGGGCCGCAAGGCCACATGCAGGCAGTGGCTCGTCCTCTAGCCGCTCGGATCTGCACCGTCGGTGGTCCGCCGGCAGATACGCGAATGGTGGCCGTCCAGGCTTGGTGCTTGCCCAAAAGCTCGTCGGCGCACCGTTGCCCCTCAGCAAGTGCGACCACTGCCCAAGGATGGTCGTGCGCCGCGTGTCTACAATGCCGGAGCATCCCAGATGGGTGTTCATCAGGTGCTTAAACGATGGGGTATGTGCTCTTTTTAGCTTCGGTTTGTGCTCTCGGATTAGACTAGTTGTGCTAATTTTAAGTTTTATTGTGTAGAATGGATGCAAGTTTTGGTATTGCGAAGAAGAGTACATCGATATATTGATAGAGCGAAATCTAGTACATGTTCGTGCACTTTTAGCTAGCCTAGAGGCTTTAGATGAGATAAGTGCACTTGTTGCTAGATTAGAAGCTAGGCACGATACTACGTGTGAGGAAGCAACGTCGACTTCTGGCTTGAAGAAGAAAGGAGGGTGCAACGTCGAGCCTCCTCCATAGATCAACAATGAGTGCACCGAGAAGGCCCTAACCCAACTCAAGGGAGCAGTTATGGAAGTTGGGTATCTTCTCAAATGTATTCTTGTGGTTCTTGTTTTCTTTGGTCTTGCTTTACTAGTCAAAATGTGATGATGTATTGTCATGTATCAAAAATGAATGATGAAAAAAGTTTAAAGACTTGCAAAGGAAAGTGCATGCGGACAAGATGCGGCCGGAATGTGTCCGCACGCTGGGCGCACGGCCACCGCATCCCGAAAACTGTGCGGACATGACTCCATTGCCCTACCCAAACGGACAGAATCCAGACAAAACGGACGTTCATTTGGGGTCGCGCATGGAGTTGGCCTAAGCTGGGAACTCAGTTCTCACATGACCTGCTACAAGCAAATCAACGAACAGGTGGTGACCATAGCACTACGCCGCATGCCTTTTTGGTATGGGTTAAGCCTCTCCCCAGCTGCCTTCAAGAGGAAAACAGAGGAGACGCTCACCAGGACGAGCGCCATGCCTGTTCTGTTGGGGAACGCAGTAATTTCAAAAAAATTCCTACGATCACACAAGATCTATCTAGGAGATGGATAGCAACGAGAGGGGAGAGTGTTTTCTACATACCCTCGTAGACTGAAAGCGGAAGCGTTATGACAACGCGATTGATGTAGTTATACGTCTTCACGATCCGCCCGATCCTAGCACCGAAGATACGGCACCTCTGCGATCTGCACACGTTCAGCTCGGTGACGTCCCACAAACTCTAGATCCAGTTGAGGTTTTTGAACAGTAGCGCGCCTAGCAGTAGCAGTAGCGCGCTACAGATAAAGTCCCAGCAGTAGCACGCCTAGTTCTGAACACGCTACTACTAAATTCCCACGGCTTAGCCGATAGGCTACACATAGTAGTAGCGATTTATATAGAACCGCGCTACGGCTACTTGCTTTGTAGCAGCGCATTTACGCTGAAACGCACTACTGCTAAAGGATGTAAAATTAAATGAAAAGCAAATAGAAAAGTAAATGAAAATAAAAGAAATAGAAGAAGGTGAAAGGAAAAAAATAAATTGTAAAGAAAAATAAATGAAAAGGGGGAAAAGAGAAAGGAGTAGCAGTAGCGCGTATCGCAGAACTCGTTGTAGCTAACGTGTCAGTAGCGCGCTTTCTAGAACGCGCTACTGCTACTTCTGACTTAACCACGCGGTTCGTTCTTCCCCACGGTCACTTCCCCCAAATCCAACTCCTCCGCTCTTGCCGCCGCCGTCGCCCGTTGGCCGCCGCGCACTCTCCGCACACCCTCGACGCCGCCCCCGACCCCGGATTCGACGCCGCCCCCGCCCCCGACCTCGAGGTCGCCCCGGACGCTGCCCCCGACCCCGACCTCGACGCCGCCCTCCGCCACGCGCCCGAGCCCCGACCTCGACCTCGACGCTGCCTGCCCCTGCCTCGCCGCAGGCACCCGAGGTGAGCACGCCTGCTCCTCCCTCTCCCCTACATCTGCCTAGGGTTCTTCAAAATTTAGTTGAATCAAATTAGTTAGGGTTCATGTAAGGGTGGAAACGAATCGGATGCGAATGCGGCTCAAATTAGTTAGGGTTCATGTAAGAGTGAAAACGAATCAAATTTCTAAGATGAATCATAAAACGAGTAAAATTTGACCACTTATTTCACTTTTAAGTTGGATAATTGGAATATCCGCTACCACTTATTTCACTAGGTACTAATTAGGTACTAGTTTATTTTTTTATTAAGTTTATTTTTAGTAAGAACTAGTTGAATTAATAGAACTAGTTGAAGATGTCACATTTTTTTTATTTTTTTAGTTAAAGCAATTTTTCCCGCATCGACGTCGACGATGCCTATCCCGCATTCTCGTCATCGACTCGGTGGAGGACGCCTGCTTGACCAGATGGGCCATGTCCGGGACTAGGCTCCGCAGTGCTGGTATTGGGAGACGCTACCTATCGGGGGCGCAACTTGGTGAGGAGTCGGCCCGTCGTTGATCCGGACCTTCTTTGGTGGCGGTCGCGTGGGCAAGTGATGGTCAAGAGGCTTGAGGACCCTGCGGAGGTGGTACGTCACCGTGTCAGTGAGGAGGACGAGCACGTCCGTCGCTACTTGTTTGCGCAGGAGCACAGGTTCTCCAATACCTGGCAGGTTCTCTAGGGATCTCACTGGAGCTATGATTCCTGTGATGGTTCCTTCTCTTTGGGTGTCCACCGCCCCCGTCGATACCCGTCGTTCGCTAGGGTTTTAGTTGTATTAGTGATGTTATATGTATGATACTATTCGGGATGTATTAGTGATAATATTCGATGATGTACGAACGCAAGAGATGATTTACTTTTGCTTATTGAATGCATGCTAATTTGAATACTTATTTATTTTATGATTTGGTTTTACTTATTGAATGCTCATGTCAATATGAGTCCTATAAGATATTTTGAAATGTATATCTTGTGTTGCTCAAATAGGATATGTGCTTGCCCAAGTGGCCGGTCATGTTTGTAGGTTACACCTCCGAGTGACCTATGTTTTGTCGGAGTGTAGATTAATTTCCGTTCCGGCAAATTTCAGGCGCTCGATATGTCCTATTTTAGCAAAGATCATGCCAGATTTTTCCGTGAATTTTTGCATGACTTGTGCCAGAATATGTAGGAAATATCGAGTGCCCCGGATTTGTGTGTTGAGTATCCTGATAGTTGTCTTCGATCGATTTTCAATTAATATTTCAACTATGAACATCGGAAATGACTGACGACAAAAAGGTTTTTCGGTATTTGCAAATACTGCAAAGACAAGCGCGGCCTGTGCGACAGAATCTTCCTAGATGATGATAGGCGCTTCAGCATCAAGCTGGACAAGAACTTCGAAGTGGATACAGTAAGTCACAATGACAAGTCTTTTTTCGTAATTAAGCATGACATCTGCTTCATTTGCTTCAACTTATAATTTATTTATTTTACTATTTTACTAGCATATCCCCTGCCATGCAAGAGTTTTTGTTTTGGATAAGATAGGTTTCAGTCCTATGAAAACTACTATGATGGTAAAGAGAGTTTACTTGAAGACCGATCATGGTTGTATTTTCCACGCAAAATTATACGACGCAGACACCTACACCTATTTTGGATGCAAAACTTGGCAAGCACTATGCAGGACTCATGCATTTGAGTCTGATATGGTTATCACTTTTGATATTCGTCCGAAAGATGATATTGAAGGTAATATCGACATCTGGGTCGATATGCAGACGCCTTCAGTTATACCATTATGTGAGTTTCTCAACCATATTTATGTCTTTGATATTGTTTATTCAAAAATAGTTGACAACTAACTTCTATTGACAGCTTATATCCAATTAAGCAAACATGTTCGGCGCTTGGTAGACATGACCTACTACTGTCCCGGGGCTAAACTAAACTGCGAGGAGATAAGTCATTATGTTTCATGGCTTGAGGATCTTCATACTGTCAAGACAAATTATGTTTTTGGACTTGAAAATCTTAGTACTCAAAACGTGTGACCAATAGTGTCCGTACTTAACTACGGTCACATCTATTTAGGAAAGATGGTAAGATTTTTACTATTTGTCCTCAATGCATCTTTTGCATACATTATTTTTAAGCTAAACTTCATTGCTAAGTATGTTACTATACGATGTTTTTCAATAGGGACTCCCAATGAATTTTGTGCCTCATTGGATGGAGACTAAAGGTCGCATGAGAATTGTTAGCTTACGGCCAAGATATCCTACAATGCACTTTAGTGCATACAAGATTTCTAATAGCGAGGAATGCTTAATAGTGAAAGACTGAAGCAAAATTGTGAATGATCGTAGAGAAGTACTAGGGGCAGCAATCAGAATTGCAGCCCATGATTAGGAAATAGGTTCATCTGCATGCTCCAACTTGATGAAGCAGGAGAGCTACACATGTTTGATGTTATTTTACCTGAGAGAGAGCAGCAGGAGTGATTAATTAGCTAGCTAGAAATGAGTTTGAAGATGATGATGTGATACACTATGACTATGATGATTACATAGCTAGTGTTGGTGGTAATAACTATGATGATTATTATTAGCTAGTGTTGGTGGTGATTAGATAGCTACCGCAGCTAGTGTTGGTGGTGATTAGCTAGCTATAATGAGTTTGAAGATGATGATGTGCTACACTATGACTATGATGATTAAATAACTACTGTTGATGGTAATGACTATGATGATGATTACATAGCTTGTGCTGGCGGATTAGATTCAAGTGGAGGCAACATGTGGTGCACATCGAAAGTACTACTAGTCCAAACTAGATCAAGTTTGGATTAGTAGTATACTTTTGACATGCACTACATATTGCCTCCACTTGAACCTAATCCACATTTATTTGACACACTGTTATGGACATAATGATATAAACCTCATAATTGGTATTGTACCAAAATTTGTATAATGGCGTATAAATACACTCAAAAAAGAATACTAGTAGCGATGGACAGGAAACACGTTGCTACTAGCTAGATTAGCAGCAGCGCGTTATAGAACAAACGTCACGGCTATGAGTCTTAGCAGTAGCGCACGTCGTACGTGCTACTGCTAAGTAATAGCTATAGCGCCTTATTAGTAGCGTGATTACCCGCGCTGCTAGTGGGCACTAAACCTGCGCTACTACTAGGGTTTTCCCTAGTAGTGCCCCTTTCCTATTCCAACAAGGAGAAGGGGGAAGGAGGAGGTGGAGAGAAGGAAGGAGAGGGGGGCCGCCGCCCCTTCCTCTTGTCCAATTCGAACTAGGGCAAGGGGGGCCGCGCGCCACCTCCTAGCTGCCCTCTCTCTTCTCCACTAAGTCCCATGAGGCCCAATAGCTTCCCGAGGGGGGGGGGGGTTTCCGGTAACCCCGGTACTCCGGTTTTATCCGAAACCTGTCTGCAACACTTCCGGTGTCCGAACATAGCCGTCCAATATATCAATCTTTATGTCTAGACCATTTTGAGACTCCTCGTCATGTCCGTGACCACATCCGGGACTCCGAACAATCTTCGGTACATCATATCACATAAACTCATAATACCAATCATCATCGAACGTTAAGCGTGCGGACCCTACGGGTTCGAGAACTATGTAGACATGACCGATACATGTCTCCGGTCGATAACCAATAGGGGAACCTGGATGCTCATATTGGTTCCTACATATTCTACGAAGATCTTTATCATTCAAACCGCACAACAACATACGTTGTTCCCTTTTTCATCGGTATGTTATTCCTCTGAGAATCGATCGTCGGTATCATCATACCTAGCTCAATCTCATTACCGGAAAGTCTCTTTACTCATTCCATAATACTTCATCCCGCAACTAACTCATTAGTCACAATGCTTGCAAGGCTTATAGTGATGAGTATTACCGAGAGGACCCAGAGATACCTCTCCGAAACACGGAGTGACAAATCCTAATCTCGATCTATGCCAACTCAACAAACACCTTCGGAGACACCTGTAGAGCACCTTTATAATCACCCTTTTATGTTGTGACGTTTGGTAGCACACAAAGTGTTCCTCCGATATTCGGAAATTGCATAATCTCATAGTCTAAGGAACTTGTATAAGTCATGAAGAAAGCAGTAGCAATGAAACTAACATGATCATAACACTAAGCTAATGGATGGGTCCACTACAAGAAATCTGTTAATCCGTGACGGATTTCTGATGACGTTCTTCTAAGCCGTCATGGAATCAGTCACAGACCAGGAAGATGTGAATGGGCTACAAAATGGTAGCCCCTTTATGACAAACTTCTAAGGACTGTCACGGTAACCGTCATGAATCAACTAACCGGGCCTACTCGGGCCTACTTTTTCCCCCTTTAATACACCACTGGACCGTCACAGAAGGCGCTCCAGCTGATGTGTCGTGCGTGCCCTTTGTTTGTCCCACATGTCAGTGAGATGTAATAAAAAACAAAGGCGAAAACTAACATAGCGCGCGAGAGAATGAAATTTTAAGTCGCCAACGCGGGGAGTCAAAATTTTGGAGCCTACCCATTCTTAACCCTAATTCACCTTCCCCTTCTCCCATCTCCTCCCATACCAACCACCATCCTCCGCCACCACCTATCCTCCTCGCGTTGCTCCATGTGGGCACCGGCGGCGCCGACGCTGAACCACCACGCGCTAGGCCCGTCCCCATCTAACCTGCGCCGGACACCTCCCCATCTATCCCGTGCCAGACCCCTTCCTGTGTACCCCACGCCATACCCCTCCCCATTCAGATCACGGTGTTGAGATACTGCGGCCCAGTGCTACCCTTCGAGCGGAGGCGGCAGCGGTGGCGCTGGGACGGACTGCCAGATTTGGAAGTACCCGAGGTCGCCGGCGGCTGGCATGGATCCAGCTCCATCCGGCGGCGAGCACAGATCCAGATCCGTCCGGCGGAGAGACAATGTGAGTGAGGAATCAGCCAACCCCCCACACGCTTCTCCTGGGCCCTTTTGTTCGTCGGAATTGAGTTCGTATACATTTTCTTATTTGGGTTGGGGGATCTGCAGGTTAGTCTCGTGGGGATGGTCAGCGGCAAAGCGGAGCGGAACATGGACGTGCACTTCATGCTCGACGACGGCACCGACAGCGTTGATTTCATCAGATGGTGAGTGCATCTCGGCAAATGGCTTGGTTGTACTTGAGTTGCAGATGTATATTAGGGGTACAGTTTTAGATTTTTATTTTTTGGATTCCATTGCTGGATGTTGGGCGTGGGATTTGTCCAAAGTTGCAACTTCAATCTTCACTAGATTAAAATGCTATTGGCTGTTAGTACAACAGTGCAAGAAATCCAATAATGGGAATTAAACCTGCAGTTTCTTAACCCGACGAACTACAAGTTACGAGCACTCCAGTTACGTTCACTTTGTTATGAGCACTACAGTTCCGCTCACAACCTGACAAACTACAAGGTAAGCTCAGTACTCTGATTGCAAACCTCTGCAACTCAGGGCAATCATCTCTATAAGAATCCCACCAATTTGCTGGCCTCTTTTTAGTTCTTGTTGTAATAGCCGATTGCATTCCAAATAGACTCTAAGCATTCTTAAATGAATCAATCTGCAGATCTATCTTGACTCTTTCATCTTAATCTAAAACCATCTTTCAAGACAAGTGTACTGGCCACGTTTTACTTCAGCAGGCTTGAAATTATCAATATAGTGGCATTGTGGATTCAAATAATATGCAGAAGCATGCAGAGGCCTATGAAGTTGCATACGACATCTTTCATCAATTATATTAAATATTGGAGTGTGGCTGATAAAAAAATAGAAATGGTCAAACTTAACTACAATAAGATTAAGATAGCATATCCAAAAGCTACAATTAAGAATTACTAAGTCAGTACAGTAACGTACCTTTTCTTCACACTGTTAATTTTTTTATCTTTGCGATCCATCTCATCATATATGAACGAAATTGCTGGCTTCTCATCTGAATCCACCAATCGAAGAACTTCTATACATGTGGCAACATTAGGCCAAAACCCACAGCTATCCAAAACAATTCCTTGAACGACCTTCCCTTCTGCAAAATTAAATCTACTACCCCTCCACTCTTTGAAGTGAGCATATTGATCAATGCGCCCTTGTGCTAATGCAGACAACCCAAAGTCAAAGGCAGTAGAAAATCTTGTCACTGCTGGCCCACCTAAATCCCTCCCTCTAGTGAACTCTGTCAACCAAGTAAGAACCATTGTCATGATGCTGCTGTCTATGTTGTACCAGGAAGCCACACGCCCCTGAAGAGCAACAAGTAAAACTGATTGATGTTGTGACCTCAATGTCGCAATGCACATCTGTTCAAAATAATTATAGTAATATCTTGCACTACACATGTGTCCATGTCTGGCTTGCATGGCGACGATGATTAGATTGATTTATTCCTCTGTTTGGTACGCTTTGTTGTTTGCTATCACTGGGATAGTGGGTTATTCCTCCCTTATTCTTCTGCTTTCTGATTGAATATTTAAGTTTTGTATTACTATGGTTGCAAAAAACGCTGATGCATGACTGGGCTATTGTACGCGAACACTAGAATTGTTACTTTGTGTTTCACTTCCTAACGTGGATGAGAGTACATCTTCATCCTACTATACTCATTGATTCTCTATCATACTAATCTTTGTCCGATTGTGATTGCTTCTCCTTTGATCAAATAGGTGAGACAAAGTGAGAGCCTTGAAATGAACTTCATTACTGCCTTGTTGTCTTACTCAATTCAAACATTACTGACTTCTTAATGTAGTTGTATAAATAATCCTTCTGTTTTCCTTCTTCCTTTCTTTTGCAAGATAACAATTTAATTGGTGCTGAGTTTTTTGCTTATTACAATAGAGGTGATGGATTTTGTACTATTGTATTTCTGAAAATGCATGTACACAGAATTGCAATCTCAAGGACCGATGGAAATGAAGATTGCCCGTTTTTCTTTAAGATTACTGCTAGATGGTATATTATTCTCGCTTCAGATTTAGGAGTGTTCGATTTGCTACATAGTGCAATTGTTCAGTCTCAAAATTTCATTGTTATTACTAGCTTATTCTATATTTCTTGGTATTATTTACACCACGTCCTTGGTGAAAGCCTGCTAGAAAGAATAATTAATCAATGGTGCGCTAAGTTAAACTAAACTGTTATGTATACAACCATGTTATGTATACAACCAGAACTAGATTATTTACTTTATAATTTTTCATGTGGTCAGAGATAATTGTGTGCCTTGTATCCCATCTCATATTGAAGTGTGGGCGGAGATAATTATGTACCTTGTATGACACGAAGACTAATCGGTAAATGGGATAATGCATGATGTTTTTTCTTCCAACATGTTACTGTTCTTCACAATTCTCAGGTGTGGTTAATCTAGATGTGAATTTTATGGTCCAAAAGCATCAGACTAAATCTGAACCATTAAGTTCATCTATGTTCTCAAGTGCTTAACTGAAGTTTTCTGATGCTAGCAAATATTTGTCTTTGTAAAGAATTCTACTGTTAGCATAATAAGGTCACTAAGTGCATCATTTAATTGCCTAAAATGGACTTGGCTTTGAGTGTTGTTATTTTACATGCAAAAGGAAAGTTTATTAACAGAAATTAGCTTTAATTGATGAAGAAAGTATGCCATTAGTTTACTGTTTTCATGTTTTGTTAATTATGAAATACATTTTATTTTACGGAATCATCCATTTTGATATACCAAGCTCTGTCACGTGCATATAAACTTGATATTTTGATGTTGTACTTGATGAATATGAAATGATTTGTCCACCCTTTGTTTTAAAATGAAGCTGACCTTTCTATGTTTGGATGATAAATTGTCACATTTATAGAACAAATTTTTTAACTTGTAACTACTCTGCTATTTTCTATCGTGCGTTGCCCACATTTTCATGCTACCTTAATATAGTAGCGGTGTGTCCATTAGATGATTGGTTGAAAAATCAACTAATATTATTACTCTTTAGATTCATTTGGGAGCTGCCTGTTATAACTTGTTATAATTTTGTATGTGTTTTGGATTCTATGCAGGTTTGGCAATTTGGAGATTGAAGTTTTTTAGCAGGAATTAGTTGGGTTTGAATAGCTGTCTGGAAGCGGTGGTGTAGTGTTGTAGATTAAATCAGCTAATGGTGCATTTTTTCGTTCAAGTCATGTTATTTGAAATTAAAAATATGTTTATATCGCTTGTGATGTTTTGATATTAAACTTTGTTTTTGGAATCAAACTAGATTGTTGAAACTCTGTATTGTCATATGAACAAATGCTATTGTTTCAATGAATATAATTTGGTTCCCTTGTTGTAAATTGGGCTGCATTGAGAGAAGAGGCTGGACTAAGGAAGGGGCAAATGGGCTGGACTAAAAAAATAGGTGGGCTAAAGGTAGGGCCGAAATAAACAACTAATGGGTTGTATTGGACTGAAATCCTAATTTTGCTGGTTACTGCATAGGCCTTGCTAGCCTCCACGTCAGATCCACGTAGACGCCATGTTAGGTCCACGTTGCTTCCAGGTCATTTAAATCGTTGACGGTTTTTTCCGTCACAACCTAATTTGGGCTGGGCGGGCCTGGGGCAGGTCCATGACATCCAAGAACCGTCATTGAAGGTATTCTGTCAAATTATGACGCGATATACATGACGGATTTCGTGTCTGTCATGGACGGACACACATGACAGATTTTGGTTGATCTGTGACAGACTAGTACTGTCATGTATTAACAAAATTTTTGTAGTGGTCATGTCCATCGCATCATTCTTCTAATGATGTGATCCTGTTTATCAAATGACAACACATGTCTATGGTTAGGAAACATAACCATCTTTGATTAACGAGCTAGTCAAGTAGAGGCATACTAGGTACTATATGTTTTGTCTATGTATTCACACATGTACTAAGTTTCCGGTTAATACAATTATAACATAAATAATAAACATTTATCATGAATTAAGGAAATAAATAATAACTTCATTATTGCCTCTAGGGCATATTTCCTTCATGTTCATCACCCACGCCTTGTTGGTCGGCCACCAAGGAAAAGAGACACCACAAGAAACCTGTTAATACATGACAGTTCTAATCCGTCACAAAACAATGAAAAACTGTCAAGGGTGCCTGTCCATGACAGATTTAAAATCCGTATCGCATCATAATTTGACATCGTACCTTCCATGACAGTTTTTGACCGTCATGGATTTGCTCCAAGCCCGCCCAAGCCCAAACATGGCCCAAGTTGTCATGGACTGATGCCACGTAGGATTTTCAGTTGACCAACTAGAGTGACGTGGCTCCCTACATGGACACTATTTTTTGTCATAGAAGTCGTCATAGATTTTGGCCCAATTTAAATTTAGTCCAGCCCATTTTTTGACCCAATTTCGATTGAGTATTTTTTAGCATAATGCAGTACACAAATCATAATACCAGACAGAGTATTTCTAAAGTTTCGTACATTACACATATCATTCAATATGCAGCCATCCATAGTATCTACAACATAGCAATTTACACGATCCTCCATGAAATGATAATATACAACATATATTGAACAAATATATCACACAACAAGGTTAGGAACTAGTACAATCGTATTTACATCAACAGAACATATAAGAGCTTGTTATTCAGGTTCTTGTCGTCGGCCCTCCCGATGATAGCCCACTACCTGATAATACCTAGCATATTTACAACAACATTAGACATTACACAGTAGAAATAAAAGAATAGAACAAACTTAAAAAATAAATAACATGTTGTCCAAAATTCTTAAATCCTGTGTCTACAAATGAGAATAACTAAGTATATAATATAAAAAATAAACATGCAATTGCTTAACATTAATCCAAATAAAAGTGTGTCAAATGAAAGTTTAAGCAAGTTGACCTATAAGTGACAGCATAATAGAACATACATTGCAGAAGTCCAAGTTCTCAGCAGCAGTTGAGGCCATATAAATCAACGGAATAAATCGCATCACTAACAAAGAATATCAATTATTGATCTTAATATGTGTAGTGTAGTTACTTTAATTCGAGTGCATGCGATGATCGAATTAAACCACCCAGACATAAGGTGCACGCACAAATTACTAGAAAATCACAACCCGGTGAAAAGTGCTAACTCTGAACTAGATCAACCAAATAGATGTAGTTCAGTGGTAGTTGAGCTGAGGGAATGGAAATAATGAAGAAATCATAGGAGTGGCAATAGAGAACCAACCCCTGGTTGATCATGGAGCAGCTCCACCACGGTCATCACGGCCGCCCTCTGAAGCTCTGCTGTGCGCCATGCAACAGCAAGGCTGCTACGGCACCACGAGGACTTGCATCCCAAAAAACAGAGATCATAATCAGGGAAATTAGAGTTGTGAGAGAGCGACCCTGGTATGGAGGCAGGGAGCAGAGCAGTTGAATAAGAAATGCGTGTTCGGTGTGTGCCTCCAGGTTGAGAGAGAGTAAGCTAACACGTTGTCTTGGTACTAGTACTGGTACGTGCAGAAGTAATAGTACTAGTACTCTAAATTGACTCACTAATACATGTGTTTAGTAAACAAATTAACAGGTCTAAACCTCTGTATTATTACTGTAGGTCTGCCACACTGTAAATGTAATTTTCTTCTTAGATTCAGATTAAACTAGTTCTAATATATATATTCATCGAGCTGCACGACAGAAAAAGAAATGACTAGGGCAAAAACACTAAACAGAACAATGTCACGATGTTAAATACATTTAACAGGAATCATGTCTCCAAGACCTATTTGATGAAATTATTGTCCAGACTTGATTACGTTGATTCGTACTTAATTACATTTTGATAGAAAATAAACCGGATGCATATTGAACACTTGATTATATTTATTTGGAGAACAGAGATGCACCAAACTGTTGGAAAAATCTAAACCGAATTAGATTTGGTAGAGAACTAACTGAATTAGATCTTGGTAGAAGGTCGCATGTGCAGCTAGTTGGCAAACATGTGACGTTTTATCTCTAATTGGTACCCTGCAGTGTACAAGGTACAGAGAAAATTCAGTTAGGAAGCACGCACACACAACACACCGGCTGCTGCACACACGCACATCTCACTCGTATACACGCCGGAGCCATCGATTGCCGCTGCTGCCGCCATGTCAGCATACACACACAACGTACCTACGAGTTGGAGAAGCAGCAACCATGCTTAGGCAATCGAGTGAAGAGGGAGGCCACGCACCAGCCATAGCCTTCCCACCTTGCCCACGAATGGCTGGTACGGCTACCAGTGTATGCAAGGTTGTGTTTGGTTGCAGTTTGCAACAGTAGTTGCATTGCATGTCCATCTCTAGGCAGTCTGGTTGCTGAAAAACAGCCTCATATGCAGCAGACGCAACCTGCTTGGTTGCCTGCATCGCATCGAGAGGCACTTACCCCACAGTTGTTTAGTTGCCTACATTTGTGCTTAGGGTGTGAGCAGATGCAAACTTCAGCTGTTTGGTTGCAAACAACGTTTGTGTTCTGCTCACCCCATTCAAATGTGGTGGCCTTACCATCACACATGATCAGCACAACAGCAACAACACAACAGCAAGATCAAACACATCAAACTGAACACAGCAAGCAAGCAAATGACATCAAACTACTTAACTAGATAGCAGAAGTCTAGATTAAGAGCAGGGGCATCCTCCTTCCCTGCTGTGCCAGGGTGCTGCTCCTGGCCAAAATATGAACAAGTTCCCAGCACAAGTCTTGATCGCCACACACCCTAAAAGTTCTACACTAACACCTGACTTAACTTAACTACATAGCTTGCTCGATGCCACCAAGGCAGTTGTGCCTGTTGCAACGACACCTGCACATCACCAACGAGTTGTGGTTGTAGATCTGAACCTTCAGTCCCAAGCCAGAGATGCGCACAATGACGAGGTCGCCGGGGACGATGCGGTGGCGGCGGCGGAAGTAGTTCCACCCCTGGCCAAGCACCATGTGGCCCTCGAAGTTCTGGACCTGCACCCAGAACACGCACCGCTTGTTGGCCGAGAGCCTGACCACGCGCGGGAGGCGCTTGATCACCAGCCAGGTGTTCATCACCTCCACAAACTTGGGAGGGACGACGAGCATGGTGAGGTCCTCGTTGTCCTTGATCTGCTGGTAGAATCTCATCGGCTCCCTGGCTCCCTCCTCATGGCCCTGCCTCGGAGATCGTCCCCTTGAATGAGGCACGCTCATGAAGGCGATCCTGCCAGGCAAGTCCACCGTCCTGAGCCACCTGTTCGTGGGGATGAAATCCTCGGTGCGCTCAGCTTCGGCCACGACCTGAGCTCCTCCACTTGCCACATCCCAGTCAGTCTTCAGTATCTTGTCAGGCAACATGACAAGTATTAGTATCAAACAAAGCAAGCAAGCAAGCAAGCAAACAAGCAAGCAAATGCCAATGAAGCGCGGCAGGGACCAGCCGGAGTCGTCCAAGGGCAGCTGACCGTTCTGCGCCTACCACAACCTCCACACCCACAACACCAACGATTGCTAGGAGCTCAGGGCCGTTCAAGAAGGACGCTTCGGTCGATGCCCCGAGCGCAACGACCGGGGCTACGGCCGAGGAGGAGGATGCGGCGGAGGACGATGGGACGACCATGGCCCTCGCCAGGACTGGCGTGACCGACCTCGTAAGGATCGCTTGCAGGACCAGCCTCGCGAGGGCGCCTGGAGGGATCAGCCTCGAAAGGACCGCCCGCAGATAGCAAGTGCCACTGATCAGTGCCACTGATCAGTGATGAATGCTAGAATGCCCAACAGCAAGTGCCACTGATCAGTGGCATGTGGTGTTGGGTAAGAGCACTAATCAACTTGCTGTAGTGCAAATGGCACTGATCAATGACACTGATCAGTGACTTGCCCAATAGCACAACCATGACACTGATCAGTGACTTGACCAATAGCAAGTGCCATTGATAAGTACCATTTTGCCCAACAGCAAATGCCACTTATCAATGACACTTGTTGTTGGGCAAGTCACTGATCAGTGGCATCTTCTTTGCTGCAACTGGCACTGATCATTGCAGTACCTAAACAAGGAAACATCCTAAAATAGCAACAGAAAGTGCCAATTGCACCCATGTGCAGCCATGCAGATTTGGGACCATCCTAAAATGGTCCTACTACATACACGTATAACACCCACTCATGTCACAAACCCTAGCTTCAACATGCAACATGAAACAAGGACATGATTCTAACATGAACATGCCATCAGTCAACATGATGGTAGCATTCATCACTCAACATGAACATGATTCGAGCATGAACACAGCTACTAGCATGTAGCACAAATCTAGCATGTAGTAGGACTCGGACTAGCATGATTCTAGGATTCTAGCATGCACATGAATCTAGCATGTAACACATCTACTAGCATTCTAGCATGAACACAAGCAATAGCACACGCATTGTACAAAACAAGAACAGATCAGTCCGATTGGATTCGATTGGGATCGCATCCAATCGGATCTGCTAGAATACTATCAATCCTAGCACATGCCTAAGACATTAACCGCTAATCTACATCTAGGAGCAAGATTGGAGGGGATTTGACTCACCGGAGCACGCGCAGCCACGGCGAACCGAGGCCGGGGTGAAAACCCCGACGGGAACGATAGAGGTAGTGGAGCAGAGGACGAGCTAGCCCCGGCGACGGCCTGCGGCATCGTCCCCGTGCTCAACGCCATGTCGGAGGTCGAGAAGGACGGCCCGCCGACCGGAGAAATCCTTGGACGGGGGTTAAGAAAACCGCCGAGGCCAATGGTGTCCCGAGAAGGGCGGCTTCGTCAACAGCGCCGATGCCGAGCCCAGGACCATGAGGTCCGGAATTGGCGGCGGAGCAGGAGCGGCCGACACCGCATTGGCCGGCGCTCGTGGAGGAGGCCGGCAGCAGATGGGGACGGTGCCCGCAGCGCCAACGCCAGGTCGCGGCCCGAGTTCTGGAGCCCGGCCAACCAGCGCTCCTAGATGCTGGCGATGCGCTGGTCGACCAGGGTTAGAGGGCGGCGCGGCGGTGGGCGTGACGGAGCCATCGGAGGAGAGAAGAGGAGAGGAAGCGGCGGTGAGGGAGAGAGGGAGCGGTGGGAACAGTGCGCGCGGGGCGGTGACAGGAGAGTGGGGGGCAGGTATGAGGCATCATGTCCGTCTCCCGCGCTGCCCGAGGCGTCCAACCCCCTCGCACGCGTGGCCGCGCAGAGCCAGGCTCGCGAGAAACTGCCGATTCGGCAGTTCCCGCCGGGCCAGGCTGCGGCCTGCTTTAAGGTCCGTGTGGGCTGCAAATCGCATGCAGCCCAGGCAACCAAACAGGCCGCGCACATCCCGCGCGGGCCTGGTTGGACTGCATGCGGGCAATCAAACATGCCCCAAATGAACCGGCGGTCGCAGCAGCAACACGAGGCCATGGTATCGAGGAAGCCAAATGGAGGGGCAGAGCAGTAACACTAACCAGTGGCGATTAGGGTATACTGCGGTCTCCAGCGAGCAACAGTGATAGACCGGCCACCCCACGGTTGCTCCGGTCTGACAAGACGTTGTGGTTGAGCTCCGTGCCAGATTTGCAGCAGCAGCCCGAGGCATGGTATTGAGGAAGGGAGAGGCCGGGGAAGAAAGAGGACGCAGCCGTGGAGGTGGGGATGGGATGGAGGAAGGAGACACCGTCGGTGTGCTTTTCTAATCGGTTGTTTGGAGCAGACGTTTTGGAGCCCATACCAAAACGTCTGCTTTGTCCCATAATGCATGCCGTATTAGAAAAGCAGCATGTGAGGGGATAACAATACAAAGACTAAATACTGTTCTACTCCCTCCGTAGGACGGAGGGAGTAAAAATCATCATGTGCAATCTGCAATGTACTCCTCGAAAGCAAGGGAAGAGTACATCACAGAGTACAAGATTATGAACTGAAATTTGCAGGAATCTCCACAGCTAATTTTTTTTCGAGATGATGAACCCATCATGCAACAAAGGAAAACCAATTAACTCACTGTGATCACAGAAAGAAGCGAAATTATTCAGCAAAATACACTCACAATGACAGTCCAGACGAATAGGAAAACCTTTCCATGTATCGGGATAACTAAACAATACTAAAGTCTCACATATACCGCAATAGCTAGACAACATTATATTCATAGAAGTATCAGAAGAAATAAGCATCTTCATCTTCATATAGAGGTGTAATTAAAAACAAAGCACACGATACAACATATGTTGCTTAAGATCTTCCTCAGGCTGGTTAGTAGTACAGAATTCTTATTTAACGGGTCGCAGCACAGACACTGATGCCTTCAGGAAAATTGGAATGCTTATTCTGCGGATGTGTTCTTTGTGAAGCTTGCCCACTTCACAACCACAAATACATAGACTTCATCATACACCTTGTCGAAGAGACGGAAATAAACAATTTCCATGTCTTTCTGAACAACAGTGCACAAAACACCATCCAGAGCCCCACCACAAGTCCCAACACAAAACCAAAATCGAAGGTCAATGGATCAAACTCTTTCTTGCTGCTTCCGAGATCACCATGGATAAAATAATCATTTCCTGGACAATTCTTTTGGAGAGGAGGCCCACATAGTCCACTGTTGCCGATGTACATAAGTGATGGATTGTTTGCCCTGAGGGTGTCAAGTACGTATCATTCCACACAAATGATTGTAGGAAGTTCAAGGCAGTCAGAGATGTCAGACTTGATAAGCTCGATGGGATTTCACCAGATAGCTTGTTCTCAGAGAGGTCGACAGATACGAGTGACTTCATGGCCCCAATCATGTTTGCTTTGGAATTGGTCCACTCAATTGGTTTGATGATAAATTCAAATTCATCAGATCAGCAAGGGAAGTGATGTCAGTGGGGATTTCACCGGTCAAAGAGTTACATGATAAATCAATGCTTAGAAAATATACAAGTGTTCTACCATATATAAGTTGTTGTCCTTTTGTTACTACTGACAATATTTCTCCGAGGTGACCAGCTCATGTACCAATGATGTTGTCAGTTTCCACGGTTCCATTATATGTATCACCCATAAACATGAATTCCATTTATACCGACAGATGCCAAGGTATCGCACCAGAGAAATTGTTGCTTGATAGATCCAAGTATTGAAGATGGATAAGGCTTGCTATGCCTACTCGAATATTATCAGAAAATGCATTATGGCTTAGTAGTAAAAAACTTAATTCCTCCAGATCTCCTAGCCACGTGGGCAACCTTCCAGACAACTTGTTCCATGCAAGATCAGAGAACTCCATATCTATGTTGTTCTGCAAAAATGCTGGGAAATTTCCTGATAAACTGTTGTTACTGAGCAGAATAAATTGTAAATTTTGGATATCAAAGCATTGAGGAACTTCACCCTCTAAAAAATTATTTGACAAATCCAAATACAATAATTTTTGCAATTTGCAAATAGATTCTGGAATGTGCCCACCAATTCAATTTGAATACATAACTATTATTCGAAGTCGAGGGCCTTCAAATTTTGATGTCATTACTCCTGAGAAGTTGTTCTTGGATATGTCTAACCAAGTGATATTTGGGGGCAACAAAGGTCTTGATCCACTAAGCAGGTTTGAACTTAGGTGGAGTACTTCAAAAGCCATGCCATGCAGTTATGCTGGCAAGCTTCCACTTATTTGATTGTTAGAGATGTCGAGATCAGTTGTCTACGAAAATGTATACCAAAACCAATCAGGAAACTCGTCCTCTAAACCAGTGCTTGAAATGTCAAGTGAATATATTCCCCACTGTTGCTGAAGCCAAGATGGAAAGAGAGGACCCATCTCGCAAGATGCAAAAGATGCAAACTATAGACTAAAGGGAGAATGCCAATCTGAATCCGTTGCAATCTTTAAACCACTGGAAGACAGACCTATGCTTTTTAAACTTTTTAGCTTTGCAAAGTGTTCTTCCGTGATCACACCACTCACTAGTAGAAAAAGGGTCAAACGTGAAGCACATTAGTGCCGGTTTGTATTTGAGCTGGCACAAATGTATACATTAGTGCCGGTTCCAACGGCTAGCCGGGCCGCTCTCATTAGTACCGGTTCGTGGCTAACCTTTAGCACCGGTTCGTGCCACGAACCAGTACTAATGAGAGTGGTGGCAGGATGTTGTCAGTCTGAGCCCCCTCCAGCACCTTTAGTACCGGTTCTTGGCACGAACCGGTACTAAAGGTCGTCCTACACAAACCCTTCGTCCACCCGAGCTCGCTCTATTCTTCCCCTTTCCCCTCTCCTCTCTGTTCTTCCCCTCTTCCTCTCGAGCTCATCACACATTTTGCCCAAAATTTGTCAAGATTTGAAGGCCCCCATCCATTCAAATGATCACAAAGGTTAGCAACTTTGTCCTTTCATCTCTCATTGCTAGATTAGCTCTTGCAATGCTTTATATAGTTATTAATTTGTGAGTTTAGTAATTTGGGAGGAAATATATATATGTGCTAGTATTTGATTTATATGCAATTTGAGGTTAAAATAACACTTAGTTTGCATATGTAGGTGTGGTTTACTTAGTGCCTTCTAAATCTCCGTCGTAACCACCGTCGATCGCCCGCACCGTCCCGTCACCGGCACCACCTTGTGGTGAGCCTCTTGTTCATGAAATTTTATATAAAAAATTGATGTTTGTGTGATTTGGATATATAGTTACTCGTATAATAATTATCTTACCCGTACGTTATTTGTTATACATAGTGCCATGGTTTTGATATCCGTCCCCGTTGGCCCTCGTCCTTGTTATGATTCGGATGTGGTATATTCTCTTTTAAAACTATTTGTTGCATTTCGTGTTTATGACAAATTATGCCCATCAAGTTGACATAGATATTTTTATCTAGGAGGTATGTGAACCGGAAATTCCAACCGACCCTATTGTCGAGAGGTTAAATTTAGTTGAAAGAGAAAACGAGTACTTGAAAGAAAAATTGAAAAAAATTGAGGGGGAGAAGATGGAATTGGAGTTGCATGTTGCCGATGTCGTCGATGATCACAAGATCAAGAAGGAGAAAATGCGCTTGAAGATTAGAAAATATGCCATCGATAGTGAGGCTTGGTATCATTATGCTGTTGGATCAATTGTTACCTTAGTTGCGATCTTGATCGCATTTGTTGTTGCATTTAAATGCTTTAGCTAGAGAGTTATTTGTTTGTTGCATTTAAGTGTTGTATGAACTTTATGTATGAACTTGTATTAATTTGGTCTATTCGGTGTTGTGTAATGAAGATGAGCTGGCAATGGATGTACGATGACCGATGCTCTCCCCAGTTCCTTGAGGGCGTGCATACTTTTCTGCTTGCGGCTGAGGCAAACAAGCGGGCAGATGGTTTTATGCCTTGTCCATGTGCTGGCTGTAAGAATGGTCGCAATTACTCTACGTCAAGGACCATTCACGTCCACCTGTTTGAGTCCGGTTTCATGCCCCACTATAATGTTTGGACCAAGCACGGAGAAAGAGGGGTTATGATGGAAGACAATGAAGAAGAAGAGGACGACGATAGCTATCCTGGCCATGGGTTCCCTGAATACGATGATACAACAATGGGGGAAGAAGCTGAGCCGGTAATGCGGGAAGAAGCTGAGCCGGCAATGCGGGAAGAAGCTGAAGAAGAGGCATCATGAGCCCGTTGATGATCTAGGTCGGGCCATTGCCGATGCAAAGAGAAACTGCGCAAGTGATTTGGAGAAGAAGAAGTTGCAGCGCATGTTAGAGGATCACAAAAAATTGTTGTACCCGAATTGCGTAGGTGACAAGAAAAAGCTGGGCACCACACAGGAATTGCTGCAATGGAAGGCAGAGAATGGTGTATCTGACAAGGGATTTGGAAAGTAGCTGGTAATGATAAAGGATATGCTTCCAAAGGACAACGAATTGCCTGAGAGTACGTACGAAGCAAAGAAGGCTGTCTGCCCTCTAGGGTTAGAGGTGCAGAAGATACATGCATGCCCTAATGATTGCATCCTCTACCGCGGTGAGTACGAGAATTTGAACGCTTGCCCGGTATGTGGTGCATTGCGCTATAAGATCAGCCGCGATGAGCATGGTGATGTCGAGGGCGAGCGCCTCAAGAAGAAGATTCCTGCCAAGGTGATGTGGTATTCTCCTATAATACCACGGTTGAAACGTTTGTTCCAAAACAAAGAGCATGACAAGGCGATGCGATGGCACAGAGAAGACCGTAAGAAAGACGGAAAGTTGAGAGTACCCGCTGACGGGTCGCAGTGGAGAAAAATCGAAAGAAAGTACGGGAAGGAGTTTGCAGATGACGCAAGGAGCGTATGGTTTGGTCTAAGCGCAGATGGCATTAATCCTTTTGGGGAGCAGAGCAACAACCATAGCACCTGGCATGTGACTCTATGTTTGTATAACCTTCCTCCTTGGTTGTGCATGAAGAGGAAGTTCATTATGATGCCAGTGCTCATCCAAGGCCCTAAACAACCCGACAACGACATTGATGTGTACCTAAGGCCATTAGTTGAAGAACTCTTACAACTGTGGAATGGAACAGGTGTACGTGCATGGGATGAGCACAAACAGGAAGAATTTGACCTAAAGGCATTGCTGTTCGTGACCATCAATGATTGGCCTGCTCTCAGTAACCTTTCAGGACAGACAAACAAGGGATACCACGGATGCACGCACTGTTTGGATGATACCGACAGTATATATTTGAATAGTTGTAAGAAGAATGTGTACCTGGGACATCGTCGATTTCTTCCGAGCAGGCATCCCGTAAGAAAGAAAGGCAAGCATTTCAAAGGTGAGGCGGATCACAGGACGAAGCCTCGCCACCGTACTGGTGCTGCTGTACATGATATGGTCAAGGATTTGAAGGTGATATTTGGAAAGGGTCCTGGCGGACAACCTGTTCCAAAGGACGCTGACGGATGCGCACCCATGTGGAAGAAGAAATCTATATTTTGGGACCTTCCATATTGGAAAGACCTAGAGGTCCACTCCGCAATCGACGTGATGCACGTGACGAAGAATCTTTGCGTGACCCTGCTTGGCTTCTTGGGCGTGTATGGGAAGACAAAAGATACACCTGAGGCACGGGAGGACTAGCAACGTATGCACGGAGAAGATGGCATACATCAGGGTCATGCAAGCTACGCTCTTACCAAAGAAGAGAAGGAAATCTTCTTTGAATGCCTGCTCAGTATTAAGGTACCGTTTGGCTTCTCGTCGAATATAAAGGGAATAATAAACATGGCAGAGAAAAAGTTCCAGAACCTAAACTCTCATGACTGCCACGTGATTATGACGCAACTGCTTCCGGTTGCATTGAGGGGGCTTCTACCGGAAAACGTTCGATTAGCCATTGTGAAGCTATGTGCATTTCTCAATGCAATCTCTCAGAAGGTAATCGATCCAGAAATCATACCAAGGTTACAGAATGATTTGGTGCAATGTCTTGTCAGTTTCGAGTTGGTGTTCCCACCATCCTTCTTCAACATCATGACACACGTCCTAGTTCACCTGTGCGAAGAGATTAACGTTTTGGGTCCTGTATTTCTACACAATATGTTCCCCTTTGAGAGGTTCATGGGAGTCTTAAAGAAATATGTTCATAACCGTGCTAGGCCAGAAGGAAGCATCTCCAAGGGCCATCAAAATGAGGAGGTCATTGAGTTTTGTATTGACTTTATTCCTGACCTTAAGCCGATCGGTGTTCCTGAATCGCGGCATAAGGGCAGACTGGATGGAAAAGGCACGCTAGGAGGGGAACAAATAATATGTATGGACGGACATTCTCTCACTGAAGCACACTACACAGTTCTATAGAATTCCGCCTTGGTGGCTCCGTATATGGATGAACACAAGAATTTGCTACGCTCCAAACACCCGGAGCGGTCTGATGACTGGATTACACATGAACAAACCAGGAGTTTCGCCAGCTGGTTGCAGACACGTACCATGCATGACACCTCTATTGCAGATGACCTGTACTTGCTTTCCCAATTACCATCTTCGAATATAATGACTTTCAAAGGGTACGAGATAAATGGTAATACATTTTACACGATCGCCCAAGATAAGAAGAGCACCAACCAAAACAGTGGTGTCCGCTTTGATGCAGAAACCAAGACGGGAAAGGAAACATATTATGGTTATATACAGGACATATGGGAACTTGACTATCGACGTGGTTTAAAGGTCCCTTTGTTTCAGTGCAAATGGGTCAATATGACACGAGGCGGGGTAACGGAAGACCCGCAGTAAAGAATGACAACAGTGGATCTCAACAATCTTGCGTATGCAGACGAACCATTCGTCCTAGCCAATGATGTGGCACAGGTTTTCTATGTGAAGGACATGTCTACCAAGCCAAGAAAAAGAAAAGATAAGGAAGCGAATGCATCGTACGATGAGCCAAAGCGGCACATAGTTCTTTCTGGGAAGAGAAACATCGTGGGAGTGGATGAGAATACAGACAAGTCAGAAGATTATGAAAAGTTTGATGAAATTGCTCCATTCACAGTGAATATTGACCCAAGCATCCCGTTAAATGATGAAGATTTTCCATGGTTACGGCGCAAAGGGACACACACGAAGAAAAAGTTTCACACCCAAAGATCTGGGATGTGATCGGCTTCACTAGCTATCATCACTTTCTTCTGTGTTTCGCACCGAGAGGGGAATCTCTGTAATAGTTAGGGTAGTTATGTGTTTTGGCATTTGAAACGCGAAGAAATTTTATGTGCAAACAAATTCACACTAATTTCAAATAATTCAAAATTTAAACTATTCAAATTTGAAAACTACGGGCACTAACAGAAAAAATAGCAGAAAAGAAAGAAAAACTATAGCTGAAAAGAAAAAAAAACTATATAAAAAAACTACTCAAAAATAAATAGAAGAAAATAAATATAGCAGAAAAGAAAAAACTACTCAGAAATAAATAGAAGAAAAAATAAAGCAGAAAAGAAAAAAATATATTTGCTATTTTTCAATCGTTTACAAAATGACCGTGAAATTGAAAATCACTACAAAATGAGCTCTGAAAATGTTGAATTTTGGCAAACTAGATGAAAAACTACTCACAAATAAATAGAAGAAAATAAATATAACAGAAAAGAAAAAACTATACAAAAACTACGCAAAAATAAATAGAAGAAAATAAAGCAGAAAAGAAAAAAACTATAAAAAAATTTGGGGCGCTGCCCTGTGGGCCTGATAGGCCACAGGTGTGTAATTACAGGCCTTAAAGGACCAGCAGACTCACAGGGCAGCGCGCAGAGTTTAGGCCCACAAGCCTGCTGGCTACATAGAGGAGTTCGAAGTGATAGCTGTGGCTGGGTTTATAAACCAGTGCGGCTGCCCTTCGCCCGGCGAGGTGGGACTAAACTTTGGGGTGGCAGCGCGACCCCTTTAGTACCGGGTGGTGGCACAAACCGGTACTAAAGGGGGGGCCTTTAGTACCGGTTTGTGCCACCACCCGGTACTAAAGGGGGTCGCTTCCCGCCGCTTGGCCCGGCCAAAACAGGCCTTTAGTACCGGTTGGTGGCTCCAACCGGTACTAAATGTGCCTTCTATATATACAGCA